>NC_050574.1:408236009-408551843 GCF_011100635.1 Trichosurus vulpecula | reverse complement strand
AAAAAGCACAAATTTGTTTAACAAAGCCCAGTACCGGCTGATTAGAGAGCTATCCATTGACTCTTACAGATTTAAGTTTCACACCAACAATAGGAAGCAATACTTTAGACACAGGTTTAAAGAAGTGGGTGGGAGATGGAAAATGTCAACAGCTTCAAACAAGACTTCAATAATTCACAACTAATAGCTCCATAGTAAACCATTAAGAAACTTTCTGACACCTTGGCTCCCCACAGAATTGAAAAGGCTTTGCATAAGCATCTGCTACAAGCATTATTTTTTTTGAGTGGGGAAAGCAGGACAATTGGGGTGAAGTGACATGCCCAAGGTCACATAGCTAGTAAATGTGTCAAGTGTCTGATGCTGAATTTGAACTCAGCTCCTCCTGACTCCAGGGTGGGCACTCTACTGACTGCACCACCTAGCTACCCCCACACATTATTTTTAAAAACCACATTGATGCTTTTTAGGGCATGGTATGTCTCCTAAACTCTTAGAATAATATCAAAGAAGACAAACATGACTTCCCACACATCTATTGGTTTCATTGTCAGGCAAAGAATACTGACCTAAATATTACTTTTATATTCAAAAGAGACAATATATTTGAAAGAAATTTGCATCTGTAAAACCCTAAGTCATTATAAATTACAAATATATGACACTTTTTGGTGCAAGTAGCCCAAATATGCTTGTTTGCATTTGATCCTGTTTAGCTTTAGTCTTTAAGAAATGGGATTCATTATTCAGTTTGAAAATATGACACTTGAATTGACAAAGATGTAGCGCTCTGGGGTGGAGCCAGTGTGGACCCTCCTTTTTTTGGTTATTATCCTTTGCTTGCATAGGTTCAAAAATTTAGCATAATGTGATCCTAGCTTATTTTACATAATATAAAATGAAAAGAAGCATAACAAGCTACCTTATGGGTCAAAGATGTGTTTTGAAGGAGGATCTTCTAATTCTGGGGCGGGGGGGGGGAACTTGGTGGCACAGTGGATAGAGTTCCAGGCTTGGAATCAGAAAGATTCACCTTCCTGAGTTCAAATCTGGCCTCAGACATTTACTAGCTATATGACTCTGGGCAAGTTACTTAATCCTGTTAGCTTCAGTTTCCTCAATAATAAAATAAGCTGGGGAAGGAAATAGTGAACCACTCCAGTATCTTTGCCCAGAAAAGTCCAAACAGGGTCACAAAGAGTCAGACACAGCTGAAAAACAACTGACCAAATTCTGGTTCCAAAGCCAGAGTTCTTCTATTATCTCTAAACAATCAATGATTTTTATCAATATAGGGGGCCCTCTCAATGCCTTAGAGATGGTTTCTTTGAGTTATGCACAACCTCCTAATTATGAGCCTTTTTCAACTTAGCTGAAATATGATCTATTACTGGAAACATATTGATGTCTCTCCAACTTGGTGAGATTTTTAGTGCTTGCATTCTGCTGGCATACCCTTTTAGAACCCAATCTCCTTCTTATGCCCTAAAGAGGCATAAGATAAAACTTGGGTAGACAATCCAGGATAATTTATCATTTAAAAAATAATAAGGGAGCAAAATGACTGCTTGAAACAAAGCGGAAAAAAAGTGGTTGAGGAAAAATGTCTCCTTGATGTCAAATATACAAAATCCTGTCTGCTACATACATAGTCAGTGCAGTTTCATAAATTACCATTTCCAGGCAGCTGCAAAATGCTGTCCCCATCAGATTTATGCTTTCATGTCTGCCAAAGTGCATCTTCCGCTGAAATGGCTATGGAGAGAGGCCCCTCATGGTGTCTGAGGGCTATTGAGAAGCCCTCATAACCACTGGTGTCATGAAGGTCTGAGCTATGGCATGCCTTACTATTCAAATCTGCCCTAGGCAAGTAATAAACCTAGATAGCTTGGAATAGAGCAATAGGAGCTTCAGAGACAGTATGATGATATATGCTTCTGAATATTGCTGGGGAAAGTCTGTGGGCATCAGCCATGGAGGCACTTATTAAGAATTAATCTGCCCTTTGCAGTGGGTTAAGTTTGATTGAACTCAAGTAGCATAGTACCTCATATATGGTAGACACTTAATGAATGCTTATAAAATTAAAATGAGTTGAATTAGAGAGACTTAGTCCTTTCCTTCTAGAGGCTTCCTATCTAAAGCAAGAAATTATGACAATTTTGACTTATGACCATTTCATTTTGCCATTTCCCTCTGTTCCTCTAGAAACTTTTGACAGGAAGGAGAATGTTATTAACATGTGGAAGCTATCCTATATTCAAATACAATAATAATTTTAAAATGTTATAAGCATGGTTATCATATTCATTATGTATATGGTTGTTATGTTATTATGAAATACAATTTTTCAAAATAGTGACAAACTTTTGGGAAACTATTATTTAAATATGCCTTACCACAGTCTAGCTAAGGATGTTTTTGGTAATTAATAGCTTTGATTCTTACTGGGTTAACCAAAAATTAAATGAAGGACTCTGCAGCATTAGTTATAATCTATACTGTTATAGACATTTTTGAAAGCATGATCATTCAGAAAGTATTTATAGAGAACTTTCATGTGTGCTAAGCACAGTAGGAAGCATAAAGAATCATAATTACAGCTAACAATTATTTGAGTGTTTACTATATGACAGGCACTATGCCTGGTGCCTTATGATTATATCCTACATGATCTTCACAACAACTCTGCAAGGTAACTATTATTATTATTATCCCCATTTTTGAGAAAACTGAGGCAAAAAGAGGTTAAGTGAATTGCCCAGGGTCACACAGCTAATAAGTGTCTAAGGCTGGATTGAACTTAGGTCTTCCTGACTCCAGATACTGGGTCACCTAATTGACCCCTTTAGGAGACATAATGCCATCTGCCCTCCAGAAGATGGGGAGAAAACACATTATATCTTGGCTATACATTCATTTAATCTCTCAATGTCAGCTATATCAAAATGTCAGGTTGTTGATTACTTTAAAAATCTCTTACTATTTCACAAGATGACTTCATGATTAGTTTATAAGTCTATGATGTATTTTGATTGATGGATCTTTGGGATTTAGAGACAAAATTAGAATATGTCTGATTATTTTTCAAGGAATCATGAGCATAAGAACTGGAAGGGACCTTGGAGGTCATTAAGTCTAATCCTATTACTTTATAGACCAAGGAACTGAGAAGTTAGGTAGGATCCGAAGTTTCTGGGAATGACTGCTTTGACTATTTACAAGACCCTAGGTAAACCTTCATGATTGAGTCCTCTTTGCCTTGTTTTCACATCAAGACCATATGTTAGAGACAGAGAAAAACATATTGTACTTATTACAAAGATACCTTATAACTTTCATATCATAGATGATAATTAACTAATGGTGGCATTTGTATAACATTTTAAGCTTTGCAGAGCATTTTATAAATATTGTCTTATTTAATCTTCACAACAACTAGCAGAGCCAGATGCTATTATTTTCCTCATTTTACAAATGAGGAAACTGAGGCTGAGAGGCTAAATGACTTTCTCAGGAACACACAGCTACTACATGTCTAAGGCTAGATTTCCATTCAAGTCTTTCTGACTCCGAAACCATCAATATCCACTCTGCCATGTGGCTGCAGATGTTTCAGTAATGTCTTTGTGATGAAGATAGCAAATTGAGTTGATATCAGCACTAGAAAGATCATTGAGACAACTTTTGGTCATATTTGTCAATTAAACCTTTTGTCAACTTTATGCAGCAATCACTCACCAGAGCAGTTGGTGATTGTTAATGGGAAATATATCTCCAACACTATTTTGTCTTAGCAAAAGTTTTGTGAGCATTATTAAAAAGCCATTTGCCACTCCTAAGATTTAATCAGATTTAATTCAGATGTTGACTGCAGAATTTGAGTTGATCAAAGCTTTGTCACAAAACTCCAGAATTTAGAAAACCCAAAAAATTATGCTGAGTGAGCTCCCTCCCTCCCCAGTGTCTCATCACTGGACAGTGGCTTTGGGGTATTTGGAGATGTTTCCCCTGGGGGGCTGGAATACCTTGGGGTCTCTATCTTTCCAGAGATGTAGTGTCCTGGGTTTTCTCTCCCACAATAGGATGTATCAAGAAATGTCTTCCCCTGACTTCCCTATTCACTGAACCATTAATTTCAGGGCATATTTCAAAATTACTTGTTATGATCTCATTGACTTAGTTCAATAGACATTGAATCTGTTTCTTTTATTAGAGATAGGGAATTTAGGACTTGTTATTCCAGGAACCTAGGGTAGACATCCTTTTTGCCCATAGGACAAAAGAAGCAGTCTTGACTGATTGATAACTTATGAAAAGATGAACATAAGGTGAAATTGTTTGGGAACTTACATGAACTGATGCACAGGGAAGGAAATAAAGCCAGGAGAAAAAACATACACAATGACTTGAAAAATAGAAATGAAAATGGCACTAAAAAGAAAATTCAGATTAAATACAATGGTCAATCTTAGTCCCAGAGGATTGCTAATGAGCCGTATTTTCCTTTTGGTAGAGAGGTGGCAGACTTCAGGAGCAAAAGGTTGCTTATGCTGTCTGATGCTGGAATTCCATTTTCTCAGTTTTGTTGCATTGTTTTGCTTTGTTACCAGGGAAGTTTCAGTGGTAATGGGTATGAGGGGCAGAGAGGACATCCTGGGAAATATGTATAGTGTGAAAGAAAAACAGTAAAAATTTTAAAAGGTAGATCCTTTTATAAAACAACACTAAAGATTATTTTATCCAATAGGTGAAAAGGAGGTAAAGTAGAACTCATGGAAGAAGAATCTTCTTTTAAGATGTCCTAAGTAGAAGACAGGGCAGCTAGGTGGTTATAGTGGATAGAGCTCTGGCCCTGGAGTCAGAAGGATCTGAGTTCAAATCTGATCTGAGACATTTACTAACTGTGTGACCCTGGGCAAGTCACTTATCCCTTTTTCCTCAGTTTCCTAGTCTGTAAAATGAGCCGGAAAAGGAAATGGAAAATCATTCCAATACCTTTGCCAAAAAAGGCCAAATGAGGTCATAAAGAATCTGATACAACTGAACAACAACAACATAGTAGAAATCACTATCATTTGCTTAATATCAGTTCCCTTCATCTGCTTGAGAATAGGCAACTGTCTTTTACCGTTTTTGCTATCCCCAGGATTTGGCACAATGCTTAGCACATACTATGCACTTTAAGAAATGTTTGATGATGGACCGAGTGCCTTCTGTTAGAGCCATGATATTGTAGAGAATTTTTTAAATGGTGCATATGTTTTCTTCCCTCCTTTCTGAAAAAAAAGTCTATTTTAGCTGGATGGCATTAAAACTATGAAATGAAAGAAAAGAGCCTAGAGCTGAGACAGCCATGCCAAGGCCCACCAAGTCACATTGTGATCTCACAGATTTCATTGAACTCCTGCAGAGAGAAAGTCAGAGGCTTGCTTTGAAAATTAAGCCCAAGCTGACAGACCTGCCATAGTAAGAACATGTAACTCCCATTAAGCTGAGGAAAGGAGGACATGAATGCTGGCCAGCACCCCCCTGACAAGTGAGCAGAGTCAGCCGAACTAGAGCTGATGCATACAGAAAAAAGGTCGGCTGGTGGCAGAGCCAGGCAGCACTCGAGACAAGTGGTAGCTGGAGTGTTTACACCGAAATTGGCCGTTTACTCTGATTGCTCTGACCGAGCATCCAAATCCGCTTTTGTAAATGATATTGGAGTATATGAGTTTCGATCTTCTGAGTTACCATTTCTGGCTTTATTGTATATTTCATCTGGGCTCCTTCCAAATGGATCATCTGGCATAGTTTAATGCAATGATATAGTGATATTCACTTTAAAAATCATTAACCTTAATCTTCTCTATTACTTTGATTTACAATCAGGGATGGTTTGGGTGTGCTTTTCCCCCTTTGTTTAAATTTTTTTGTTGTTTAATATTAAAAAGTGAATTTATTGCTCACAGATGGGGCAGGATAATTAGAGAGATCCCTTACAGCTCCAAAGCTTTAGCTTTGCCCAGCCAATGGATGCTAAATAGGAGATGACAACTCAACTATGACCATGTTGGTCTCTCTTACAAAAACACTTGATGTGCTCACTTAAGGTAAGAGACTAAGTTAACTGGATCTACGGAACCTTTTCCACGGTGGCATGAGTGTACCCTGAGAATATTAGCAGGCATTTACATTGGCTGAGCTCCAGGATAACTCAATTCAGGAAACAGGGACACTACACAACTCAGTGTAACTAACTGCATCGTATAACACAATCCTCCTTTTTTGGTCACTAGAGTAAGTTAATCTAGTGGCTAGACCTAGAAACCCACCTGTCTGAATTCATGCAATTAGTTTTTCAATATCATGCCAGAATCACCTGTGTTAAATGTTTACTGCATAAAAGTTATCTGGGTTTGTATTCAATGTAAGAGAATGGAGGGACTCGGCTTGTGCTTTCGTTTGTATTAGGAGCTCCACATAAGGAAACTCTCTTACCCAGTGAAGACTGGCACTTGCTTTGCAAATTATGACACTGACAGGTTTAGTGACTTACCATGCATCTACCGCATGTCAAAGGTGGGACTTGAATACAGGCTTTCCTGACTCTAAGGCCATCTCTCCAATATTCCACATATCTTCATGGTGTTCTCTTAAGTGTAATAAACTGATAGCTTGAATTCCTTTCCTGGTTTTCTGAAACTGGAAAGCAACATCCATTTCAGAAAGATCTATGTTAGATATGTCAAATATCTAGGCATACCTTAAGCCAAGTTGACTCTTCCTGTTGTTGAATTCATGCATATGTTTAATAAATCTTACTGTACAAAATCCAAATCCCTTGCCCCCCACACTCACACACACCATGGTTGGATAGAGATTATCCCTCTGTACCCTTTAGAAACTCTAGAGATCCTGATCTGAACTCTCACTTGTGCTGAGAAGTCTGGTTCCCAGAAGTTCAGGGCTAATTACATCTCCCCCTCAGTCTTAGGAGAGCTTTTTAGGGGCAGTAGGAGGATGATCTACCCTAATACTATCATCTCAAAACACCTTTCTCGTAGGTTCTCCCACTTCACTTTGCATCTACTGCTCTGCCTGGTTTCAACTCTACAGATACCCCTTGCTGTCCCACCTTCAACCACAACCCTTTTTGGTTTTCTTTTGTGTGTTGTTTCTCCCGATAAATTTCAAGGTCCTTGAGGGCAACGACTATCTTTCTTTTTATTAATTGTATCCCCAGTGCTTCACAGAATGTCTCAAACATCATAGGCACTTAATAAATGTTCATCAGGTTGTATCAGAATCTCCCCAATATAATGCTTTCCCTGAGCTATCTCCAATTTATTATTATATAGTTTGCATATTGTCTTTGGGCAGCTAGGTGGCACAGCAGATAAAGTACCAGCTCTGGACTCAGGAAGACTAATCTTCCTGAGTTCAGATCTGGCCTCAGATCATAGCTGTGTGACCCTGGACAAATCTCTTAACGCTGTTTTCCTCTGTTTCTTCATATGTAAAATGAGCTGTAGAAGAAAATGGCAAAACCACTCCTGCATCTTTGCCAATAAAACCCCAAATAGGGTCACAAACAGTCAGATATAACTGAAAACAATTGAACAACAAATATTGTCTCCACCATTAGATTGTGAGCTCCTTAAGCACAAGGACTGTTTTTACCTTTCTTTGTATCCCCAGCATTCAGCATAGTTCCTGGTACACAGTAAACACCTAATAAATAACTTGGTGACTATCACTGATTATAGTTAGTAACTCCTTTCTTATTACTGATACCCTACAATTATTAGCACTTGAGCATTCTTTAAGAAATTCATGTAATTAACCTTTAAGAAGGAATATTTCCTAAGAAGATAGAACAAAAACAAACTTTTCACACCAATACCCAAGAGCACACACTTCCCTGTACTGTCTCAGTCCTTGGAAAGAGTGGCCAAAGTTGCTAGAAAACATTTGCTTCGCCAAGTTCACTTCTGCATTCAGTATAGACAATGGATAAAATTGATCCTTTGCTTATAAGACATCTTGGCATCTTGGCTGTGAGGTCAAGCTACTTCTACTCTGAGTCCTGCTCACTTCTTGAGACTGAGTTGGCAGAGCAATTCAGGTTTCTGCAAATCCTCGTATGCTGTCCCAACACTTGACTTTTGACAGCTTACTCTTATGATCTTATCAAGCTCACAAGGTCATAGTCAATCTCCTTCACCTAAGGCAGGAAAGAATAGACACAGAAGAGACTGGAAAAATAGCATGGTCTTGAGCTCATCTGTTCATATCAACCTTTACGGATCAAATAGGTCATTGATACATGCTCTCCCTACCCAGAATCTTACAATAGTTTTTGCCTCCTCATTTGCATACGGTCAGCAGCTAAAGAAAAAGAGTTGCTTTAATTGGCTAGTACCTTTTGATTGCATGCCAAGTTTTAATCCGATAGCCAATCAAAAGAAAATTTAGCCATCAAGTGACTAAAGCAGACCGGAAAGTCATAGTATATTTGTACATGTTCTTAAGCCTACATAGAGAGTTGAACGTGGAAAATGAAGCCCTTGGTTTGAACTCAGACTTTGCCATTTACTAGTTGTATGGGCTTGAGCACCACATTGTCTTAGCACCAAGTGTGGGTCAATATCTACATACATAAATTACCACCAAACTCCCAACATATTTACTTTTTTTGGCCATTTCATTTGTTTTCTTTTTTATTGTTATTACCTTTTTTCTTTTTATTATATGTATATATTCATATGTGTGTGTGTGTGTGTATAGTTTCCCCCAACCATGTTAAAACAAATTTTAACATTTGCTTTTTTAGAAGTTTTAAGTTCAAAAGTAATCCCTCCCTCTCTCCTGCCCCCTTCCCTGAGATGGTAAGCAATCAGATGTGGATTATACATGTTCAATCATGTAAAACATTTCCATATATGTCATTTTGTACAAGAACACTCAAATAAAAGAAAAAGAATGAAAGAAAGTGAAAAATAACATACTTCAGTCTGTATTTAAACAATATCTCTTCCTTCTTTGGAGGCAAATAATATGCTTCATCATTAGTCCTTTAGAATTGTCTTGGATCTTTGTATTGCTGGAAATAGCTAAGTCATTCACAATTCTTCATCCTATAATATTGCTGTCACTGTGTACAATATTCTTCTGGTTCTGTTCAATTCATGTAAGTCTTTCCAGGATTTTCTGAAATCATCCTAATTATCATTTCTAGTAACATAATAATACTCCATTACAATCATATACCACGGCTTGTTTAGCCATTCCCCAATTGATGAATATCCCTTAGATTTCCAATTCTCAGCCACCACAAAAAAGAGCTGCTAGAAATATGTTTTTTATAAATAGGTCCTTTTCCTTTCTTTTAGGATATGTTTGGGATATAGACCTAGCAATGGTATTACTGGATAAAAGGGTATGCACAGTTTTATAGTGCTTTGGGTATAGTTCAAAATTACTCTTTGGAATGGTTGGATCAGTTCACAACCCCACCAACAGTGCATTAGTATCCCAGTTTTCCCATATCCCCTCCAACATCTGTCATTTCCTTTTTTTGTCATATTGGCCAAACTAATAGGTGTGAGGTAGTATGATATATACTTCTTACTACCTGGCACCCCTAAAGAATCTATACCACAAACAGCTCCCACTCACCCTAGAAATTCTCCCATTTGCTGAAGGGGGAAGTGGGAAATGTATCCCTTTATGCCTTGAAGCAGCATCTGCACATATTTCTGCCTTCCTGAATCCCAGAAATATCCCAGTTTGTTTCCCCAGTGGTTAGCAGAATGACTAGCAGATAGCAAGCACTGAATAAATACTTGTTGATAATGATAATAAACTTAACTATGCAGAAGAGGAAAGGAGCAGAACAGGAAAAGAAAGAATATTTACTTACACTTCTGTAAGAGCAAGCAAAGTGGGGCTTTTTAATATTTTTTTTCTTTTGGAGTGCTTCTCAGCTCAAGTGCCTTTGATTGAGGCTTGCCTTTGTTTGTGGGAAGGCCCACACACCTTTGCTAATTAGGTCATTAGAGGCATGAAGCCCTCAAGAGGTGGGAAGTTCTTGAGAGGTGGGAAGCTCTCTGATTCTGAAGAAGTGTATAGATACACTGACGTTAGCATTTTGTTTGGGGCTCACTCATTCGATGAGTGTTGGTATGGAGACTCCGGGTAGCCACTGACAAGCCCCCCTGGCTTTGAAAACCCAGATGTTGGTGCTTCTCTATCTGGTAAGTACTATGTATTGCTATGGATGGACAGAAGCCCTGTCTGCTAATTTGTGTTGTTTTCTCTGTATATATAATTTCTGCTTGTAATTTTTGTTTGTGTTTTCTCTGAAGTTCAGGTTGCTGACTTTTTCCCCTGAACTAAGTAAATGATATATGGATATTTGACTAAAGTGAGATTGTAAACCCCTGATTTTCTTGGAACAGAATGGTTCATTATTTATAAATCTGGCTTGGTACTGCTGATATTTGTGTGGTGTTTTTTTTCTCTGTTTAAGTTCTGTATAATTGTGTTAACAGAGTGTGGCATTGGTGTTAAACTCAAATAAATATGGATGCTTGTCATTGAATATTGACTTTGAAAACCATAAATTAGTATTATCTATGTTATCTTTCTATTTATATTGTTAAACAGTTACCAATTACATTTTAATCAGGTTCAGGCCCAACTAGGAGTTTTATTGTAGGTCAGGCTGGGTAAGGGTGAAAGTACTGAACTTAGCATCAATTTGATCTGAGTTCAAATGGTCACCAAGGGCAAGTCACTTAACCTTACTGAGCCTTGATTTTCTCATACGTAAAATAATTGGGTTGGATTAGATGGCCTCTGTATTCCAGCTCTAAATTTATGCTGCTCTGATTCTATGAATCTAGCATTGCATCACTAAATTCTAAAAACTATCTGCAAATCCTTATGAAGTGCAAACCTGCAATGTGTCATGCTCAATATGTAATGGCAGCATCAAACACTTGCTAGTGGCAAGTCACTTACCCTTCTTAGACCTCATAATCCTTATATATAAAATAAGGAGTTTGGATTAAATGTCCTCTGAAGTTCATTCCAAGTGAAGATCTATGATCCAAGGACTCTGTGAGCTTTGGACATGGAGTTAGATCTCATTCTCCTTCAATGTGAACATTCTGAAGGAGTGGGCCTTGGTACTCTTACCTTTTTTTTCTGCTTCTCCAGCAGCCTGATAGAGGAGGAACCTGGAAACCAAGAAGCCAAAGATCAGACAATAGGGGATGACTCAAAGGTCTCTTTTAGCTTTATGATCCAATGAACCAATGAAAGAAAAAGGGAACAGGGTTTGCTTAATCTGTACAAAAGCCTTTCACTAGGAACAAGTTTCCCCCCAGCATCAACTGACTATTTTTATTTAGGGGTGATGAATAGATGCACAAATTAAAAAGTATTTAATAAGCACTTATTAAATTAAAACACTATGCTAAACACAGGAGATACAAACAGAAAAGGAGGATAGTGTAAGTCCATGTTCTAAATAAGCACATATTCTAATAAGAAAAAATACCTATCTACACACATATACATATATATATATTCACATGCACATATATATGCATGCATATATACATGTATGATATACACAGATCGTGTGTGTATATGTGTGTGTGTGTGTGTGTGCATTCACCTTTTTTTACAAGCCCATGTGGTCCTTAAGGTAAAGGTCCAGGGGAATTGGTAAGGTTAAGATAAAGATCAGTGTCAACCTCGAATGTGAAAAGGTCACTAACAATAGTATGCAAATGGATTCAATTACTAAAAGTCCTTTCTACACCAATTTTTTAAAAATAAATAATAATGCATCCTTTTTATATTTGATGACATGTTCTCCTCCACCCAGAGAAGATGCTCATTAATTAAAATCAAAATTGATTCATCCTTCAAATTGACAGATTCTGATAGCTGAGAACACTATTGATTCCATCATACGACCATAGACTCACGCACCAGGCCTGAACTGAAAAGAAAGATTTCAAGATAAGTAGTAAAACAATAAATGGTTTGGAACTATGTTGTTCCTTGAGAAAAGATTTGAGCTCCATTCAGTAGGTTGCTTACTCTAATTAGGTGGGGGGGGTAGTAAGGCATGCATGACAACAAGACAGCAGGAGACTGAGCCAGAGCCTGCTGCTTGGATAAAATCAGTGACATTCCTCAGTAGCACATCCTATCACCACTGAAAAAGAGCATATTCATTCCTAGTGATAATTTCTACTTTCCCACAGTTCTGCCCAAGCTTGGCTTCTCAATTTCCCATCACCCTTTTGTGTTAAGCAGCACTAGTATTCTTCCATTCCCTTTTTTTCCCTTCCCTTCCATTCCCGACCTACACTCTCACTACTGTGGTTGCCCTTTAAATATTGCTGGAAGCTTTCTGCCTGGTAATCAGTGACACTCACTGATGCATAATTCATACTGGAGGCTAGTTACAAGGTGGCAAATTGTTGTTCTGCTGAAGCCCAAGGAAGTGTAAACATGCGTCTAAGGACTCCAAGCAGATTTCACAGACCCTTTCCTAAGAATAAATAAATAAACATCAGGAATAGCCAAAATGTGGTCAGCCACCAGGGAAGCTTTCTAGTAGAATAGCTTTATTGTAAAGGGTAGCATAGACTAAAAGCGGAATACCTATGGGCAGGCTAATGAAACATGAAGTAATTGCAAGGTTAGACTAATGCTTTTCCTTCATCCACCTTTCCTTCCAAGATAAGATGAAGTGGCCTTTGTAAAAACAATACTATGTCTTTCTTTATTTAGGAAAATTGGTTTTGGTTCCCTGGGTGGATAATGATTAAGAACAGCAGCCTTGGAAAAGTTGCAGCAGAATCTTTGAGTGTTTAAGAACAGAGAAAGTAATTTGTAGCATAATCTTGTTTTATTGTGGTTCTTAGTACTATTTCTTAGCTAATAGAGGTGGAAGGAGGGATGCAGTCCAGTGGGACCAATGAAATCAATTCATTCTAATTCCCTTGTCTGCATTTTTTTGCAACTTTAAAATTTAATATTTTATTTTCCCACAATTGTATGTAAAAACAATTTTTAACATTAATTTTGAAAAATTATTCCAAATTCTCTCCCTCCCTTACTCCCTTCTCCCCCTCATTGAGTAGGGAAGCAATTTGATATGTTATACATATGCAGTCATGCAAAACATATTCCTATGTTAGCCATGTTGTGAAAGAAAACACAGACAAAAAAAACTCATGAAAAATAAGATAAAGAAAAAGTATACTTCGACCTATATTCAGACTCAATCAGTTCTTTCTCTGGAGATAGATAACATTTTTCATCATAAGTCTTTCAGATTTGTCTTGGATAATTTCATTGCTTAGAATAGCTAAGTCATTTATAGTTGATTATCGTACAGTGTTACTGTTGATGTATATGATGTTCTACTGGTTCTGCTCATTTCACTTTGTATCAGTTCATGTAAGTCTTTCCAGGTTTGTTTCTGAGAGCATCCTGCTCATCATTTCTTATAGCACAATAGTATTCCATCACAATCACATATAATAACTTGTTTAGAATTCTCCAGTTGATAGACATCCCCTCAATTTCCAATTCTTTGCCACCACTAAGAGAGTTGCTTTAAATATTGTTATACATATAGCCTTTTCCTTTTTGTTTTTTTTTATCTCTTTGGGATACAGACCTAGTAGTGGTATTTGTAAAAACACTGTGGCTAGCAGCTGCTGCGGGGTATAAGACCAACAACACCAGCACACAGAAGAGCTGCCAGCACAGGTTGTTTGATCTACTTTTCTAAGGAAAGTAACTTTAAGGCCTTAACAATCTCACTTTAATTAAACATATATATACCATTCACTTAGTTCAGAGGGAAAAGCCAGCACCCTGAACCTCAGAGAAAACACAAACAGAAATTACAAACAGAGAAAATATAAACAGATAAACATTTCTATCTAACCAAATCACAACACATGGTCACCAAAGGAGCACCAACATCTGGGTTTTCAAATCTGGAGGTGCTCCCTCTATCCAGTGTCTTGTCACCAGCACTTTGCCAATGAGTGTCCCCCCAAAGGTAAAACACCAACCTCAGAGCTCTTATACACTACTCAGGGTCAAAGGGCACTGCAACCATGTGACTCAAACCCATGTGACTTAGGCATTCCCTTAGGTAAGCAGGTCATCAAAGACTCCCAATTCAATCAAAGCTTCCTTAGTGCTGAGAAGCACTCCAAAACAAAGATGACAAAAAGTCTACTTTGCTTGCCATTGCATTTAAAAAGCAAAACTCATCAAAGGTACTTGATTACTTCAACATTCCAAAAGAGAAAACAGTAAAAAAAAAAAAGTCCCACCTAATTACCATAACAGTATTGCTTGGTTGAAGGTCATGCATAGTTTGATAGCCCTTTGGATATAGTTCCAAATTGCTCTATAGAATGGTTAGGTCAGTATACAACTTTACCAACAGTGCATTAGTGTCTCAATTTTCCAACAGCCCCTCCAAAATTTATGATTTTCCTTTTCTGTAATATTAACCAATCTGATAGGTATGGAGTAGTATCTCAGAGCTGTTTTACTTTGCATTTCTCTAATCAACAGTGATTTGGAACATTCTTTTCATATGACTATACATAGCTTTGATTATTTCATCTAAAAACTGATTATTAATACTCTTTGACTATGTATTAGTTAAGGAATTTAATTAAATTTTTATTTAATTAATTTTTTAAATTTTAATTAATTAATTTTATTTAAGGAATTTGATTCAGTTCTTTATATAATTGAGAAATGTGTTTTTCATCAAAGAAAATCACTGGAAATTTTTTTCAATTTTGATTTCTATGTATTTCCCTTCATTCTATTTTATCCCTGTTTATCCTACTCTCTCTCTCTCTTTTTCACCCTCTCCATCCTCAAGTGTTTTGCTTCTGACATTTACCTCCCATAATCCATCTGACCTTCTATTGGCCCCACCCTCTTCTATTATCCCCATGCCCTCCTACTTTTCTGTAGGGTAAGATAGATTACTATAGCCAATTGAGTGTGTATGCTATTCCCTTTTCTAGTCAATTCTGATGAGAATAGGTTTCTCATGCTCCTGCCACCTTCCACATCATCTCTTCCAATTTAAAAGCTCTTTCAAGCCTCTTTTTACATCAGATAATTTAGCCCATTCTATCTCTTCCTTTCACTTTGTCTTTTAAATTAATGATTATAGATGATCTAATACCTGTATTATTCCTAGTACTTTTGGTGTTCTTGTTTGCAACTCTACCATCATTCCATTACTACTGTATAAATGAAAAGGAGTTGTGCGGGAATGACAATTGTATGTTTTCATTTGTTCCACAGCTTCTTATGGTCAAAAAGTTTATTGATTAATGTTTGATGTGCTGGTAATGAATGTCTGTTTGCCATTAGATAGGCTTGTCCTCAGGCAGCCAATAGAGACTATAACTGAAATTATCCCTGAATCATTTTCTTTTATATAGAGCCTTTCCAAATTTATATTCTGCTGATGTAGCCATCACAAACTCCATGTCATGATGAGGAAGTAATTTATTGAAATAAAAATAAATTTTATCAGCATAAAATAAGTGTTGCGATCTAAATTTTAATGAAAACATTCAAAACTCCACTACAAATAAATTCCAAGCTTTTTTTTGATTTTGTAGTTACAGGTATCTTATAGGAGTACAATAGTACTCCAATGTACTAGACAACAGAGAAGCCTAACAATAATTAGCTTAAGCATTAAAAGTAATACTGAGCAATTTTTGAATAACATTATATATTTTTTTCTAATTACAAGTAAAACTGATTTTAACTTTCCTTTAAAAAATGAGTCCCCAATTCACTCTCTCTCTCTCCCCACCCTCTCCTTGCTATGGCAAGCAATTTGATATACTTCATACATTGCAATCATGCAGAACATATTTACAAATTAGTCATATTGTGAAAGAAAATCTAGACCAAAACAAATGAATAAAAAATAAAAAAGTGAAAAATTCTGCACTTTGATCTGCTTTCAGACTCCATCAACTCTTTCCCTGGGGGTGGATAGCATTTTTTATCATGAGTCCTTTGGAATTGTCTTGGATCATTGTATTGCTGAGAGTAGTTGTCATTCACAGTTGATCATGGTATAGTATATATTGTGTACCTAATCCATTCCACTGATCCTTCACTCTATTTCTTAGCCAATACTAGATTGTTTTAATGACTAGCACTTTATGATACAGTTTAAATACAGTTTAAAATCTGGTTCTGTTGGACCACCTTCCTTCACATATTTTTCATAAATTTCCTTGATATTCTTGGTCTTTTGTTCTTTCAGATGAATTTTGTTATTTTTTCTAGCTAAATAAATAATTTCTGGTAGTTTGATTAACAACATATAATTACCAGAGAAGAACCAACATCTGGATTGCAAAGCTGGGGGGCAGTTACAGCTTGCCCAGAGTCTCAACACTTCTTCCATGAGTGTGCCCCAAAAGTCAAACACCAAGCTCTCCTCAATTATATCCTGTTCAGAGCCCAGAGGTCTCTGACTTCACCCAGGCTGGGTGTGGGAAAGTCCCTCATCCCCAGTATCGCATCATACACAAATCAATGACTCCCAATTTTCTCTGTGATGAGAAAAACTCCAAGACAAAAAGATCCCACTTCATCTTCCTCATTCAAACAAAGACCAGAATCATTAAAGGCGCTTAAGAGAAGAACAGCAAAAAGTCCCACCTCAATTACCATTACATAATGTTACACACTATATGCTTTTTTTTTCTTTATTGTGAATCTATCTATTTATTTACTTGTTATCTTACCCATTTAGAATGTTAATTTCTTGAAGGAAGGGACTAAGCTTTTGTTTTTCTTTGCATTTCAAGCATTTAGCACCATGCCTGGCATATAGTAAAGCATTTTATAAATGTTTATTAATTGGTTTATTGATTATTTCAGTGTTTAACTGTTTAAAGAAACTGAAATTGGCAATTTTAAAGGTCTACTTATCTGGCTACCAGTTAGCACATATTAATTATTTTTTAGCTAACATCTTAAGTGGTCTGAAAGAGTTAAAATGTTTTTTAAAATATTTGATTCAAAGGAGTAACTTAAGTACTAGGGAAATTATAAATATATATATATATATATATATATATATATATATATATATATATAGGATACTGTTTTTGTCTAATTTATACTTTTACTTTACGTTTAAACAATGTCAAGAATTAGTAAAATGTAGCAATCTCACTCAATTCGTATGAAAAGACAAGCATTGGATTTTGATTCAAATAATAATAAAATACCATTTTACTCATGTGAAGCCACAAATTTTTATTGGATTATTTCCACATGTGCTAGTGAAGAGAAAGCAATCACTGAAAGAACTACAGCAAATAGCAGTACCCTGATTGAGTAAAATGAGTAATCATGAGAATCTTGAGGAATTCACTTAGAATCTCTATCTAACAAGGCTTAATCAAGACCTTGAAAGATTTAATGGCTAAAATGTTTAATCTCATGCTCTTTCAATTAAAATCTCTAAGTTATTGTTCTTAAGCATTACAACATTTCCCTCTCTCAAGCCTTTGTCCCTAGTCCATCTGTGTGTGAGAATTTTGTTAAATCTGTGTTTGGGGAAAGAGCAGTAAATAGACTTCTGACTGAATGGTTGTTTGAATTACTTTCTTCTGATCATGTACTGTAAGCAACTGCAATGTTAGAAGCTCCAGTGCCATAAGAGAAAAGCTGACAAAGCAAAATCAGGCTCAACAATTGCTGAATTAACAAAAATTAAATCAAATGAAGAGAACAAAGCTATATAGAAATGGGCCTGCATGGCAGATGATAGCTATCTCCTACCTGCTCTATTTGGCATGTATGGAACATTTCAGGGAGGAATACTAACTCACTATCTTCACAATCCTGCATTTGCTCTAAGAAATAGCTCTGTGGGAATGTCTTCAGGTATGTTAGACAGATGTTCTGGAAAAAATTTTTCCTAGAATGATTTTGAATTTCTCTGAAAAGGGCCATTTTCAGAGTAGCATGGCAATGAACCAACCAGCTACCTGTAATGCCATGTTACCTATTAGTGCGGATTTGGAAAACTTCTGGAAAAGATGCCACTTAGAAGTATCTTATGTTACTTGGAATATTTTATTATTTGGAAAGAAAATTGAAAAGATAAATTGTCAGTTTTTTCATCTTTGAAATGCCTTGATATTGGACAATGACATTTAACTTGTTGATGTAAAAGTTTCACAGGATTAAAAAATACTTTTACTGAGTTACTTGAATTGACTTTTCAAAGGGCTGTTGGATTGCCATTATAATATCAGTTTTTCTGAGTTTATAAGGTGTACAAATCTTGAAATTTTTATCAAGAACTCTTACATCTACTATTGTCACTAAAATGATGATCTCACAAAGACAGACAGCCAAAGTGATTTCAGGAATTTGATGACAAAATTCTCAGCAAAAGAGTTTCTTGTTCCCTTCCCTTGTATTCCCTTCCCTTCCTTTTGTTTTCTTTTCCCCTCCCTTCTCTTCCTCTTTTTCCCCCTTCTCTTCATTTCCCTTTCCCTTTCCTTTACTTCCCAGAGATGTTGTTCAGGAACTTGTACTATCTGGTTTTTATTTTTGTCCTAATATCAATAACATTGTCTTTTAATAAGCACATTTTTGTTGACAGATTTTACCCCAATTTGTTTTGTATAATTCAGGAAGGTAGTTTATATACACGTATATATATACATGTATGTATATAAATATATATGTGTGTGTATGTGTGTGTATGTATATGTGTATGTATATGTGTATATATGTGTGTGTGTATATGTGTATATATATACATATATATATATGTATATATATACACATATGTGTATATATATATATATATATATATATATATATATATATATATATATATATATATATATGAATATGTTCTATAGTAATGTTGCATCCATTGTTGAATTGTGATCAAATCTGAGCCTTCTGATTGGGGTAAGATTTCAAGGTAGCATACTATACAGTTGAGAATGACATTCTTGAAGCCTCATATATCACTTTGTTTTTGCCACTTTAATCCACTTATCATGTAATGCAATTCAATTCAATTCAGCACTTATTAAATGCTTCCTACATGCCCGGTATGGCACTATTTGTTGGGTATACCAAGAAAAAAAATGAAACAATCACTGCTATTAGGAACTTACCCTCTGTTGGAACAGCTTTCATTACAGCTACCTACATACCTTTCTGTCCTTCCTAATGACTCTTAAGCTCTATGAATATAAGGACTGTCTTATCTAAACTTTGTATATGTTTTAATGCTGAGGTAGCAGAATACTTCACACATTATGCATTACAGTGGCTTAATAAAGGTTTGTTACATATACATTTGTAAATAAGATTGAGAAATGAACTACTATTTTGTTTTTTAGGTCAAAAGAAAACCAAATTTATGCCTATAAGATCTTTGTACTCTCAGCAAAACTTTCTTCTCCTATGTATCCTGACCATCCCCACTTTTTATTTTCTAACAATTTCTGAAGTTGAATTCTACTTTTGTTTGGAGAATTAAGCTTTCCAAATGTTCCAAGAATTTTAAAAGAAGGTACTTCGTTACTCTCTGAAGTTCTCACTGAAAGAGACAAGGCATTCTTTCATTATATTTGAAAGTGAGGCAACATGTTTGCTTCCCCAAACCCTCATTATGTTTCCTGCAGGCCAGTTCAGGAGCAGAACAATAATGCAATTACAGTTCAGTGCTTGTGGAAGGGCAGTTCATATCCATTACCACAGAAACATCATGTTCTCCCTTTGATAGTCTGTAGTCTATAGCCATTGGAAAAGCTGATATAATCATGAAGGAACAGGGACAGTTCTATGTTTTCCCTGGAGTTTTCTTTTCCTGATGAATACACTACTTCATTGTAATGGATTGGCCTTTAAGCACTAATGTAAATCTTATGGCTGGTTGTTTTATTAATTGTTTGAACCATGCTCATTGGGCTTGTTAATTCACCCTAAGCAAGGACCACCAACAATTAATCTTTTTCTTATTCCTGACACCATGGTTTACAATTATTGATCTAAAAAAAAAAACAATTAGATATTTTAGTCTTTTAAAAATTTACCAAAAACAAAACAAAAAATCTGAAGCCACTAAATGAATCTGCTGCCACAGAATGATGCCCTTAAGAGCCAGGTAAGTCATGGTATAATTGTTCAGTTCATTTACATACAAAAGGTAGCATTAACTATTTAAGAAGTCAGGGCACATTCTACAAGTGATAAGTGAATCAAAATGTTCCCTTCACCAGGGCTACATTTGATGTGCTGCATCCAGGAG
Source organism: Trichosurus vulpecula (assembly GCF_011100635.1). NCBI lineage: Eukaryota > Metazoa > Chordata > Mammalia > Diprotodontia > Phalangeridae > Trichosurus > Trichosurus vulpecula. The sequence continues at coordinate 408,531,457 of NC_050574.1, read as the reverse complement.
TGTTCTCAGTGGGGGACTGACAACTGCAATTCAGAACCACCATGTACCTTATAAATCAGAGGTGATAGTTACAGGCTTGGCCACAGTTACCATGGCTCAGGCTGCATCACTCTTCTCTTAATGGCTTTCAACTTTCAGAACCATGGACAGCGGAGAAGTATGTAGAAAGTTTCCATCAAAAGCAATTGGCTTCCTGTGCTTATGCTGAAAGCTTCTATCTGTAACAAAATGGTACATCTTTATCACTTATGATCCTTGTCTATTATAACATTGACCATTATCTTAGATTTTTGCGTTTCCTAGTTCTACTTCCAAATCACATTTTCAGCCTGGTGTTTTATTATTACAAGGAATTAAAAATAAACTGGCTTCAGATATGTGTCTAAGATACATTTAATTCTTCTAAATAATTTCCATTCTAAATAAGGTGTACATAATTTACAGTCTTTATTCTTAGCTATTCCAAAGAAATTTCATATTATATATTGTGGTTGGACATATTATATTCTGATTATTCACATATTCCAACTAGTAAAGAATTGCTGTACATGTGCACATAGGTTCTTGTTCAGAGAACTAGGATACCACTTAAATTATACTTAACAGAAGAAAATATAATATGAAAAATAACATGAAACTCCAGAAGGCACTCCAGGATATTACATCATCATGGATATTAATTAGCATATTTAAATACATGTAGAAGTTGTAGGTTAAATTATTATAGGCTATTTAGCATAACCCAGAAGGAGCTAATTAAGAATAATGGCAATAAATTTTTCATATCACTTATTTTCCCATTCTCTTTTTGCAATAGTGAAAATATTTTTATAGTTTGGGTTTCAATTAATTGATGACAACTGACAAACACATATATTTGTATCACACTTTATATAATTTTGATAGTAAAGTACATTGCATTATTCAGAATAAATACTATCTGTCATTTTGTTCAGTTCTTTTCTGCTCACAAATTGTCTTTTGAGTTAGAGATATGGTAAAGTGGAAAACCAATGGGACTGAAGTCATAAAACCTGAGTTCAAATCTCAAGTCCTTCACTTACGAGCTGTGCCACTTTAGGAAAACAACTCTTTAGGGCTTCAATTTCCTCATATGATAAGGGAGGAAGTTGTTATTATCACTAGAGTCCTTTTATCCTATGCAATTTAGTGAGAGAGTTGTGAGTCATCTCACAAGGTGGGAATTTAGCAGGAGTCATGATGCATACTACACAGTGGATCTTGCAAGAGGGAGGATACATCTATTTCTAGTATCTGTCACTGCTAGATGATAGTGTTTACAGCACTGGGTTCCAAGTCTGGAAGACCTATGTACAAGTTGTGATTCTGACATCCTCTGTAAATGTCACTCTGGACAAGTCACTTATTCCTACAATTACCTGGACAATTATCCAAGACTATAAGTTGTAGAGAAGGTGCCCACTTGTATTGGTAGAAGAAATTTCCTCATTTACTAGTCTCATCCCTATACCTATAGATGGACAGCTAGTAAACTATACTGATAGAGAAGCAGAACATTTATTTAGTGCTTATCATGTGTCAGGCACTGTGTTACATTCTGGAAATAAAAATATAAGCAAAAAAGCAGTTTCTTCCCTCAGGTGCTCGTGTTCTAAAAGGGGGAGATAACACAATGGGCAGGTTGATGTTATATGACTGGTGGAAAATTAAGTTCTAACTCCTATGTGAAGGTCATTATTATTTAGAAAGAATGAAGTATTCTTTCAAGGGTAATCGATTTGCTCTTTTAACTGTTATGATCTTCAGAGAGGAAAAATGAATTTAGCTAATGTTATTCACATAAGAACAAAACTAATTCCAAGCTTTTTGCTAAGGCTTCTTTGTCTGTTCTGGTGCTGCCTTCTTTTTCACTTCATTGCCTTTGATTCTCAATAAATAAGTAATAATATAAATTAATAATTCTATGGTATATATGTGGTGCTATAAGAGAGATAAGAGGAAAACACATGAACCATGCAGTGAATCATTAACAATGTACTGACCTGGACCAGAAGCAAAAATGCCCTCTCTTACCCTCTGTGGACATAGCAATTACATTGCCTCACATTAGTGGGTTATACATTTTGGAAGAAAACCAGTCATTTGAGAATTCTTCCTGCTCCAGTATTTAAGCCTGCTTAGGTTAGTTCCGCTTGGAATGCAAAGAGGTTGCAATAGGGCTCCTCTCTTACTATTCTAATTAACTGTGTTATTGATCATTTTCTAGAGCTATTGAGCAATATACAAGTCAAGGCATTTCATCTAAAAAGGAATGGATGATTTAAAGACAAATGCAAACAATTAGAAAATAGATTAACTGTAAGATTAACTATTGTTGTACCTCTCATGTCTAAGTGTTACCATTACACAGACACCATTTATGTGACACTCAAGAGGATAAATACAAATATATTTATGTAAATGTGTGTATGCACATCCACACAGAATAAACTCAGTTACTAATGATTTTTAGTTACAGAAAGAATGAGAATAACTGAAATCTATGAATAATCCTAATTAATAGTTTGAAAATATTGTTTCACTTACCTTTCTAACCTCAAGCCTTGGACCAACCCTATAAAAAACTTTGGCTGGATTAAGTCTTGAGTCCTTTATTTTCCCCTTCCCTCTCCCTCTAGGAAATTTGCTAATTATTAGTGAAATGAATCAGAGTTATGTAACTGAAGGAAGAAGGAAATTTTGGACAGTACACCAACAGGAGTGTTAAGTGAATAATTAAAAGAACAAAGATAAAGGCATATTTCCATGTTTAACATCAATGACAGTGCATATCAAGATATATTTCTTGAATAACAATGGAACTTTAGACCACAATTTTATAGCTTATATCACTTTTATAGCACAGTTTAAGTGGGAAAGTCACAATTGTTGGACTAAAAATCACATTATCACTGCATATTCTGTGGATTCAATGTTCCTTTTGTTCCTGTCACTTTCTCTTAACACTTTTTCTTGTTCTCTCTTTTTGACTCTTCACAGCCAAAACAAAGCTTGCAGGATGCCAGAGTGTATAGAGTGCTGAGCCAGAAGTTAAGAAGACTTGAGTTCAAATTCTGCCTCAAACTCTTATTTGTGTGACCTGGTCACATAACTTAATCTATGTCTGCCTTGTTTCTTCAACTGTTAAATAGGGTCAGCAAAAACATATATTTCTTGGGATTATAATGTAAATCAAATTAAATAATATTTATAAAGTGCTTAGCACAGCACCCAGTTGTTAATAAACAAAATATCAGCCAAGTCCCCTTTCCCCATGTGAATATTACATCTATATTCACCAACTTGATCTTTCTGCCTGTTTTTTCCCTACAGCAGTATATCTTACACATTTCTACAAAAAAAATCTCAAAACAAGTCTTATCATGTCACTTTCCTATTCAAGAAACAACAGCAACTCCATATTGCCTGTCAGATCTAATTTAAACATCTCAAGTTAACATTTAAAGTCTTTCACACCTACCTAAACTGATCAATAGAGGATTTAGTGATTGGCAAGGGATTCAGGAAATACCACATCTTAGGCAGGAATGAATTCACCAAATTCAATCAGCATTTACCAACCACCTACTATGTCAAAAGCACTATGCTAGATGCTGAAGATATATAAATATCACTAAGATAGTCTGAGCCCTTAAAGAACTCACATTCTACTGGGATGGGGATGGAGGAGACAATAACATAGACACAAATAATTACCAGTAAAGGTGTCGGAGGAGAGCAAACAGCAATGGCAAGTGAACAGAGACTCAGGGTCTTGTGGAGCAAGCTATCCATTAAGAAGAGGGAATGGAAAGTGTAAAATGATATCAGAGATGAATGGTTACTTCAGGTGGTAGAATGGAACCAGAGGGCAGAGAAAGAAAGAGAAGAGGGTGGAAATGAACCAGATGGGATCTAGAGAGACATAGCAAGAGAAGCGAACTTTCAACACAAGAGATGATTGAATCATTGGGAGTTAGAGGAGTAAGAGGTAAAAATTTGATGGAAATAGATAAAAGTTGGTTGGGGTTTCTAACTTCAAATATCCCATGATCATGTGCACTGGTGTGGCATGGTATAACTAGTCAGCCAGATGGTGTGGTGGGTAGAGCACAGTACTTGCAACCAGAAATTTGAGTTCAAATATTATCACAGATACATACCAGCTGCACAAAGCCAGTCAAATCACTTAACCTCTCTTTGTCTCAGGTTCCTTATCTGCAAAATGAGAAAAACAATTGCAATTCCCTCAGGGGGCTGCTGTGCGGATTGACAAGTTGGCATATATAAAGCACCTTTCAAACCTTAAAGCACTATATTAATGTTGTATGCTTTTGTTGTTATTTCTTTCCAAATGTCAAGGGGGTAGATGGTGATAGCAGGAAATTTAAGCTAGAAGTCTGAAACTCTAGGGACTGGGTTGGACCTATTTTACACAATAGATTAGGTTAATTTAGTAGCTGATGGAGATGAGGCATACAGAGAATATATTCCACCTGTGTAGCAAATCCAAACTCCAAGTCAGGCTAGTGTCCCAAGTGTTGGCCCTTTTGGAATTCAGTCTATTGTTTGTGGCCCAGTCAGAGCAACATTCCTGGTCCCAGTCTTTCTGAGGCTAAGCTAGATATCTGAGAGCACATGAGTCAGAACAAAAGAGAATAAGCTGCGGAGCTGAAAAACCAAGAAAGCTAAAAGAAGATAGAAAGATGCAGTTGTGAACCAAGAGACAGACAGAAGCCCAAGTGGTAAGATCACATCCAGAAGAAATGATCAGTTCTGAAGATTAATTCTGGACCATACTCCTCAATCCATGACAAAGAGGTCATGAACTGGAGCAACATAATAAGACATAAAATTTTCAGTAACATCTTTATTAAAAATATGTTTTGCTTGGCTATGTACATTTATTATAAGAACTTTTGTTTTCCAAGAGGGGAGAAGTGAGAAGATAGGTTTTTTTTGTTAATCTATTTTAAATTTAAACACTAAACTTAAAAACTAAAAAAAAACCCAAAATAAACTTCAATACTAAAAACTTAAATGCACAATAAGAAAAAAAAAGAAACATGTTATAAATTTAAATAGTAAAACTTAAATAGAAAAGAAGAAAAGAAAAAGCATGGCTGTGTACACAGCAGAACATAAGAAAGGATTCAAAATATACAGCAATACATTTCCATATCAAGAAAAGTTATATGATAAATGCTGCACATTGCTTCCTTGTAAGTTTTCTTTGGTTTTCTGCTATGCATGTTTTACTTTGTTCTCCCCCCCCCCCCACTCCACACAGCCAGAAGGCTAAAATTAAGCATGGACAAACACACATATAAACACACACATACATGTATACATATACATTTGCATCATATATTAATATCAAACATATATACATACACACAAATATTATGTAATACACATACATACACTTACACATATCTACTTAGATATATAATCATACTTATATATAGACATATACATTCATATGCATCTATGTAAGACCATGCTAGACTTATTAGTCTTCCATTTCTCTGAGGGTGAATAACCTCTTACTTCATAAGTCTGAGTCTTTTCATATTTTTCTATGTCCACCAACTCGTCATTTCCTACCCCACAGCAATATTCCAACCTTATACTGTTTAGTTATTTTAAATAGTCTAAATATTAATCAATATGTCTGACAATGTAGTTTCCCTATTTTTCTCTTTTCATTAAATCTATTTTAGCTTTAACTTTGTCTGATATCAGGATTACTACCCTTGCTTTTTTCTTTAATAAATTCTACTCCTGATCTTTTATGTTTGTGTGTATCTCTTATTTCCTATCTCTCTTGACTCCTCAACTTTGCTTCTACACACTACCTTGCCCTCCTATCACTTAACCTACCTTCCTTCAAGGATCCCTCATTTATCCTCCTATTCCCATTAATCTAAACACCTTTCAATATCCCACCTTCTCTTATTCCCTCACCTTCCCCTCTAAAATTCCCTCCCTTATCCTCTCCCCCTTCCCTTTCCCCTTAGCCTTTTATTTCTTTCTGAATTTAGATGACTTTTATACCCTTCTAGATATATATGTTCCATCTTTAACCCATTCCCAATGAGAGTAAGGTTCCAGAACTCCCAGCGCTGCCCTCCCCATCCAATTCCTCTGTGTAGGCTCAGAAAAACAGTAGAGCCTTTTACAACACAGTCAGAGATAGAGTGAGCAAGTATGTGATATAGTCCTATACATTACTGTTCTAATTCATCCAAGGATAAGCTTATTTAGGTATCAGGTCACATAAAGTTTTGCTTTATGATTGTCCATGTACTATCAGATTCTGGTTGTTACTACTCTTTCTTGTTCACATACTTTGCATAATACAGTCTCATCCTGCAGGAGTTTTCAATGAAAATGTTTTTCTGTTGGATTGTACTGTAGGAAGACAGGGACCCAGCAAAGAACCCCCAGTGATTTGTGGAGCAGGCAGATCAATAGACTTAAGAAAGCATAGTGGGAGACAAAGAAGAGGCATTTATGATAGGCCACAGGGTCATAGTGAACTGAATATCTTGCAGAATAAAAGAGACATATAGTATTGAAGATAATTTCAGAGGAAACCAAACAAATAGGGACTCTTTGCAGATGCTAGTAATGTTACTTTGATCAATAGAAAACAGAACATTATACAGTAGCATGAGCTCTAACTGATGTAAAAGAATGCCCCAATATTCCCTCTGAATTTTGGACTGCCTTTATCTACATAACTGAGGGTCAGAAATCTGGTTAGACAGGTAGCATAGATAATAACTTTGCCCCTTGGTGTGTGTCTGTGCCTCCCCAATTTACAAACAAAGAACACACAAACACATGTCTAGAAGAGACTAGTGACTTAGAGTTTGAAAACTGAGAAATGCTAAACTCCAGAACTATTTGATAATTATTCAGTAAATAACCACTACCTGGGTTATAACCTTTAGAGATTAAAATTGGGAAGTATATGAAACAAGCCCCAAAAGCTAGAGTGAGGTTTCTGATAGAGGGATTCAGCACCTGATTTAGAATGAATTCAAAGTAAAGATTAAGTGTAGTGGCATTAATTTGCTGATAGCACTCCACACTTTTTTAAAAAGGGGATGGATACATGGGGCTAAGAATTTCTTGTTAGAGAGATGAGAAAAATTCAATAGCCAAGACTCTGAGGCCACAAGATGGAGGAGGCTTTTGTTGGTCCTAGACGAAGCTATTTTTTCTTTTTCTATGACAGATAAAGTATTTGTTGCATGCTTAGTCTTGGCCAGACACTATGCTGAGCAATGGGGATAAAATATATGAAAATGATATGGTCTCAACTCTGAGTAAGAGGAAAATTAAACATAAAGGGGAGGTGGTAAGTGATGGGGTGGCTGGAGGGAAGTGATGAGGAAGAGGAAAATTGGAAAGAGGGTGAGATCAGAGCATCCATGATAGAGTGAAAATGTTGATGAAGTACAGCAGTCTGGAGAGTGAGTTGAGAATGAAGTGAGCATGCCTGAGACATGTCAGGGAATTGTAATCCTTCCTAAAGACTCACTAATCAAGAGAGTATACTGCAGAGATGTTAGCCCAAGCTGCTGATGTGGTCTCATGAGTGCTGAGGGAGGGATATAGTCAAGACATATTGTGGAGATAAGAACAAAAAGATTTGGAAATTTTATTTGCCATTTAGTGTGAGTGAGAGTAAGGGCTTAAGGATATTGCCAATATTGCAAACTTGAGTTACTGGAAAAATAGTGGTACTCTTGGTTGTAGCAAGTACAGTTATCACTTCCACTTCACCACTTTCCCCATCATGGTTTTGATACACTGCAAGTCAGCATAAGAAATTTAATGGGAATTTAGGGAGTTTTGTGGAAGTTGCAGACAACACATGAAGGCCAGCAGATGACAGAAAAAAATTTAGAAACTCAGAAATGCATAAAAATATATACATATACATATGTGTGTGTGCATGTATATATATAGTATTGTGTAATATCAACATATTTAATCTTTTAAGAAAATAATAATTCAGAGATTTTCCAGATCATGGGGGCACTGCACCCCTAAACCTCATGATGTGAAAGGGATAATTGTATACTCTGTTCCCCTCTCTCAGTCCCTGGATACTGCATTTGAGCTCTCGAGGTTCTAGAGTACCTCTACTGATTTGTAGGGTTCCTCCTTTCCCTTTTCTACTGCCTTTGCCTCAAGTCTCAAAAGACAAGGTTGTCCTCTTTGTCAGGCACCAGTAACTACTACCCTGTTCTATTTAGCCAATTACTATCAATTAGCTTTTGCAAAGGGATATTTATTGTTCGGTTGCAGCAAGAACAAACAAAAATAATTTCCTCAGAACCACTGGGTAAATACTGTCACTTCTTTCACCCTCATCTCTCAAGGGAGTAGGATTAAAACTTGGCACAGTTCCCATATAGCTTTGGTTGCAAAAAGCTCATGTTCAGATATGGTATGATTGCCAAATGAGTCTCAACTTCCTTAAAGGAGAAAGAGAAAGTGTTTTCCCCCTTTTATTCTTCTTTGGAGCCAATATTGCTATATTTAGTTTTGATTGTTCTGTTGTAGTCATTTTATATAGTTTCCCTGGTTCTGTTTAAATCATTTGCATCAATTCACTGTAAGTCCTTCCATGCTTCTTTATATCATTGTGTACATCATTTCTTACAGCACAATAATATTCTGTTATATTCATGTACAATTTGTTTAGCCATTACCAGTTACTGGGCATCAAATTTTTATCTATTTCATCACTACCACAAAAAATGCTGCTATAAATATTTTAATGAATACTTCTTTTCATCATTCATCTCCTTGTGGTATATTCCTAGCACTAGAATAGTGCTTAAATGTATTCACATTTTAGTTGCTTTATTTACGTAATTCCAAATATCTTGGTTGAAATAAGGAAAAATGGTTATGCCAATTCACAGTGAAATCAACAATAAATTAGTGTACCTGTCTTTCCATACCCTGGAGGGAACTTTAGACCATCAATCCACCACTTCCTTCAGAAAGAACAGAAGCCATTCAAAGTAGTCATTTGAGGGATAGTAATGGAATGTCTATAGATTTCTGAACTTTCTTATCTTTCCTGTCTCTGTCTTAACTGGCTTTATGGTGATCTAATAAAATTTTAGCAACACAAATAGCTGGAATCTAAGCCTGTTTCAGCTCTATCTTTACTGTTGAAATTATTGATCAATTCAAATACATTTATCCAGGGCACAGGGCATGCCCAACTATAAATGAAATTTTGTGACAATCAGGTTATGCAGGGTAAATCCAATCTCTTTTTCATATAAAATCCTTTCGAAGTTTCAAAGACATTGATTGTATTTCCCCTAATCTTCCCTTTTCCCTAGCCAAAATAATCCCAGTTCTATCAACTAGTCTTTGCATGGCATAGTCTTCAGTCCTTCCCATATCAGTCACTCTTCTCTGGACATGTTCCATCATTTCTATGTCCAAGGTAAAACATCAAAATCCCAAAAGACCCAATAGTCTAATATGATCCAGACAGTATTATAGAGCTATCACTTCCCTTCTTCTACATATCTCAGTATTTCTCAATGTAGCCTAAGGTCACATTAGCATTTCTGGCCATCATGACATATCGATAATTCATATTTGTCTTGCCATCAAGTTAAATTTTTATACTGTAACACTTCATGTTTTAAGGCATCTTAATGGTCACTATTCCAAATTAATTAGCAGAACAACCTCAGTTCTGAGAATATATGACTAACAGTAAGTTCTAAATACTTACAGGGATTTTAGGGTGCAAATCATTTGCAATGGTCTCTGAAGAATGGACAACAGAAGGATATCTTACAATGGATTGCATTCAAGACTTTGGAGAAAGCTAATTTTTAATAAGAATACAAATAATTCATGGGCATCTGGTTTGGGATTTGTTATCAATAACTCCCTTGTTTTCATACTAAAAATTAGCTTTCCCCAAAGTTTTATTATTGGATTAAAAAACAGAACCATGAAAGTTCAGAGAAATTATGTATGAGAGAGATGACTAAAAAACAGTTCATCAGACAAAAATTTGGGGCTTGGGGATTAACCACATGCTCCTTATGAGTCAACAGTGTGATACTGCTGGAAACAAAAGAAAACAAAACCAAATGTGCCTGAAAAGATATCAACATTTAGGGTAAAGAGTTCTGGATTTGGATTCAAGGACTTTGGTTCAAATTTCTGCTCTGCAGCTTACTGCCTCTTTGACCCAAAGCAATTTACCTTTTTGTTCCTTTTTTGAATTCCTTAGAACATAGCACAATGCCGAGCACATAGTAGGTGCTTAATAAATATTTATTATTGATTGATTTATTGATTGATTGAACCTCAGTTTCTCATCTGTACAATGAAGAAGTTGACCTCAATAACTTCTGGGATCTCTTCTAGCTCCAAATCTATGATTGTATGGTCCTATAACTTTGAGATTCATTAGTAAAAGCATAGTTCTCAAAACAAAGTAGGCAAATTGCAAGAAAACTACTTTCCTCCTTCAGGAAGAAAGAACTGATGAACTCTTTTTCCAGATTCCACATTTACTTTATTTTTCTTGGCATTATTTTGTTTCAATATAGCTAGTATGGAAATGCATGTTGCATGATTTCACAGTTACAATGAGTATCAAGTTGCTTGGCTTCTCAATGGGCAGGGAAAAGGCTGGAAGGAGAAAGAATTTTGAAGTCAAAATTTAAAGAAATAAATTTTAAAATAAACAAGTGTTTAAGAAAAATAAAAGTTTTAGAGTGTCCAAAAGAAAAAAAAAGGTGAGTGATATAAGGATTCCCTAATTCTATAGAGTGAATTAATGAGACAGAATGTTATTTTGGTAAATGTTTTCACATTAAACCCTGATCTTAGACATGTGTCTATGTTCTAGCAAAACCCCCTTAGAAAGCATATGATGACAAGATACCAGAATGGTGATTTTTTTTAAATATCTAATGAAGAATTGTTGAAAGACTGAAAAATATTTAACTAAGGAAAGAGATGACAATGAGAACATCATAATTGCTTCCAAATATCTGAAGAACTAATATAGGGGGGAAACAATTATACTTGTTCTGGTTGGCTACAGAGTGTCATGAAACTGTTAGTCTCAGTGATTAAATGTCTTCAGCCCTAGGTCAGCCTGCCTACTCTTTCCCCCAAATAGTGCAAATTTATCTCAGAAATACCAAATTCAGATAATTATCAAAAAACCATCTAAATAGGAGTCTCATAATTCTTCTCTGCTGGAATATGTGTTGTGTGTATGTGTAAGGAGATGAGTACAAATCATGGGCAGATAGTTGGAGCAGTGGAAAGAGTAGCAGGCATGGAATCAGAAAGACCCATCTTCTTGAGTTCAAATCCAGCCTCAGACACTTGCTAGCTGTGTGATCCTGGGTAAGTCACTTAACCCTATTTGCCTCACTTTACTCACCTGTAAAATAAGCTGGAGAAGGAAATGACAAAGCACTCCATTACCTTTGCTAAGAAAACCCCAAATGGAGTAACAAACAGTCAGACACAACTGAAACAACTCAACAACAACAACATCATCCCTGCAGTCCAACTGATACAGCAAAGAAAACCTAGCTACAGCATACTCAGCAAGAAATTCTGTGTACTATAATCAGCGAGGGGTGGAGAATCTGTTTCCTTGAAATGACAATCTAAACTTCTCTTATTCTGTGAGGTTTGGATTCAGTCAAAGAGCTGCACTTGAGGACCTAGAATGCCACATACGGCCTCAAGGCGGCAAGTTACCCACCCCGAATTGAATATGGTACCTCCCAGATCACTCCTTAATTCATAATCATTTCATCTAGTACTTCTTACTGCCCTCTATACACACTGTATTCTCACCTCACTCCCATTCTCCCATACAAATATTATTTTTTTTCTACTATCACCAAATTAACAACATGAATTTCCAAATTTCACACCAACATTAACTTTCCATTCATGCTCCTTTCTTCTTTACCCATGGATGGTTTCCAAATTCTAAAATGACCAGAACAAGGCCCAAAGCTGCTTGATGATATTCTTAAATAAACTCAAAGAAGAGCTGGCAATCATGAGTCCCTGTAACTTGGATGAGACAGTTGTTCCTATTTTTATGGAATCTTCATGATATGACTGAACTACAAATATCAAGAAGTTTTGAGGATGATGATTTCTGTTTCATATAAGGACAAATTTTATAACAAAGCTACATCAGAAAATAGAACTGCCACCTTTTGAAATTGTAAAATATTTGTCATTGAAAATGACTTCTAAGATACATTCAAAGTCTTTAATTCTATTCTTGCAGTTGCAGCTCTAATGAATTTTGGAGGGTCTGATTTCATCTCCACATTTGTTGGCCAGTGGCATATTAAAAGTTGTTTATAGCTCTCTCAAATTCTCATGTCTGGATATTTAATTCAGAGTAAGGCCACTTCCTAAAATCAAGTATTTAATGAGTAATCATTGTGTATCCAACATTGTACTAGGGAGAGAAAAGAAATTTAAGATACTGTCCCGGACCTCAAGATAACTGCAACAAGACTGACATAAAAGAAACTACTGCCATTTAATGGAAGATAGCATACAATAAAATGTGTGATTCTTTTTCTAGACCTTCAGTCAGTTTTCTTTTGTATTTCACTTGGTCCGAAATAATAAAGCAAATCAAAGTAAATGAAAGGTAAATGGGCAGATAATTTAAACTATACTTGATTTCCCCTTTCTATATTATTCACACTGAAAGGGAGCTAGTTCTTGAAATGTTAGTCTAATATTAGAGAAAGAAATGAGAATGTGGTGCCATTATCACTAGTGTGCTCATATTTTTTAAGTGTCCTCATTCATCTCCATGTAGATGGCATCATTTGGATAGCCTCATTAGAAGTACTGGGAACAGAATATGCCAAAATATTGTCCTACTGTAATTAAAAGTTTCTATATCTAAGTGGTTTCAATGTGAAGTATGAAAATATAAAAACAGATTCCCAATATAACTATGTTTTAGTTTTTCGTTCCTTTTCTTAAAGATTTGAATAGTAACCTGTAACAGAATCTAGAGCACCAGAAACTCAGGTGCATTATCCCTAATTTGTAAGTGACCTCAAATCTTTTTCTAAGGGCTTGGATCAAAATTTATAAACGTCATTCACCAAAGCTCAGAAAACTGGAAGACTCAAATAATAGAAATTATTCTTGAACTTGCTTTCAGAGGGGAGATAAATGAAAAGAAAATTAGATTATATCAAGTTTCTATTTAAAAAAATAATTTCCTCATTAAGCTGAAGGTCCTCTACCTTGTCTTTAGAGTACACCCATGATGCTAATTTGATGTATTGATGGTAACCTTGAGACTTCACAATATGTGTTGTCACCAGTCCTTGCAGACTTTGCTTCATAAACTTAGAAATGTCATATAAACATTTGCTTTTGCTATTATAATAATATGATAGTAATAATAAAAATTAATTATGACCAGTGTCCCACACAAAAAGTATCACTTTGATTCTTATTGTAGTGTGCAGGTGTCCCTAATTTCTTGATGGCTATTTAAGAAATTCACAAACTCTAGTAGATATTACTAAGTTAGAATGGCTTTGAGTGTGGTTCTGCCAATATAGTACTTTTGGAGGACAAGCTTATACAAGTGTGGAGAGAGTCATCACCAGTAGATTTGCCTAGTTGATAAATTCTTTAACCAATGTGGCTTATAGGGGCAGCTAGGTGGCACAGTGAGTAGAGCACCGGCCCTGGACTCAGGAGGACCTGAGTTCAAATCCGGCCTCAGATACTTGACACATGTACTAGCTGTGTGACCTTGGGCAAGTCACTTAACCCCAATTGCCCTGCCCCCCCCAAAAAAAACAATGTGGCTTATAACACTAATTTGTAAAGCAAACAAACAAACAAAAACCTTACTGGATCTTAATTCTACTTACCTACTTTTCATTTCTTTAGCAGTGGTAGTAAAATGATGGAGAAGCAGGTGGTTGGTGCTACGGATCCTACAATCTTCAGTCTTTCTGCAAAATTAATCATTGGTATCCATGAGATTTTTGCCCACCAAACAATATATGATACCAGATGGCATGAAAGTAGCTGCAGGTCTAAAGGAAAAAAGACTCATAAATTTTTCTCCGATAGACGATTAGAGGAGTTAGGGAAGTTCTTGTCATCATTCATTCAAGGACAACAAGCTACATCATATCAGGGAACACTTGCTCATCTTCTGTTGCAATGCTCATGATACCCATGAGCAGCAGGATCAACATGCCAATAATGGAAGCATACGTCCTACCATCAAAGTGAGGGCACAAAAATGTAGCAAAAGTCTATGAAGAAGTTGGCAAGAACCTTCAAACAATCATTTGAAATTCGGTGCCTTCAGTAGGAAGGTGTGACCCAAGAAAGGACAGGAAGGAAAGGATACTTTATGTTTAAAAATGTGGTTCAGAATTAAGAATTGAAAGAGGCTAAATAGCAGTAGATTGTTCAGAAGTTCTTCTGAAAGCTGAAATGCCCACGACACAGCAAACAATGAACATTATAAGCTCTTTAAAGGAATATGCTATTGGAGTAATTTTATAATCAGATATTTGTGTTCAGTTAGATCACTGAATGAGTGAAGCAAAGGTCAAAATTAAAATCAAATTAAAAGAAATGATAAAGATGAGAAAATGTTACAGGCAATTGTGATCTCTCCAACAGGATCTTTTTAAAAAATTAGTAGTGAATATTGGAAAATGAAAAAGTAAAGATATTGATTCTGATTGTTAATATTTATTAAAATTTTGCCAATATGAAAGTTGCCACAACAAGGAAGCCAAACAAACCCACCCACAAAACAGCCCAGGCATCAATTGCTTGATCTCCTTGTCAAATTCAAAGACACTGAAGGTAAAGGCCACCCTAGTTTATAATGCAAGTTCACTCACACAACCTTATGGAGAAAGGTAGATTGCAATAACATTTTCTTGACAAAACAGCAAAAAAAATACAGAAGAAAATAAGTAATCTGCGTTTTTATCATCTAGGCCATAGAGAAACAATGAAGGTTTTTGAACATGGGAATAAAACAATCAATCCTGTGACTTAGAAGCTTATTTAGGCAGCTTGGCAGGGGTATGGATTAGATGGAGGAGAGATACATGATTATTCTTCCTCCTTATTATATAATTTGGTCAAGATCACAAAGCTAGTAAGTGGCATATAAGCATTTAGAGCTATTGCCTTCTACAGCAAAACCCAAGCTTCTCTCCACTATACAATAATATTTTCCAACTCGTAGGTCTTCACTTGATTCTATAACAAAACAGACTAACTTGCCAGACTATCAGTTTCCTCCCTTGCTTCTTTCCATTAGATGAATCTATCAGAAAATCATATATATTAGATGTTCTGTCTAGCACACTTAGACATCAAACACATATTCAGATAGTTCAAATTTCTCCAATCACTTCTATCTATTGCCTCTATGTCTAATATTTAACTGGAATTAAGAAATTGTTATTTGCATCCTCTACTTTCCTGGCCAAGCCAAATTGTATTCTCCTATAGTGGTACAATATCTTCCTTTTAAAGGCTTGTTGATTTGATTTGACTTAAAAGGTATACCCCTTTACCATTTAAAGTACTTCCCTAAGAATTTTTTTCTTCAGAGGGTTTATCATGGTACTTTCAGCATAGTTAATAATTTCTGGTTAAAATTTTTCATGGAAACTGTTTCTCAGTCTCTGTCAAAGAGATAAATTTGTTTTTCCCTGATAAGTTTACCTATGTTTTTTACAGTCTAAAGAAAGAGAGGGAGAGAGAGAGGGGGGGAGAGAGAGAGAGAGAGAGAGAGAGGGGGGGGAGAGGAGGAGAGAGAGGAGGAGAGAGAAATTCAGAGTGGTGTCACAATGAATTATTCACTGGGCAACCATAACCCCCTGCCAAGAAAGGTGGATGATCCTTTTATAAAAACTACTGACACATACTGAGGTTCCACACAGTTCCTATGGCCTCATTTTAAAATCATGACTTCTCTATCTATGATATGAAGAGCACAATTATAAGCTACTTTCAAATATTCCAGGACTGGGAATATGTGTGCCCTTTATCAGACCAACATGCTACCTGGTTGTACAGTTTTTCCCCTGAGCCTTTTTCTGCCTTCTCTTTGATTTTATCATAAACCTATCCTGATTACATTGAGAAATCTCCTACGGACCTGTTTTCATACTTCAAGAAGTGCATTTTGTCCATTATGAGGAGCAGAACATTGCTACTTAATTGTTGATTTTTTACCTAAGAAATCAAGAAGTAGAAAATCAAATGCTGCTGCTTTTTATCACCCACTATACATCCAGTTATTAATCTTTTTATACTTTCCCCAAGATTCCAAGACACAACATATGACTAGTAGAAGAAATTGACATTTGAGTAAGTCCCCAAATTCTCCTGTTTTCTGCCAAGGACATTAGCTATTTAAACAAAAGAACCAGAAACACCTAGATTAGATAATTTCTTCCAATATTAATCAGGACAAGAAGGTGCTAGAGATAACAGTTGTCATGAGTCTTGGTAGACTCTCAGTCATACCTCATGCACATGTATAACAATAAGACACCTTCCATTTGACATTGTCTGAGCTACATAAGGCTACACCATAGTATTCTTCAACAAAAAAAATCACCAACACTTAATATATATGCTTCTCAGAGTCAGTAAAAAAAATTCCTCACATTTACTTGTACCTGTTAATTCTCCATATTTTTCTGTAAAACATGTAATGCTTCATTGCTGTAGTGGTAGTGATTTTTTTCTCCTTTTAATCTTCTGTCATATTCTTTAATTCAACTCAACATATGCATGTGTGTTTGTGTGGTGGGGGGGGGGGTGTCTGTGTGTCTGTGTGTGTCCACTGGTTTTACTTCCTTTATATCTACCCAGAATTTTTTTTTTCCTTTTGGCCCTAATTCTGGAATTTGTTTTCCTTCTCCTATAAGACTCCTTCTTTGTCTTTAATGAGTCAATGTAGGAAGGAATTCTTCAAGTCTCTCCACTCCCCTGACTAGGAGGAAGACCAATTTTGATTCATGATACATAGCACTGATGACTGCCTCAGACAGAAAGATAATATTACACTCATCCACCAATGGCCATAATCTGTCAGTATATCTTTTAGGACCTTCTTTACTTCTGTAAGCTTCTCTATAAATCACCATGGTTGATTTAGCCTATGTATTCTCCACTGGTCTCCAGGTGTTCCTAGGACCGCTTCTTTTAAATCGGTCTGACTATTCACTTCCCATTTATTAAAAACCTTTGTTAATATGCTAGGTATTCATAATTATGATCAATTTATAACATTCAGGCCAGTCCCTTTTAGCAAACAGGCAGAGAGAGACTATGATAGGCTGCAAAGTTCCAGATTTTCTCACTGACCTTTCCCTTACGCCATTCTTTTGCCTCTTCACTGCTAGATTTATTGGATTACAATCAGTTTTTTTAAAAAATAATTTTAAAAATGTTATGTTAAATTATTGTTTATTTACTTTGTTAAGCTGGTTGAAGGATGTAGTGCTCATTGAAACACTGGCTAGACTGTAAGTTCCTTGAGTACAGGGACTGTTTTCATTTTTTTTTTAATCTTTGAATCCCCAGCACCTAGCACAGTACCTGGTATATTCTAAGTAGGGCAGCTAGTGAATAGAACGCTGGGCCTAGAGTTAAGAAAAGTTGAGTCTAGATCTGGCCTCAGACACTTCCTAGCTGTGTGACCCTGGGCAAGTTACTTAATCTTATTTGTCTCGGTTTCCTCATCTGTAAAATGAGGAGGAGAAGCAAGCAGCAAAACACTCAGTGTCTTTGCCAAGAAAACCCCAAATGGGGTCATGAAGAGTCAGACATGACTGAAACGATTGAACAAAAGCAACAATTATTCTAAATGCTGAACACATGCTTGTTGGTTAATTGACATTCAAATTAAAGTGCACCAAAGAGGCAAATTTTCATTTTTTTTTTAAATTTTAATTGACTCCTGCTGTTGATGATGATTATGATGATTTATCTAGGAGAATAAGGTTTGTTTCACACATCATCTCATTTGAGCCTCCCAAAATCTGTGAGGTGTGTATTAAATGTACTTTTGTTATTTTACATGTTAGGCAACTGAGGTTTTAAAAGAGATTAAGTAACTTGCCCACATATCAGAGGCAGGATTTAAATGCAGGTGTCTGACTCAGAATCAGAGTCAGACTCCTTACTGCTTACTATCTACCATACCACATGGATTGTTACCTTCTTAAGGCAAGACCTGCATGTTATTTTATCTTGCTATGTCCAGTCTCTGGTACAGTATTTTGCATCTAATGGGTATTTAAGTAAAATTGGATAAAGTCAAATGAAAACCTCTAAAATATTGAGGTTCAGACAACACAAAAGAAGACTTATTCTGTTGTTTCATCATAAAATGTAAGAAATCCTGGGGTAAAACCCTGGTGCCTCCAGCCCTTAGTGCAGTGCCTGGCACATAGTAAGTACTCAATAAAAGCTAGTTAATTGACAAAAAAAGAGTTAGACCTATATAAACAGGCAAGAAAACCTTTCATTGGTCTCTAGTCACAAGATATCTGTGTCACCTGGGGACCAGACTAGCTAAGTAACAAAACTGAAGCTGAGAATGTTTAATCAAAGATTATTCAGCCAGTGTTAGAATCCAGATTTGAACATAGGTCCTCCTGACCCTAAGCAGCCACCACATACACCAGAGTATTTTTAAGTGTTTTATTTAAAGTACACTTTATAAATCTGTTGTTGAGAACTAAATTCTTTTTCATCAGTAGCATTAAATGCAGGATAAATCATTTTCCTGTTTTCCTTCCTCCTCCACAAATGAAACTCAGAGCTAAAAATTCTCAGGTGACAGCACGTGCCTCACTGAACAGTTTTGGTGTGTGAGATAGACTGCCTGAAACTACCTTATACAGAAGCTGGTAATCACCTGAATCACAGATGTCTCAGGTGACATTTTTGGACTAACAATGAAAAGAAAAAAAGAAACATTCACTGCCACAACACAAAAGTTTCCTTGATAAAATTAAGCAAAAGCCAAGTTTAGGCTCAAAATCTAGGAGAGGCAGGGGAGATGGAATTATTTTTAATCCACCCTAAAGTAGTATTTCTGTAAACCCCAGCCCTATTCACAAGTCTGTGGGAATCCAAGTTTAAGATATAATGTTTCACAGGAGGGTTGGGAGAAAAGAAGATATCCCACTGTTTCTTTTTCATTTATTTAATCATTGGACTGCAGATTATTATTATTTTTATTCAATAAGTGTTTGAGTGGAAGGAAAGGCAAACACTTACTGTCTATGTATAGCCTGGGAGATTAAAGCCATCTACTTTCAAAATGTGCAAGTAGCTGGATCAATCAGATTATACTGTATTTTGGTACATGGAAATACATAGTGTTTTCTCTGAGAACTCTGACTGTATTGCTTCAAACATCTTTGCATAATGTTCCATGACTGGCACAATGAGGGAACAAGGAGATCCTGGAATGTTACTGTCATACCAGTTTGTTCTTCTAAAGATCATTGCATGGGTGTGGAAACACCTTGTGTCCTCTGGTGCCATTTCCTCTCCTCAACTTTGTTCTGACTCCTCTACAATCTGCTTTCTAACTTCATCATTAAATCAAAACTGTTCTTTCTAAAGTCCCCAATGGAGGGCTGGGGACAGCACACAGGAAAGGGAATCATCAATAATTTCTTAATTGTCAAATCTACTGGCCTTTTCTCAGTCTTCAACCTTCTTGACTTCTCTATGGACTGCGAAACTGTCAAGAACATTTTTTCTTAAATTCTGTCTTCTCTCTAGGTTTGGTGATGCTGCTCTCCTTGGCATCTTCTCTTACCTATCTGACTGTTCTTCCTCAGTCTTCTTTCCTTGATCTTCTTCCAGGTCATGTTCACTGACAGTGGGTGCCCCCAAGTGTCTGTTCTAGGCCCTCTCTGCTTCTCTCTTTATATATTATGTCACTTGGTGATTTTAGCAGCTGTCATGAGTTCTATTATCATCTCTAAGCTGATGATTCTGAGGTTTCTAGTTCTTTCCCTAACTTCTCTCCTGTACTCCAATCTTACATCACCAACTGCCTCTTGGAAACTTTGAACTGAATGTCCCACAGACATGTCAGTTCATTATCTTCTCCCAAATTCTCTTCTCTTTCCAACTTTTCTCTTATTGTCAGGGGTACCACCATCCTCCAGTAATTCAGATTTGCAATATTGGTATCATCTCTGACTCCTTACTTATACTTGCTTCATATATATAAAATCTGTTATAAAGTCTTCTTATTTCTTATTTCTTCTTATTTTCTTATTTCTACCTTCACATTTCTCACTTACTACCCTACTATTACTTCACACAGCAATAACTCTAGTTCAAACACGTATTGCCTCATACTTGGACTCTTGTAATTGACTTCTAAGAGACCTTCCTACCTCAAATTTCCCCCACTCCAGTTTATCTTCCACCCAGGGGCCAAGGTAATCTTCTCTAGTATATGTTCTCCCATAAACACTTCTCAGGGGATACACCCACAGTACTAGGAATCTTATTCTTCTGGATCTCTTGATATCATATTGATAACAATGATCTGTGGGCTGTCCAGTTATGCCATTTTTTTGCAACTTGACTGACTCATCTCTCTAAAGATATCCTCTACCCCTCCACTTGTCCCATGTAACTCTTCACTGGTAATGTGGTGTAGCCTATCCATACCCACCATATGCCTCTCCTGACCTCGAGCATCCCAGAACTTTAATTATTTGGAGACTCTGGTACCCTGGGACTCTGAACCACACCAGACCACTCAAAATAGTTGAGGCTAACTATTCCCATAAAAATCCAAGTGAATAAAGGTTTCCTGTTGGCCAGATTATGATGTGCAGATGCATAGACAACCAGTAAAGTTGCTCCATTGGTACATATCTTGGACAGACATTATGCCTGAACCTTAGAACCCAGAACTGAACAGAAGGAGGAGATTGGATTAGGGTTGTCTTCAGCAAATTTTAAACCATTTTTTAATTAGCACAAATAACTCCCCAATACAAAAGTTGCACACACATGCACACATGTATGTGTATATGTATACATATTTGTGTCATATATGAATACAGATGATATACACACATTCCTCTTTGTAGATGAACATGGTATTGAGAAATGAATTTAGATTTTATCTCGTGGGAGAAATGAGAAATTGTAATTTGAAAAATTTTTGCTGTTAAAGCTATATAATTATGTGATCGCTGCTACTTCTTTATCACAAAGCTTTCATTAATATCTTTGACTATGAAGTAGGTAAGAATTACCTCCATGCCATGGTGCATAGAGTCTTGTGCCTGGAGTAAGAAATACCCAAGTTCAAATCTGACCTCAGACACTTATTAGCTGTTAGACCCTGAGCAAGTCACTCAATCTCTGTTCACTTCACTCTCCTTAGCTGTAAAATGAGAATACCAGGACCTATCTCCCACAGTTGTTGTTAGAATCAAATTAGATAGTATCTGTAAAGCCCTTGAATCAGTGCCTGGAACATAGTAGGCACTACACAAACGCTTATCACCTTCTCATTCCCTGCTACCTGAGATTTCTCTGGGACCCAGATTTTTCTTGTCTAATAGAGCCAAAATTATAATACTACTGATGAGATAAACTCCTTCCTGAGACATAGTGGAAAGGGAACAGAAAACAGAGTGGAGATAAGAGATCGTGGCAAAAATGATCAGCAAGCTCTTCTGTAGGAAGGCTCTTTTCCTAATCAGGAAGATGAGATCTGAGTCTGTGACTGCTCAGTCATGTGGCTTTGCTTTCACTGATAGAAAGAGCAAAGCTTAACATGCCGGAGATAATTGTCACTTGATGGTGCTCTAACTCCATGACTTCCTCACTTTTCCCCACTACCAGACTCTGCAAGTCAAATGTAAATCCTCTGTTACAAAAACAGATACTGAAGCCTCATACAAGAAACTGTGTTCTGGGAATGGATGTAACATGGTGCCAAATAGCATTGAGCAAGAGATACAACAGGCCATAGGAAATGGTCATGCAAATATATGCTCAACGGAGAAAGGGTTATCTCTGAAGGGCTGAGCAAAGAGTAGAGGAGAAGTGGTTATCAGATCATCTATAATTTAATTTACCGTAGCATGACCAATTTTGCAAAGCCTGGTGAAATCCAGGAAATGCAAAAATTACATTAATGTTTTTCTATTGATCAACCCTCCTATTTTTGTTTTATTAGTTTCATTTAATTATAAATTTAAATGTAAAAGTAAAATGAAAATTCACCTCCCGGCAAATATAAGGTTATGTGCATTTTCCATATAATAAATATTATACCTTCTATTCAGTGAAATGTGTTTTGTTTTGTTTAGTTTTTCCCTGCAAGAACTAAAGATATCAGTACCATGTAAACGTAGCAAGAAATTGATGGAAAACATTTTCGCAAAAAACCTGTTTGGGGCTGCCTTTTATGGTGAAGAAGGCAGTAAGATCAAGTGAGTGCAAAGTACTGAGTGTTAGATAAATACTATGCTGAAAAATAGCTGGAGGAAACAGTTTGTTGCAAAAGAATGATAATATATTTATGTATGTAACCCAGGGCTCAAGCACAACATTTTCATAAAATTCTCTTCATTGGTAGAGAAAAAGTTCACTCTGTACTCCATGCTTATGAAGGGTACAGTTGCTGAGAGCTTATGGGAGGAGCAATCCTTGTTTTCCTTTGGCTTCTAGCTCTAAAAGAGGGTATAGAAGATTCCAGGCTCTCAGCAGTTTCCCTTCTTACCAAGTTTTAGAAATGTGAAGTCAGAAATGGTGACTGATTAGTCAAGTATATTTTAGAGATCTAGTCTGGTGAAATGAATAGCTAGGTGGCTCAGAGGATAGAGTGTTGGGCCTGGAGTCAGGAAAGCTCATCTTCCTGAGTTTAAATCTGGTCTCAGACATTTACTAGCTGTGTGATGCTAACCAAGTCACTGAACCCTGTTTGCCTCATTTTCCTCATCTGTAAAACAAGCTGGAGAATGAAACAGTAAAACACTCCAGTATCTTTGCCAAGAAAGCACCAAATGGGGTCACAAAAAGTCAGTCATGACTGCATAACAACTGAACAACTAGACTTCTGGAGCCAAGAATGAAACCTCAGACTCCCAGACTTGTGTATGCATTTTCATTAGCTTACACTGTTTGTCTTAAGTCTTTAGAGGCTTAAACACACACACACACACACACACACACACACACACATACACACACACACACACACACACACACACACAATTTAGTGTTTGGGCCTAATTGTTTAGAAAGGAAGCATGGTAGAGTAAAGAAAGAGGCAGCTTCCAAGTCTATAGTTGAATCACACTGGTGCTCTGAGCTTTGAACAAATCATTTGATCTCTCAGTGACACAGGCAAATATTTAAATTCTGTTATAGACTAGTTGTTGATCAGCATTGGTAAGTCACTTCTTCACTGGAAACAAATTATAAGCTAGGACTCATAAATAAATAAGAAATGTTTTGTGCTTCCTTATATGTAGGGTGAAAAACAATATCCAGGCAGAAATTGTTTCTCGAGGAAATACTTAGTACTTTGGTAAGTAATGTTGTGAAGTTATAGTAAAGGTCCTGAATCTGGGATCAGATCATCTGAGTTTAAATCCTTATTCAGTGACTGTAGAAATTAATTTTTTGTGGCCTCAGTTTCTTCATTTGTAAAATGAGAGGAGAAGGAGGGCCTTAGACTACATGATTACTAAAATACTTCCCAATGCTAAATCTTATGAATTCCTATGATTACCCATGGAACTGTTATTTAATGATTTAATTTGATTTAACTTATTGGCTATATTTTTCCCATAAATCCTTCACAGAGGGTTTATCCATTGCATGAAGTCATCTTCCTGCTGTTTCAGGATTTCATGAGTACCAATGTAGTACTCAAGTTGTATATCTATTACTGTTTGCACTCATTATATGATAGGCTCACCTCTTTTCCCAAGCATATTCAAACTGTTGTGAAAATCAATGCTGAAAACCAAATATGTTAAATAAATTTAAATTAAATTAAATTAAAATTTATTTATTTATTTAATATATTTAGTATTCGGCACTGATTTTCACAAGAGTTTGGATTACAAATTTTCTCCCCATTTCTACCCTCCCCACCCCACTCCAAGATGGCATATATTCTGGTTGCCCTGTTCCCCAGTCAGCCCTCCCTTCTGTCACCCTACTCCCCTCCCATCCCCTTTTCTCTTCCTTTCTTGTAGGGCAAGATAAATTTCTACTCCCCATTGCCTGTGTATCTTATTTTCTAGTTGCATGCAAAAACTTTTTATTTGTTTTTGAACATCTGTTTTTAAAACTTTGAGTTCCAAATTCTCTCCCCTCTTCCCTTCCCACCCACCCTCCCTAAGAAGTCAAGCAATTCAACATAGGCTACATGCATATCATTATGTGTAACCCTTCCACAATACTCATGTTGTGAAAGACTAAATATATTTTGCTCCTTCCTAACCTATCCCCCTTTATCCAATTTTCTCCTTTGACCCTGTGCCTTTTTGAAAGTGTTTGTCTTTGATCACCTCCTCCCCCATCTGCCCTCCCTTCTATCATCCCCCCTTTTTTATCTTCTTCCTCCTTCTTTCCTGTGGGGTAAGATACCCAATAGAGTGTATATGGTACTCCCTCCTCAGGTCAAATCCGATGAGAGCAAGATTCACTCATTCCCCCTCACCTTCCCCCTCTTCCCTTCCTACAGAACTGCTTTTTCTTGGCACTTTTATGCAAGATAATTTACCCCATTCTATCTCTCCATTTCTCCCTCTCTCAATATATTCCTCTCTCATCACTTAACTTGATTTTATTTCTTTTAGATATCTTCCCTTCATCTTCAACTCACCCTGTGCCCACTCTCTCTCTCTCTCTCTCTCTCTCTCTCTCTCTCTATATATATATATATATATATATATATATACACACACACACATATATATATATATATACACATACATATATACATAGATACAAACACATATACATATGTGTGTGTCTGTGTGTGTCTGTGTGTGTGTGTGTGTGTGTGTGTGTGTATAATCCCTTCAGCTACCCTAATATTGAGGTCTCATGAATCATACACATCATCTTTCCATGTAGGAATGTAAACAAAACAGTTCAACTTTAGTAAGTCCCTTGAGATTTCTTTTTCTTGTTCTTTTTCTTGATTACCTTTTCATACTTCTCTTGATTCTTGTGTTTGAAAGTGAAATTTTCTATTCAGCTCTGGTCTTTTCACTGAGAAAGCTTGAAAGTCCTCTATTTTATTGAAAATCCATATTTTGCCTTGGAGCATGATACTCAGTTTTGCTGGGTAGGTGATTCTTGGTTTTAATTCTAGCTCCATTGACCTCTGGAATATTGTATTCCCAAGTCCTTCAATTTCTTAATGTAGAAGCTGCTAGATCTTGGATTATTCTGATTGTGTTTCCACAATACTCAAATTATTTCTTTCTGGCTGCTTTCAGTATTTTCTCCTTGATCTAGGAGCTCTGGAATTTCACAACAATATGGCTAGGAGTTTTCTTTTTAGGATCTATTTGAGGAGGTTATCAGTGGATTCTTTCAATTTCTATTTTACCCTCTGGCACTAGAATATCAGGGCTGTTCGCTTTGATAATTTCTTGAAAGATGATATCTAGGCTCTTTTTTTAATCATGGCTTTCAGGTAGTCCAATAATTTTTAAATTATCTCTCCTGGATCTATTCTCCAAGTCAGTAGTTTTTTCAATGAGATATCTGACATTGTCTTCCGCTTTTTCATTCCTTTGCTTCTGTTTTATAATATCTTGATTTCTCATAAAGTCCATATATATTCTCAATAATGCCTTTGACACAGGGAAATAATTAAAGAAAAGGAGAAAGTTTAATTTCTTGTCACTATTACATAAAATAGATATCGTACTAAATATAGACAAACTAAAAATTTTTGTTATTCATGTATGAGTCCTAACCTATGATTTCATTTTCCAGTGACTTACTAATGCTGATCAGCAACTCATCTACAGCATAGAATTTAGATATTTGCCTTCCCTTGGTGGACTAATAAGGGACAGAAATTGGGAAGTGATGGCAATATACAAAAATATATTGCTTATTATATGAGAGTATATTGTCAGTTTTATAGGTCTAGAGAATACCTCAATGACTTTGAGTTAAGTACTGAACATAACACTTTTCAATGAAACTAATCTATTCTAAAGAATGCAGTTTCTGAAAATCTAGAGACTGAGTCCTTGCCTCAGAGAATATATGTATTTCTGTGGCCTATGTCAGTTTGGGGCAAGATAGAGAAAAAAACTACTTTTTAAAAAAATATCTTTAAGGCAGAAAATTTGGTATATCTTAAAAATTCCAAACTTTGATAAAGTTCCCTAAAGGAGAAATATACTGTTTTTTTCCCCTGCTTAAGAAGAAAATATGCTTCAATTTCTTGGCAACTTAATAAAAGACATATTTTGATTAAGGTTAATAGGATGTTTAGTTTTTTAGGTTTTTTGTTAATAAATACTAGATCAGTAAACCATTAATTTGTGTTTATGCTTGCATTTTCCTGAGCTATACAGAATGCTGTTTGGGATGGGACTTAATCATATAATTTCAATGCCACATTTCTTTCTGATTTTGTAGCATTGATATAAAGTCATATATTATTGGCCATAATATAGATGGCAGAAATTGGATTTCAGTGGGGGGAATTTTCATTTGTTTATTTATTTATTTAATGATAAGGTCAGGTATGAATTCTGATTTTGCTGGTATAGACAGATTCCAAGACAAATCTTTGCTATTTTAGTATTGGAAAGTTGTGAGGGTAACTGAGAGGCTAAGAAGACTTGGCCAGGGTCACAAACCAATATGTGCTAGAGGAGGGTCATAAACCCAGGTATCCCTGATTCTGACAGTACTGTATACCAAGCTACTTCTCTATGAAAAAAGGAAGAAGTAAGAGGCAAAAAATACTAATGAACTTGTAATAATATTTCATATCCTCATCCCCCCAAATGGAGGGGGAAAAGAAAGAAATAGTAAGACACTGGTCAAACTAGTAGATAGAGGGCTGCTAATTGGTCTTTGCCCTTTTCCTGAAATTAGCATTTGAAGCCTCCAGGAAAAGAGGGCAGAAGGTTGTGTGATACAGTTATAAGAAGCAGGACCCTCAGCCTTGAGGAAATGAAAAGAAGCATTAAAACCAATAAGGGATCAGGTTACAGGGCACAGAAGGCCACCTCTCAAGAAACTAGAAATTCCTTTCATATTCAGAAGGGTTGAAGAAAAAAGATTAGTGCTTAACCTTACATATTACTACATTTCCATATTAATAAATTTCATGTCAGGAAAGGAGAGGTAAAGAAAGAATTGTCAGGATTGTCTTCAATTGTTAGTTATATAGTTGAAGATAAGATATTAAGCAAAGACATTAATGGTATGGATTGAGACAGTTCCATGCAAATACTGACATTTACTTCCTTGCATTATTACTGTGTCAATAAGCTTCTACAGTGAGTAAAGAAGAGAGATGGTATTACTATATACCACTGTGACCATGGGCAAGTTGTTTAATCTTTCTGGGCTTCAATTTCCTCATCTGCAAAATAAGAAGTGAGACTAGGCTGCCTCTAAACTGTAGATCTGTGATCCCATAATCACCCTTCTGCTTTGAGCTCAAAAGGTAACAACCAAGAGGTAACAACCAGGTAACAACCCACTGACTTCTCTGAATTTCAGTAAATCATGGAAAGTAAAGGTTAATATGAGAGATATCAATTCCCATTCCAATCAATTTCACTTCAATACTTCTAGGAGCCATGGGTTTCATCTGTATGGATATCTCTCTTTCCAATTAAACACTGGAAGGCCTAAGACCAAGTACTTTTCAAAATTTTTCCAGTGCCTCAAAATTCACACCCCCTAAAACCAACTTGGCAATGATCCACCTCCACCCACTACTTTGTGTTTAGTTTGTATATATTCTCGATTTCCTAATCCATGAATGTATTCTATTTCTTTAATAGAATACTAACTCTTCAAGGGCAAGGATTGTGTCACAGTGTATTGGTATGTTCAGTACTTGACACAATACCTGAAACATAGTAGAAACAATAAATACTTGCTGGTTGATTAAATGACAACCAAGTTTTATTACAAAGGTTCCCACCACCAACCCGGTGGAGTAGTACAAGAGAATAATTGGGAAGTGATGGTAATAAACAAATAGAGCACTAATAAACTTTTAAACAACACCGAGTGGGTAAAGAAGACATAACGAGGTATACCAAAAAAAAAACCTTCTTTGTCCATCATACTACCTCAAATAATTATTTCTTAGAAAACTGCTAACTTTCATAAGCAGAAAGAGCACTGGTCAACAACAAAAGAAATCTTTCTACTTCAGCCTGATGCTTAATTTTCCCTATTACTAAATTTTTAACCCATTTGTGAATTTGGCAGCTCTTTCTGTACTTAAAGACCACAACTGGTTTGAATGTCTCTGCCAATTTTCTATAATCACCATAGCTTTCCCTTCTGAATAAATGACATTGGTTTAATTATTCAAAATTCAAATTTTCTTTACACTTTAAAATCAGAATGTGGTGTATTATAGTTCATTTTAATTTGGATGTCGCCAAGGAGATATTTAATAAAGGAATCTCAATCAAATGGCAATGCACTTACACTAATTACAAGCGAATGTTACAGAGCATGGCAAGGTCAAGAAAAGCACTAAGTTATTCACTCTTCCAAACACATTTATCAGGTGTCTACTAATGTGAGAGCACTGGGAGAAGTACAAAGTCTATATAATATATGGTTCCCTACCTTAACAGGACTTACCATCTAAGTAGTGCATATAATAGAAAAGGCACTAGAGACAGCACACTGGCGTGTTGGTAAGCAAAATGGGCTCCTTAGCACTTAGCTCAACAAGTGCCCTTGAATAGTTTGGCTTTTGTTTCCTTTTGAGTAATTTAGTGTATTTCATTCAGCCTTACTAGGTGCTAAGCCCCAGACCCAAACCCCTATTCAGTGTGGAACCTATGTGGGTGTGGATTGGTGACTGGGGTGGGGCCCAAGGTGGGGCTGGCTAAAGGGAGGTACTAACTCCAGAGCCAAAGGAATGAAAAAATGGAAGACAATGTGAAATATCTCCTTGGAAAAACCACTGACCTGGAAAATAGATCCAAGAGAGATAATTTAAAAATTATTGGACTACCTGAAAGCCATGATCAAAAAAGGAGCCTAAATATCATCTTTCAAGAAATTATCAAGGAGAACTGCCCTGATATTCTAGAGTCACAGGGCAAAATAGGAATTGAAAGAATCCATCAATCGCTTCCTCAAATAGATCCCAAAAAGAAATCTCCTAGGAATCTTGTTGCCAAATTCCAGAGATCCCAGATCAAGGAGAAAATACTGAAAGCAGCCAGAAAGAAACAATTTGAGTATTGTGGAAACACAACCAGAATACTCCAAGATCTAGCAGCTTCTACATTAAGAGATCGAAGGGCTTGGAATATAATATTCCGGATGTCAATGGAGCTAGGATTAAAACCAAGAATCACCTACCCAGCAAAACTGAGTATCATGCTCCAAGGCAAAATATGGATTTTCAATAAAATAGAGGACTTTCAAGCTTTCTCAGTGAAAAGACCAGAGCTGAATAGAAAATTTCACTTTCAAACACAAGAATCAAGAGAAGTATGAAAAGGTAATCAAGAAAAAGAACAAGAAGAAGAAATCTCAAGGGACTTACTAAAGTTGAACTGTCTTGTTTACATTCCTACATGGAAAGATGATGTGCATGATTCATGAGACCTCAGCATTAGAGTAGCTGAAGGGAATATACATATATATGTATATTCAGAGGTATTGAATATATATATATATATTCAATATATATATATATATTCAATATATATATATTCAATATATATATACATATATTTGTGTGTGTGTATGTTTATATATGTATATGTGGGTATGTATGTATGTATGTGTATGTGTATATATATATAGAGAGAGAGAGGGCACAGGGTGAGTTGAAGATGAAGGGATGATATCTAAAAGAAATAAAATCAAATTAAGGGATGAGAGAGGAATATATTGAGAGAGGGGAAAAAAGGGAGAGATAGAACAGGGTAAATTATCTTACATAAAAGTGGCAAGAAAAAGCAGTTCTGTAGGAAGAGAAGAGAAGGCAGGTGAGGGGGAATGAGTGAATCTTGCTCTCATCGGATTTGACCTGAGGAGGGAATACCATATACACTCAATTGGGTATCTTACCCCACAGGAAAGAAGGAGGAAGAAGATAAAAAAGGGGGGATGATAGAAGGCAGGCAGATGGGGGAGGAGGTAATCAAAAACAAACACTTTCGAAAAGGCACAGGGTCAAGGGAGAAAATTGGATAAAGGGGGATAGTTTAGGAAAGAGCAAAATATATTTAGTCTTTCACAACATGAGTATTGTGGAAGGGTTATACATAATGATATACATATGGCCTATGTTGAATTGTTTGACTTCTTAGGGAGGGTGGGTGGGAAGGGAAGAGGGGAGAGAATTTGGAACTCAAAGTTTTAAAAACAAATGTTCAAAAACAGATACAACTTGTGTGACCTTTGGCAAGTCATGTAACTTCCTGGCTTTCATTTTCCTCATGAATAGCATGATAAGATTAGACAAGTTGATCTTCTCAGTCAGGATTTTTGATTTTATGAGACCTAGTCACCTGTGGCAATCTCCACTAAAAATCCCATGGTATAGTGGTGATTCTAGATTCTTGAATTCCATATCAGTGGAGTGAGTGCAAGCTCTATAGAATCCCACTAAGATTTGTGCTTGAAGCTTTTCCAGCCAGTACAATTGCAATAAATTTATCCATGCTGACATGGACAAGTAATTGAAATATAGATGCAGAATTGAATGTTAACATGACTTTTTTAACAAACGAAATCATAAAGACTATTTAAGAGGGAAATAGGCATGTATGGAGAGCAGATTCTGTACTAAGGAAATCACAGGTACTTGAAATAGGAATTATTATGTGATAGTGATATAATAGTTTTCTCCACTATTAGACTATGATCCAGACAAAGGATGTCTTTTGACTTCTTCTTCACAGTGCTAAGTATAGTACCTGTAATATAGTAGGTATTACGAACCAGCTTGAACTCCTCACCTAAAAAAGGCTAAAAACCTGGATTGACCAATCAGGAAAAACACATTTTGGCCCACTCTGAGTTAACATACCATAATGCTTTTCGTGCTCTCTGAGTGAACCCAAAAGTAAAGCTGACTGGGAGCATTCTTCTGTTTATGACTGATAAGGACCAGGAGCCTTCTAATGAACTGAACACTATCTTGATTAATAGCATCCCTCTTGTCATCCTGTTATGACATTCCCTTGTTATGCAAACAAAAGTACAGACATCATGAAGACAGTGGCACTTCCTTGCTTTATGGAAACTATAATTTTGGCTGACAAAGGATACAGGCATCTTGAGTCAAGGAGGAGAAAAAAACACTTCCTTGCTCTATGGGTATATAGTCTCCTTCAACTGGCCTCTCTGAGCTCATTTCCAACGACACCCATGCATCCATATGCATGTTTGCCCACTTTGAGAGAAGTGAACATGCATGTATAGTCTAATTTGGCCCAGTCTCTGTAAGGTTGACAACAATTAGCAAATGTTTATTGAGTGAATCACTGATAAATTCATCAAAGAGGCCCAAAACAAAATGCTACATGAATATCTGAAAGTAGAGAGGTAGAAGTTTTTACTTACCCCTATCTCAGTTCTTTGTTCTATAGATGACAAGAAGACCATAAAATCAGAACTAGGGGAGTCCTTAGTCATTCATTGGTCAATATGTTTAGATCTTGGACTTCCACAGGAAATGGTAGAAATTACATTGGTTACATTGCCTGGTTTTGCCTCCATTCACTGGATAAATTTTAGAAGAGGTGCCTAGACAATACTTTCACATTTATCCTACTTTTTCTTGGACAATGATATGACACCTTTGATACCTCCTGTATTTTAATGCTTCGGTATGCTACTTTTAAAAATATTTAAAAGTATACATTTAGGCAGTACAACAATTTTCTTACATTTGCTAAAATTATGAGGATGAAAATTTCAGAATCTCTATTTTTTTATTTAAAGTTTGAAATTGTTTTGTGTCTTTAATATGATGTTTTGCTTTAGACCAAATTTACATAGAAGTCAATTATACTTTAAATGCCTGTGCCTTAAGTTTCATTAAATATTTTTAAAATTTTGACAAGTATCATTCTCAAGTTGTAGATAACTGATATGTAGTAGAAAGAGAACTGGATTTGGACCAAATTCAATTCTGACTTTTCTGCTCACTAATTCAGTCATCTTGAATATGTCACTTTTGCTCCCCAAGTCTTGGCTTTCCATATGTTAAATGATGGAAATAATATATGCACTACCTATCTTGCTTTTTTGCTGTGAGAATCAAATGAGAAATTCTATGTAATGGACTTACAAGCCCATAGTATAGATGTCATTTTTATTTTAAAATTATTAGAATTTTTGAAATATTACTTTTTAGCTTATTATGATAGGCCATTGGTCCAATGGTCACACCTCAAACAACCTCACAACCCAGAACATAGAGAGAAATAGGTGAGAAAATGTTTCTGACTATTGAAGGAGTTACCACAAAGTCAATACAATGTATTCCACAAGTGAGTCATGATGCTTCTGTAACAATGATGTTGCTTGCTGCTACTGTGACTATATAAGACCAACAACACCAGCACTCAGGAGGGCTGCTAGCACAGGTTCTTTGATCTGTTTTTCTACAGAAAACAACTTTAAGGCGTTTACAATCTCACTTTAACTAAACATACATATATCACTTAATTCAGGGGAAAAAGTCAGTACCCCGAACTTCAGATCAAATACAAACATAAATTACAAACAGAGAAAATATAAACAGAGCAAATAACACAAATCAACAGAGGAGCTTCTAGCTGTTTGACCAAAGTTATACATACATAGTTACCAGAGAGAGAAGCACCAATATCTGGGTTTTCAAAGCCAGGAGGCTCTGTAATGGCTACCCAGAGTCTCCACACCAACACTCTTCCAATGAGTGAAGCCCAAACAAAACGCTAACCTCAGGGTATATATACACTTCTTCAGGGTCAAAGCACTTCACACCTCTCAAGAATTTCACATCTCTTGTGACCTAATTAGCAAAAGGGTGTGGGCCTTTCTACAAACAAAGACAAGACTCAACCAAAGGCATTCAACTGCCTTAGTGCTGAGAAGCACTCCAAAACAAAAGAGAACAAAAAGTCCCACTTTGCTTGCCATTATAGTTTCTCTCAGGCCATAGCCTAATGCTGTAGAATTCTACACAATTAAAGATTCTTCATGTAATGAACTTAGCCATTTGGTTTACCCTTTAATTCCATTCAACATATGTAGTAAGAAGCTCCTTTGGGTCAAGTACTGTTATACGCCAAGAATACAAACAGAAAAGTGTTCCGGTTTTCAAGAACTTATAGTCAATTTGGAGAGTACAACATTTATCCAAATAAATACTATATCTCTGCTTATTTCTATATTGTCTTCATAGGCTATGTGTGCAAGGACAAAGAGATGGGAAATAGAATGTTCCACACAAGGAATATCAGACAGACCAGTTTGAAACAGAGAGTTCATGGGGAATAGTTATGTATAATCAGCCTGGAAAGATAGCTGAAAGCCAGATTGAAAAGGACTTTAAATCCTAATAAAGAAATTTTTATTTTATCAATAGGTTATAAAGAGCCTCTGAAAGGTTCTAAAATAGGAGAAGGCTATTCAAAATTGGTGCCCTGAAAAGCAACAGTTGATACATAAGGAGAGAGCAAAATTATCACAGTTGTCTGTGATCATTTAGTGAAGAGGCAAAAGAAGAGTCAAATTCATATCAATACAACCCTGAGTAATCAATAAAGACCAAATTACATTTAATAATGTAAGTTAAACAATTTTGGATTTCAGAACAAAAACATTCAATGAATTTTAAATTCTGAAAAGTATAGACTTCAAAAATATGGAAAAGAATCTAATAGGAAAAAATCATCCACCAGGAATGCTGGGTAAATATTACATTTATTTTTTTCACTGGAAGGGTACACATTTAATAGGAGATATTTGCTATATTTGATAAATTGCTTAGCACAATGCTTAGCACATAGTAGGTGATATATGTATGCTACTGTTATCATCACCATCATCATTTATCACATTTCATTGTTATATCAAGTGAAAGAAAAAGTGTATATCCTAAAAAGATAGAACTAGATACTCAAATTTCTAAAATGATACTTGTTAGGAGTTAGTGAAGGGATGAAATGTAGAGGATTAGATTTTGAGGGGTTTTTTTAATCATAAGAGCTACCATCTATATACTTTACAATATCATCTCATTTGATTCTCACCCTATTTTATGAGAATGTCACCCATGAGAATGTCAAGCCTCTGAAGAGCTATGTGATTTGCCCAAGGTCACACAGGTAATAAGCAACAGAACTAAACAATGCTGATCATATGACTTTGAAGTCAGAAGGAAAATGTGTATGTTATATAAAATGGGTTTATTTTTAACCACTACCCCATAACTGCTTTTCTTTGAGAAAGCCAAATTATGGATAAATGCAATAATGAAAGAAAAGACAAGCACTTGATTTCAAGTTTTCATTTGGAACAAGGAAGTCTTGTAAATATCTTTTATTTTAGAGGTCTGGATGACAATTTGATGTTCTTGTCAAGCAGGCAAACCAAAATGAATAAAATTCAATTTCCCAAAGATATTTTCTGAGGAGTGCCCTGGGTTAATGTGGATCTCTGGGCTACATTGACATTACTCTGCTTAGATTTGGTAGCATTCCCAATCTGGGCTTTTCTTCTCTGCTTTAATAGAGAATTCAATATCCACAAGGAAAGACTGACTGGATCATCAGTTTCCTGTAAAGCATCTAACAAAATCTTTGTCAAACTTTTGGGCAGAAATGAGTTCTGATCGTATCCCAAAATGTCTCACTTAGCTTCTGACCTAACCCAATTAAGAGTAGAACAAGACAATGTATGTAATTGCTTGGGGGAATCCTTAACTCACATGGCCAGTGCCACAGCAAATCGATATCCCCCAAATTCAAGGTAATTTGTAATTTCAAGGAATGGTATTTAATGAAATGGTATAGTAAAAAAAAAAAAAAAGACATTTCCTCCATAAACCTGATGGATGTTGTTCAGTCATTGCAGTTATATCCAACTCTTCATGACCTCATGTGGGTTTTTCTTGGCAAAGATACTGGAATGATTTGCCATTTCCTTCTCCAGATCATTTTACAGATGAAGAAACTAAGGAAAACATAGTTAAGTAGCTTTTTCAAGGTCACACAGCTAATAAGTGTCTCAGGTCAAATTTGAACTCAGATCTTCCTGACTCCAGATCCAGTTCTCTCTTCATTGCACCACCTAGCTGCCACAAACCTGAGTAATACTCTTTCACAAATACAGTCAGTGGAAAGAGTGGAGTGATGTAAGGAATCCACAGAAAGATGAACACATTGAAGGAACATATATTGGCCAGGAGGTATACATAGAGGAATACAAAGAGAGGGAACAATGTGGGCAAGGTACAATCATAGGTGGCAAGGTTATTTTCTCTTCTGCCTGACTCACATATTCCTAGATATTTCATACAGACAAAGCCAAATCAAAGCTCTGATGGATTTAGAGCACTCCCTTTCGCGTATAGCTAAGTGCATCAGACTCTTCCCCTTTCGTTTTTCCAGAAAGTAAAGTGGAAAGAGCTTTGGACTGAGAGGTAAAAAGACATGGGTTTAAGTCCTTGCTCTGTGACTATGTAAGGGGCAAATAAATTCAACTCTTTGGTTTATTCTACTGTTAAGCTCATATGACATGATTGAAATAAAGTTCTTATGCATTTGGTCATATCTGCTGTATATCTGGAATGGGCTGTTACCTTTCATCCAGCTATATTTTCACTTGTTGAAATTCCTTCTTTCAAGATAAAACTGGTACCTGCTTCCTATGTGAAAATTCCCTTCATCCCTAGAGCTGATTTCTTCCTCCTCAAATGTTTCAAACATTTTGGCATTTGTTTTTTAAATAGAACTTTATGAATTTTTAAAAAGAATTATCTGCATTTTCTCCTCTATTTCTGCTATTCTGACACCCAGAAAAAACCTTTTTTTAAAGCAAAAAAAAAAAACCTCAGCTAATCCAATCAACACCATGAATAAATCTGACATTGTATGCAATCTTCCACCACCTTGGACTCCTGAATTCTACTAGTTCTTCTTTGGCACCATTCTTCTTCCTGGTCATTCTGAAATATTTATTATCAAATTTTTTCACTTACATTGCTGTAGTTTTTATGTATAGTTTTCTCCTGCTCTACTTTCTTAACTTTGAATCAGCTCATGTAAGTCTTCCATGTTTCTCTGTATTAATTATGCACACCATTTCTGATAGCACAATAAGTTTCCATTATATTCATGAACCTCATTTATCTGTTAATTAATGGGTATCTACTTTTTTCCATTTTTTTGCCACCACAAAGAGTGCTGAACTATTTTTGGTGTATACAGAGTCTTTCTTTTTCTATTAGTGACTTCCTTGGGGTATATGTTGATCAGTGGAATCTCTGGGGCAAAGAATAGGGATAGTTTAGTCATCTTATTTACATAATTTCAAATTGCTTTCAAGAATAATTGTATTGATTCATAGTTTCACTAAAAATGAATCAGTGTGCCAGCACTTCTACAATCCTTCCACTACTTTTCCTGTCCTTTGTAATCTTTTGGGAGAGCCAAGATGATGGAGTATTATGAAACGGTCTTCCAAACAAATCTAGAAAATGCATCAGATTAACTCTTGATGGAGGAATTCAAGAAAAAAAATAACAGTGAGTCATATTTTTAAACTCAGGTCAGTCTAGGAAGACAGAGGGATTTGTGGATTCTGGGGTCAGGACCTCATGCAAAGCATCTCAGGAATGGAACACACCAGTATGAAGGGAAAGATGTGAATCAGGGTGAAAAGGGGTTCCAGACCTATTTTGGTGCTCCACCCAGAATCATGGCAACAGATTTTATATAGCAGTTTTGTTGCTCACTACCCAATTCCAGATCACAGATCCAGAGTGTAATGACAGGAGACCTAAGCAACACCTCCTACTCTACAATGGTTTCAGGCCCTGGATAGAATACTTAGGAGGAAAGTTCAGAAGCAAACAGTAATCATGTGGCTTATGCCCAGGAACAGAGCAAGGTTATCAGTTCCAGCCCCAGCCAAGTTTGAAATGTACAGAGGAAAACCAGGGTAGAAATCCCAGACCAAAAGGGTGCCTGCTACTCTGTAATTCTGAACAAGCAGAGTTTTTCAGTCTCATCATAAGGGCTTAGTCTAATAGTAATCTACTGTTGCTCAGACCCAAACCCAAGTCAAAGACTTGTAGAGTTCAGACCTAAAGGGCAGCAGACTTTGCCCTGGATTGCACAGTTTTGGGACCATCAAAAACTTGCTAGTCTCAAGCCTTAACTGTCCCTGTGAGTGGTACATGATCTGCTTTTCATTTAAGGGTTTTTCTTGTTGTTATTGTTTTACTGTGTGATCTTTAATATTGTGGTGACTTCCATTTAAGAGTTTATTGTAGAATATCTTGTAAGATGTTTGTCTGCCTGTATTCTGCCAGACTTTTCCAGTTTTTCCAGAAGTCCTTTATAAAAAATGAATTTCTTCTTTAGATCATTTATTTTTGAGGTTTAACACTAGGTAGATTATTTCAAATATTTCCCTTCCTTATCTGTTCCATTAATATCATTTCTTTTTCTATTTTTTTAACCAGTAATCAATAAGTTGGATGTTTGCTGCTTTATAACATAAAGTCTGGAAGTACTATGTTCCTCCTTCATTCCAACCTATTTTTTTATGATTTCTCTTAATAGAGGCATAGAGACATACAAGTGGCATGGAAGAATGGAATGTTGAGCTTGGAGCATTTTGAAAACCTGAATTCAAATCTGGCCTCAGACAAAACCTGCTGTGCAATCCTAAGAAAACTACTTAATACATTTGCCTCAGTTTCCTCAACTGTAAAGTTGGAAATATATACCTACTCCCAGAGTTGTGAGAATTAAAGGACATAATATTTGTAAAATACTTAGCACAGTACCTGACACATAGTAAGTACTATTTAAAGGCTCTTTTTTTGTTATTTTTGTTAATGATAGTAGTAGTAATTATAATATCTTTTGCTCTCCAAATGAGCTATTGTTATTTTGTCTTTATAAATTATCACTTTGGTAGACTGAATGGTATAACACTAAAATCTGTAAATTAA
Source organism: Trichosurus vulpecula (assembly GCF_011100635.1). NCBI lineage: Eukaryota > Metazoa > Chordata > Mammalia > Diprotodontia > Phalangeridae > Trichosurus > Trichosurus vulpecula. The sequence goes on along the minus strand of NC_050574.1, from coordinate 408,492,897 downwards.
CTTTTGTAATATCATCATTTTCCTCCAGCTATTTAAATTTATTTTCTTCAGAAAGAGTAATTTTTCATTGAATCTATAGAGATACTGGATGTGTTTCAGTAGATTGACTCAAATATTTAATGCATTTGTCACCACTTTGAATGAGACTTTTCTGTTATCATGTAGTATTTTCTTTTTAAAAAGAAATATAATTAACTTCTATGGGTTTATTTTGTGACAAGCAAATTTGCCAAAATTATTCATTGCATTGTGTGCTTTCTTTTCCAGTTCCCCATAGTTTTCCAAGTACAACTTCATGTCATCTCTAAAGAGGGATGGCTTTGTCTCGTTATCACTTATGTTTACTCCTTAAATTCTCATACTTTATTGCTATTGATGACATTTCTAGAAATATATCACATAATGATGGAGAAAAGGGAGAGACCTCCTTGATTAACTCTTGTATTTGTTGGGAAAACTCCTCATTAATCCAAATTGTATGTGACCGTTTCATGATCTCTTGGTTTCAGATTTACTTTTTATCATATTAAAAAGATGTTTCTACAGCCATACATTGTACTTTTATTTTTTTAGAAAAATAACTGTTGAACACTGTCAAATATTTCTCTGCATCATTGAGACAATTGTGCTTTTGGATATTTTTGTTTATAATATGATTAATCTATTAATCTGTATTAATTGTATAGAGTTGATCATCCTTGAATTCCTGGTGTAAATCCAAGTTGGTTATAATGAATAATTTTGGGATGAAATCTTACAGTCATTTTTGCTAGAATTTTATTATTTACAATTTTAATCAATATTCATTAAGTATGCTGGGGTATAGCTCTTTGCTTCCTTGTTCTCTGACTTAGCTATTGGAAATAAAATTGTTTCCTCAAAGGAGTTAGTAGAGTGCTTTCTTTCTCAATTTGTGAGAGTAATTTGTGTAGTGTAGCTACTAATTATTCTTTTAAAAAATGTTTTAGTTTGCTACCAATCCATTGGGATCTGGAACTGTTTTTCATAGTTTCTTTACCACTACTTTCCTATTTCTTTTTCTAAAAATGAATTTCATTAGATTTCCATTTCATCTTCTGTTAAGTTTTTGCATTTCAGATTTTTATAGGCATTCCGCTATTTTGTGTGTTCTTTATTTTGTTAGAATTAGCTAATTCTTTTCTTCTATAAGGGTATTTTTGTAATTTTATCTTGTTTTCTTAATTTTGTTAGTTTGATTTTCTGCCACATTTTAAATGAAATTGGGGAATAATTCTCTTGGTACTTTCAAAGAACTGGATATTAAATTTATTAGCTCTATGTTCTTTTTGTGTGTTTTGCCTTTAATTTTCTTTTATACATTTTTGGGCTAGTTTATTTTGGAATTTTCTTATTTTAATGAATAAATAATTAATCAGTCCTCTTTTCTTTTTGCTAGTGTACCTTAGAAATATATTTTTATTCTGCATGTAAGTTTAACTATATCCCAGAAAAGTCAGTATATTGTCACCATTATTTTCTTTCAAATAATTATCCATTATTTTCATAATTTTTTTTAGCCCCCTTATTATTCAGCATCTTACTATTGCATTCCTATTTAGGTCAATGTCTTTTTGTTTACTCCTACATTGATTACTATTTTTATTGTATTATGATCTATAAAAGATTTTTTTTACCATTTTTGCACTTTCATATTTATTTCCTAATATATGATTTACTTTTGTACGAGTGACACATAATGCTGAAATTATATGTATACCTTAGTTATTCCAGTTAGAAGGTGCCAAAAAAAGTCTTCTAGTTCTAAATTCTTAGTTTTTTCAATTGTATATTTCCATTAAATACTTCTGCTAAATTTTTCTGATTCTGAGAGAATAATACTGTGTCAACAACCCGGCTGGCAGCTTCTGTGGGGGTATAAGATTCACCCACAGCCAACACCCAGAAAGCTGCCAACAGCACAGGTTCTTTCCATCTGCTTAATTAAGGAAAGCAAGGTGAAGGGGTTGACAAGCTTACTTTTAATTCAAATATCATTCAGTTAGTTCAGGGGAAAAAATCAGCACCCTGAACTTCAAAACAAAATGCAAATTACAGACATCAATAGACTTTGTCTGATTCAAGTCCCAACAGATAGTTACCACAGTTCAACAAAGTTTCAACATCCGGGTTTACAAGCTGGAGGGCTCCTTAGCTACAGCTGCCCGGAGTCTCCTCATCAACACCATCTCCAGAGACCCGCACCGATAGCTCTGTCCTCCCTTCTTATAGGGCTTTAGACATCATCAGACATCATCTGAATCACCAGAGCTCAGGCTCTGGTGATTGGTTCTTCAGTTGGCCCCTCCCCTTAGGACCCTGGGATGTTCACATCCACATGGATTACATTAACACCTAATGGGGTTTGGGCCTGGGGCTTAGCACCTAGTAAAGCTCACTGAGATAAATTGAGTCACTCAAAGAAAAAAAAGACAATTCTGGTTACAAATACTAAAATCCGTTCCATTACAATATGACTAAGCATGTCTTTTTGCAATTGAGTTAATTTTTCCTTTACAAATTTAGGTGCTGTGCCATTTCGAACTCACATTTAATATTGGTGTTGATTCATCATTATTGCTTATTTAGATATAAATTCTTATTTAGATATAAATTATCTGCTTATATTGTGGGTTTTTTATTTTAGCTTTGATTTATATAATGATTAAAACTTCTTTTTTGGATTCACTTAACACATAGTAAATTTTGTTGTAATTTGTCATTTTGGCTATATGTAGATCTTCACTTTTTATTGTTTGTGGTAAGTAAGAGATTGGAGGAGGTTTCTTCTTTATTTAATTTATCATTTTTACTTTAATTTGCTCATTTTCCTTTTATTGGATTATTTAATCCATTCATATTTAAATTTGTGAAAATTAGTTTTATGGTTTTTTAATTAATTTATTTATTTAATGTATTTAGTTTTCAGCATTGATTTTCACAGGAGTTTGAATTATGAATTTTCTCCCCATTTCTATCCTCCCACCAACTCCAAGATGGCATATATTCTGGTTGCCCTGTTCCCCAGTCAGCCCTCCCTTCTGTCACCCGACTCCCCTCCCCATCCCCTTTTCCCTTCCTTTCTTGTAGGGCAAGATAAATTTCTATGCCCCATTGCCTGTGTATCTTAATTCCTAGTTGCATGAAAAAAAAACTTTTTTTTTTTTTAACATCTGTTTTTAAAACTTTGAGTTCCAAATTCTCTCCCCTCTTCCCTTCCCACCCACCCTCCCCAAGAAGGCAAGCAATTCAACACAGGCCACATGCGTATCATTATGTAAAGCCCTTCCACAATACTTATGTTGTGAAAGACTAAATATATTTTACTCCTTCTAAACCTATCCCCCTTTATTGAATTTTTTCCCTTGACCCTGTCCCTTTTTGAAAGTATTTGTTTTTGATGATCTCTTCCCCCTATCTTCCCTCCCTTCTATCATCCCCCTTTTTATCTTCTTCCTCCTTCTTTCCTGTGGGGTAAGATACCCAATGGAGTGTGTATGGTATTCCCTCCTCAGTTCAAATCCAATGAGAGCAAGATTCACTCATTCCCCCTCACCTGCCTCCTCTTCGCTTCCTACAGAACTGATTTTTCTTGCCACTTTCATGTGAGATAATTTACCCCATTCTATGTCTCCCATTCTCCCTCTCTCAGTATATTCCTCTCTCATCCCTTAATTTGATTTTATTTTTTTAGATATCATCCCTTCATATTCAACTCACCCTGTGCCCTCTGTGTGTGTATATATATATATACACATACACACATAAATATATACATACATACACACATAAATATATACATACATACACACATATATATACATACACACATACACACACACACACACACACACACACACACACACGCACATATATATATATATATGCACATTCCCTTCAGGTACCCTAATACTGAGGTCTCATGAATCATACACATCATCTTTCCACGTAGGAATGTAAACCAAACAGTTCCACTTAAGTAAGTCCTTTGTGATTTCTTTTTCTTGATTACCTTTTCATGCTTCTTTGATTCTTGTGTTTGAAAGTCAAATTTTCTATTCAGCTCTGGTCTTTTCACTGAGAAAGCTTGAAAGTCCTCTATTTTATTGAAAATCCATATTTTGCCTTGGAGCATGATACTCAGTTTTGCTGGGTAGGTGATTCTTGGTTTTAATCCTAGCTCCATTGACCTCCGGAATATTGTATTCCAAGCCCTTCGATCTCTTAATGTAGAAGCTGCTAGATCTGGGGTTATTCTGATTTGTGTTTCCACAATACTCAAATTGTTTCTTTCTGGCTGCTTGCAGTACTTTCTCCTTGATCTGGGAGCTCTGGAATTTCACAATATGCCTGGGAGCTTTCTTTTTAGGATCTATTTGAGGAGGCAATCTGTGGATTCTTTCAATTTCTATTTTACCCTCTGGCTCTAGAATATCAGGGCAGTTCTCCTTGATAATTTCTTGAAAGATGATACCTAGGCTCTTTTTTTAATCATGGCTTTCAGGTAGTCCAATAATTTTTAAATTATCTCTCCTGGATCTATTTTCCATGTCAATGATTTTTCCAGTGTGATATTTCACATTGTCTTCCACTTTTTCATTCCTTTGCTTCCGTTTGATAATATCTTGATTTGTCATGAAGTCACTAGCTTCCACTTGCTCCAATCTAATTTTTAAGGTATTATTTTCTTCAGTGGTCTTTTGGACCTCCTTTTCTATTTGGCTAATTCTGCCTTTCAAGGCATTCTTCTCCTCATTGGCTTTTTGGAGCTCTTTTGCCATTTGAGTTAGTCTATTTTTAAGGTGTTATTTTCTTCAATCTTTTTTTGGGGTCTCCTTTAGCAAGTCTTTGACTTGTTTTTCATGGTTTTCTCACATTGTTCTCATTTCTCTTCCCAATTTTTCCTCTACTTCTCTAACTTGCTTTTCCAAATCCTTTTTGAGCTCTTCCATGGCTTGAGACCAGTTCATGTTTTTTCTTGGAGGCTTTTGATGTAGACTCTTTGACTTTGTTGACTTCTTCTTGCTGTATGTTTTGGTCTTCTTTGTCACCAAAGAAAGATTCCAAAGTCTGAGACTGAATCTGGGTGCATTTTCACTGCCTGGCCATGTTCCCAGCCAACTTACTTGACCCTTGATTTTTTCAGTGGGCTATGACTGCTTGTAGAGTGAAGAGCACTTTGTTCCAAGCTTGAGGGGCTGTGCTGTTGTTTTCAGAGCTATTTATATATAGTCAGCTCTGTCACACCAGCACTCCTCCTTCCCCAAGAACCACCAACCAAGACCTGACTCAGATCTTAAGCAGGCTCTGCACTCCTGCTCTGATCTACCACTTAATTCCTCCTACGAAGTGGGCCTGGGGCCAGAAGCAACTGCAGGTGTAGTTCTATAGCTGCACCATCTCCACTGCCCCTAGGGATGTGGCCTAACCAGGAACTCCTTTCACTTCCTGCAGTTTTCCCACTAACCTTCCCTGTTGTCTTTGGTGTTTGTGAGTTGAGAAGTCTGGTAACTGCCACAGCTCACTGATTCAGGGTGCTAGGGCCTGTTCTGCCCATCTCCTGGTCTGCTTGGTCCTGCCACTGCCCACACTGGGCTCTGCTCCCCTCTGCTCCCAGCTCTGTGTGCAATAGACCTCACGCAGCAACCATCCAGGCTGTCCCAGGCTGGAGCCCTGCTTCTCTCTGCTATTTTGTGGGTTCTGCAGTTCTAAAATTTGTTCAGAGCCACTTTTATAGGTTTTTGGAGGGACTTGGCAGGGAGCTCATGCAAGTCCTTGCCTTCCAGCCACCATCTTGGCTCTCCCTCCCCCCCAATTAGTTTTATGTTTGCCTCCATTTATGTCTCAAATATTTATTGTTTTACATTTTATTGTCCTTTTCCTGTTTTAGGTTATCATTTTGTTCCTGTGAGTAGTTTTTTTTAAATCTATTTCTCAAAATATTTGATCCTTTGAAGCACTATGTAGTGGACAGAGTACTAGAATTGTAGTCATGTAGACTTGTTCAAGTCTCTCATTAATTGCTTGTGCAATGTTGAACAAGATTTTTCTGACTCTCAGTTTCCTCAACTGAAAATAGGAGTATTAGTACTTATGCCCTACTTCTCTGTATTTTGGGGAGGTTCAAATGAGATGATATAAATAAAACTCTTTGCAAACCTTAAGTAATATAACCACGTTAGGTATTATTATTAATTTAATATTTAGCTTTCTAATTTGTGTGTATATCATATTATATATTTCTCTTTATTGACAAGCAACATGGGTTAGGAGGTAAAGAACTGACCAAAAGTCAGGAAAACCTAGGTCTCCTCTAATGCATACAATACAAAATACATTATAATACAATCTAATAAAATGCTATGTCATTCCACATCATGCCATGCAATGCCGTGCAATCTATACCATACCATACAATGCAATATAATAAGCATTTATTAAGTGCTTACTGTGTCTGAGGCATTGTGCTAAGCACCCAGGATACAAATAAAAAAATAGAAAAACTGTCCCTGCCCTCAAGAAGTTTACTATCTAATAAAGGAAGACATGCCCCAAAACAACGTAAAAATGTTAAGAAAGCAAGAGAGAGGTAGCAGAGAGGGTACTAGGCTGTGGCTCTTTCGCTTTATGCAGGGGCATTGTGATGGTAGAATCAAAACCAAGCAGAGCAGCTGATGGGAAATGAATGTATGCTGCCTTATGGCCTTGTCAAAGTCATTTTATATATCACTGGTTTAAATGAATTTTTGAGACTATATGATAAGAAAAATGGGTTCATCTGCATTTATTTATGGAATTTCCTTACTAGGAGTTTCCCATACCAGTGAGAATCAGATCTAGTTTTTTTTTTCTTTTAATTCTCTATCTTACATTGTTTTAAAATAGCAATAATATTGCTTAATTTTTTACAACATTCTACCTTACATCATATTGGTCCCTTACCGATGCAATTACATCATATACTTCTTAATGACTGTTGATAGTACTTTTAAAGTTTGCAAAACTCTTTACTTGTGAACCTGAAAACATCCCCATGAGAAAGGTACTACATGCATTATCATCCCCACTTTACAGATGAGCAAACAGATTCAAAGAGGTTAATTGATTTGTCTATGGTCACACAATTGATATCAGCAAAATCTGCATCTACTTTTATGTTATATTTTCCTTTCCTAGAATAGTATTTTGTATACTGTAAGTGCTTAACAAATTAATGAACTTCTATCATGTTTAATAATGAGCTTCTATATTTCTATGAAGAATTTGTACATAATTTATGAAGTATTAGTCTAATGCCGTGAGGTGGTATGAAAGTGATGCTTGAGGTATACACTAGTGTTACATAACATCTGACCATTCCTACCAAGTAAGAAAAGTTTTGAGGATTGATCTGGTGACAGACTATCTATTATCAGCTCATCAGCGCATCAAAAAACTAGTATTGAAGAAATCCTCCAAACCAAGATGGCTTTAGGGTCATGAATTTTAATCCAGAGAACAGCCTCTTGGAGATTGTCCAGTAAATTGTAGAGGGTTGCCAATCTTCCTTGATGGAGGGAATACCCATACTGATTAAATCATTAATCCTAAGGCTATTAAAGTTAGTTTGGTTAGGATTGTAACTGGCAATCTTCCTATTCCCATCTACTTCCTGTAATTCACTTAATTCAGGGAAATGTGTGAATTTAACTATATCCTTTAGCTTTTGTGCACAAAGTTGATAGATCATAGAATCTGAGATCTAGAATTATAACTGATTTCTGAGGTCATCTAATCTACCCCTTTCAATTTACAGATAAGGAAACTGGAGACCACAGAAGTTAAATGACTTGCCCAATGGTAGAAAAGTAGGAAGCATCAGAGGTGGGATTTCAACCCAAGTTCTCTGGCTCTAGAGCAGGTGGTCATTCTACTGCACCATTCTGTTGCCCTCATAATCTGTTTAATATATCTATGACTAATGGACTGCCCCGATCTTTAATTTCACTTCTAGCATTCCAAGTATTCTATAAGATAGAAAGTGATTACAAATATTAAAGCCTTTGATATAAATAAAGTCAGAATAACAACTTAAAGCAGTATAAAAAGTGAATACATTGGAAAAGAAAACTTTAAAAACAAAGGAATACATTTGCTGAGTTTCTCAGCTTTGTTTTCATTTTGGGACTTCACCAAATAAGCTTTCAGAGATGTCAATTCTTTAAATACAAATGAGAAATGTATTCATTTTCATTTACCTGCTTGGACTTAGTTATGGGTACAGCCTCAAAAAGGCAATGGAATAATATTCTAAAGATTTCCTATAGCTAAGTAGTGTGTTAGCTTAGTGGGTGTAGGGTGTTGGGAGAAGGAGGGAGGAAGAGAGAGAGAGAGAGAGAGAGAGAGAGAGACAGAGAGAGAGAGAGAGAGAGAGAGAGAGAGAGAAGAGAAGAGAGAAGAGAGAGACAGGGAGACAGAGACAGGGAGAGACATAGAGAGAGACAGAGAGAGACAAAGACAGAAACAGAGAGAGAGAGAGAGTTGAATATTATAACACTCCTTCAGACAACAGCAAACACTTTTTTGAAAAACAATCTTGCCAAGACATTTTGCTAAAGGACCTTTTTTTAAAAGCCAATGAAAGGGTGAGTGATATAATTATTAATCAGTTTGCTTATCAGGTTTCTCTGGCTGAAAGGAGAGTGAGGATATTCATATTTTCCCCTGCCCTATTCACCTTGCCATGACTCTTTTCCAGTTGACAGAGTAGGCAAGCAGCCATGATACCTTACCATCTGCTTGCATCTAAATCACACAATTTCCTTATGTGACTTTTTTCCCTTCCATATTCAACAAATGTCTGATTTCATTTTTATGATGACTTTTAGAGCTATCAAGCTTCCAAAAAAAAAAAACAACCAGCAAAAGAGAGAGAGGGGGGGAGAACACAGACACAAGAGCAGGATGGAATGACTTTTTTTAATGACTCCACCAGATTCTCATTAGTAAAGCAAATTACATATTTTCTTTAATGTTCACATAGTCTTTTGTATGGATATTATGCTGCATTATACTTGATGAGGTATAAATCACTAATGCATTTATATGTTGATTAAATATTTGTGACAGAAGTAGACAGACTTCTTCCCATCTTTGATGGGGAGTTTTTCTTCCAGGGTCCAAGTGGGATACAGGTTCTTATAAAAGAAATGCATCTGTGTGTTTGGAAGGAAAACTAGTATTGACAAGCGTAAATTGTTTTGTGTTTGGTGTGTATTTTCAGTCAAAGAGGGTGTCTCAAGAAATCCTCTCTCCTTTTCGAAGGCTGAGCTCTTTGCCATGCTAACAGAATTACTCCACACAACAAATGATGCACTGGGGATTCCTTAGGCAAGGAATTAATTTTCTTGCCAGTATTATGAGACCATTTGCAAGCTGTGTTGAAGCCAAGGATCTGCATTTTGAAATCACTTTTTAAGGACTAGCTTCCAGTTGTCCCTCAACATGATGGATGCCTTGAGAGTTATGTATTTTATCTAATGCATCGGCAGTTGGCTGTGGTGAGGATCAATACGTGCATTGCTAATAAGAAACAAACAAGGCATGTTATTTGTGTTGGTGCAGTGCTTGACTTGGCTCTTTCTACCTTTCTGGCTCCTCCGATTACTGCCATCATGCTGTGGGAATCTTTCTGAGAATACACAGAATGAGCCTTCACTCCAGCTTTCCCCTTCTCCAGCAAGTCAGAGAGCACTAGCCCAGAGGGCACTGGCCCCATAAAAGTGTAAGAAAATTTTCTTGTCCTGAGGAACTGAGCATATAATCAATTGAAGGACATGACTCATTCTCTAACAGTCCAACTAACCAGTCTAGTGTTTTCCTAATTCTTCCCATTTCAAGAGAATTCTTTCTGGATTTTAGATGTTCCTTATGTTTATTGATTCATTTGTCTAACTTTTAAAAATATCATACAATTATGGAATTTTCTTTTATTTTTCTGGTTTACAAGCATTTGCTTTCTGTTCTTTCACTCCCCCTACACATGGAAAAATAAAGAAAAAATCATTATAACAAACATGTATAATCAAACAAAATAAATTCCTGTATTGGCCATGTAAAAAAAAATTCTGTATATTTTAGTCCATTACATCTCTGGAAGGAGGTGAGCAGCAGGCTTTATCAATTATCTGTCTATGTTTTGTCCATTTATCTATCATTTACTTATTTATTTATTGGGCAAAGAGAAAAGGTCTATCTTCTGCCAATGTGGACTGGCAACTCTTCGATAATGTATGGAGACACTAGATCACTAAGAAGTTGAGACATGCTTATAGTCATAATGCCAAAACCTGTCAGTGGCAGGATTTGAATTCAAGTCCCCTTGACTCAAAGATCAGCTCTCTATCCTCTATGCCACAGTGCCTCTCTTTCCCTTTATAAATCACATATCATTGTTATGTTCTACATTGAATGAAACCTAGCTGATGCAGTGGGTTTTCTTTAATTTTTAAAATGTATTTTATTTTTAGTTTATAGAATAAAACAAGCATTCCCATAACAGAGTATAATAAATAGATGATTGCACATGAAACTCCAAATCTATTATGTACAATTTGCTTTTCCTTTTAGCAACATAATAAAGTCATCATGTAATTTTTATTCTTTTCTTTTTTTCCTTTTTCCCTCTTCCCCCACTCCCCACCTTTGAGCTGACTATCATTAGACACAAATAGGTACCCACACACACATACATGCATACATTTATGTGCGTGTATATGTGTGTTTGTGATTCTATACATACTTCTATTTATCTGTTCTTCCTCTGGGTAGAGATAATGTCTTTCTTCATATGTCTTTTATAGTTAACTTGGGTATTTGTAACAGTCAAAATGACTTACTCACTCAAAGTTGTTCTTGCTGTTACTGTATACAGCATTCTCTTACTTCTGCTTATTTCCCTCTTCTTTATTTCATACAAATCTTTCCATGTTTTTCTAAGATCATTGAGCTCATCACTTCTTATAGTACAGCAGTATTCCATCACGATCATATACCACAACTTGTTCAACCATTCCCCAATTAAGAATTTATAAAGGACTTTATATTTAGTATGTCATTTCATCCTTACCAAAGATATCTCTGTGAAGTAGCTTGTATAGATATTTATCTTCATTTTATAGGGGACATGCCAATATGTCAAGTGACTCAATTAAGAACATACAGCTAAGAAGTGATTGAGGCAAGACTCAAACATAAACCTTCTCGGACTGAATTCAGTAGTCTTTCCACTATAGCACAGCTATCTCCCAGTCATAACAAATAGTCACATATTAGAAAATGGGGAAGAACAAAAGAATGTTTTTATTCATTATACATAAATTGATGATAGATGGACATAAATGGTAGGTAGGTAGGTAGGTAGGTATAAAGACAGACAGACAGACAGACAGACAGACAGATCGACAGACAGATAGATAGATAGATAGGATAGACAGATAGACAGGATAGGATAGGATAGGATAGGATAGGATAGGATAGGATAGGATAGGATAGGATAGGATAGGATAGGATAGGATAGGATAGGGTAGATAGATAGAAAGATAGATAGACAGATGGATAGATAGAGAACAGAAAGATAGATGCAATGAATGAATAAAAACATTCATTTGGTCTTCTCCATAGTGTAATATGTTGCCATCAGTTATGACTAAGCTATGTCAAAGCCTTGACAAATAATGAATTCACATTCAGGCTTGAGTTAGAATCCTGTCTCTGACATTTACTAGCTCTTTGATCTTGCCAAGTCATTTGACCTATCCAAACCTCAACTATAATTGGAACACATGTTCTCACAGAGTATCTCTCAACCCACTGTCAGAGTAGCAGGATGAGTCTCTAGATAAGGGCTACTACTCTCTTTAATGTTTTAAAGATAAATTTGAGAGTCTGAGGATGTTTTTCTATACTATTATTTGTGTGCCCCCATCTAGTATATTTTCTCCATATTAATTAACAGTTAATATTTCCTTATATTATTTAACTAATTAACATAGTTTAGCTTTTTACAAAGATAAACTATTGAGAAAAGATAGCAAGAATGGAAATATGATATCCCAAACTGACATCATAATCTCTTCTATAACCTTGATTCCTAGCGAGAGCAGACAAACTTCAAATAGTAGTTACAAAACATTTTTACCACCAAGTTCACTTCTGGGTGTGGGATGGCCAATTTGCAAGTTGCTTGAAAGACATCAATATGATGTCTCAAGTCTTAGGTCAAGTAGATCTTTCCTCAGCCTGGCTCCTAATCAGGATCTTCTGCTGTTGGCTACCAGCAAAATCTGATATGTTCTCAATTTGTTGCCACTGGTGATTCTTCAAACATATCCAAGCTATTTCCAAGGACTATCAGTTTCACCTTTCATGACTTCTCAAATACACTCCCTTCTCTCCTCTGACTCTACCACTGCCCTGGTGCAGGCCTTCATCACTTAATGCTTTGATTACTGAAATTCTGCTATAGGACCTATCTGCCTCAAGTCTCTCACCACTCCAATCCATTCTCCATTCAGCCAATCAACAGATTTTCTTAAAATACAGGCCACTCCACCTCCACTCAATAAACTCCAGTGGTTCCCTATTACCTCCAGAATCAAATACAAATTCCTCCATTCAGCATTCAAAGCTCTTCATAACACAACCTCTTCCTACTTTTTCAGTTTTCTTGCACCATATTCCACAAAATACCTACTATCCAGTGACACTGGACTCCTGATTGTTTCATGAATAAGATACTCCATCATCAGCTCTAGGCATTTTCTCTGTCCTCCATGCTTCTCTCCTATGCTCAATTACTGACTTCTTTGGATTCCTTTAAATGCCCATTACAATCCAAAAGGATTGTATCCCACAAGGAGCCTTCCCCATCCCCTCTTAGTTTCAGTGCCTTTCCTCTTTTCATTATTTCTTATGTATCCTGTATATATCTTGCTTGTATATATTTGTTTGCATGTTGTCTCCCTCATTAGATTGTAAATTCCTTGAGCTCCAGGATTGCCTTTTGCCTTTTTTATACCCCCAGTGCTTAGTATAATGCCTGGCACATGGAGGGCACTTAATACATATTTATTGATTGATGCTTCTTTGCCCTTTTATTTTCATTCCTGTAACATGGCAAAGTGGTTAGTACACAAGGCACTGGACTTGGAGTCAGGAAGACATGGGTTCAAATTTGCCTTAGATGTGCTAGTTCTGTGTGCCTGGGCAAGTTGCAGCTTCTCTAGGCCTTGGTTTTCTCATGTATATAACAAAGGGTTTTGACTAAATGGTCTCTAAGATCCCTTCTAACCTTAAATATGCAATCCTTCCTTCTTTCTATGATGATAGCATGTACTCCATTCTCAACAGTTTTCTTTGCATATTCTTGAACAAGAAATAGATTGAATTCTGATGTTTACCACATCAATCATACTCAATAAATATGCATTGGATTGAATTCCACTTTTACAATGGGAAATCATGATTTGTGCCATCCACAACACTAAGCCAAACCCTCAAAAGGGAAGAGCAGTTCTTTCCAATAATGAATGCCATCTTATTTATCTCTAATGTCATACTGTAAAAATAAAAGTCAATTAGTCAATTTTCCTCTTATTTGCAGCTGAACTTAACCCCATGCAGGTTGAGAAAGTACAGACTGGAAAACCATTTTCTCTACTCTGTTGATATCAGTACTATACAGTTACTTAATTTTTCTGCAATTATTTGATATGCTTCAGTTCTGTCTCCCCAGCCAAATTGGCAGATCCTAGAGAGAAGTGACCATGCCTGAAACTATTTTTATATTGTTAGCTGTTGCTTAACCAATAGTTTGAAAATCATGGGAAAAGGGAGAACTCAAGTCAATTTTCTTTAGCAACGAATATGAACTTCAGGTTATTGCATCAACTACAACAGGAAAAATGCATTTATTATGCCCAAGATATTTGTAAAATCCCTTCCTGGATCACTGTCTTGTCATGGGGAAGGGTCTTAAAGTGGCTTAACAAAACTTTGAGCTGTATCATGCAGGGTTACCCAAGACAGACAGGTCAGAGTGTAGAGTTCTGACAAAAGGTGATCTACTGGAGAAGGAAATGGCAAACCATACCAGCATCTTTGCCAAGAAAATCTCACAAAACATTAAAATGCATGACATCAGAAGATGAACCCTTCAGGTTAAGGGTCTGCACCCTGGTCCACAGGGTCACAAAGAGTCAGGCATGACTGAATGACTGAACAACAAAAATAATGTGTGGAATACTATTCTATAGAGAGGTGCATAGTTTGAATTAGGTATAGTCTTAACCATTATGAAACTTAGAGTTTGATAGACATTAAAACACTAACAAATAGATATAATGTTACATAATATTATTATGATACATACTTTAGACTATTGAAATAATCTACTAGAAACATTGTAAAAGGGGGGATCTATTTGCTATCTTAGGGAGGTCATTGGCAAAGAAGGATTAAGGAAGCCTCTATAGAGGAAGTGGCTTTTAAGTGGCATCTAAAAGATTGGCAGGAATTCAGTAGGCAAAGATAGGGAGGACAAATAAACCAGGGACAAAGCATAACATGAGAAAATTCAAGGATGTGTGCTAATAGGCAGAGCATTTCAGTTGGCTTGTTGTGTAAAATGTAAATCTGGAAATGTATGGTGATGCCAGGTGTGAAGAATCTTAAAAGCCAGGTAGATTTGACTCAATAGGCAATAGAGAGACTCTGAAGATGTTCAAATGGAGAAATGATTTGACCAGAACTACTAAATCATAGACTTACTAGCTTACCCTTACTTCTTTTCAACCAATCTGATCTGGGTCCAACAGACTTTTCCACAGAGGGCTTATTTCTACCCTAAATTACTCCATCTGAATCCTCATGTGCCATTGCTAATTATGGATAAATGATCAGGAAGGAAGCTTTATTTAGGATATCTTCAATTACAGAGGGAATGGTGAGCAGACTTTAGAAGAATATAAAATGCACCCACCTCACAGGTGGTAGTCTTTCCCACATTGCCATATCATCAAGCCAAGGTCTTGAGGTCTTAGCACATATAATAAGGTATCAATTCCTTGGAACCCTTTGAATTTTAGTGTCCTTATCAAGAACCAAAATTTGGCTTCCACAGCTAGTCTTCTTGTTTGCCTTAAATCTCTAAATTTTGGTACTCCACAGGCATCCTAGTGCCAATGTAGCCTTATTTGTTGGTTTATATATGCTCTCCTTTTGACTTAGACCCTGCCTTTATAGCCTCAGGCATAAGTTGCTCTTCCTGACCAAGGGGTTGCCTAAGTATTGACATATTAGAAAACACCAAATATGTTTTGAAGAGTCATATTGACTAATGAAGCTATGCAGGTGGATGATATTGCAATGATTATGGGGAGAGAGAAGAGGGTTGGTTTCAGAACATCGGATAATGCAGATATTAGGTAACTATGAAGAAGATGAGGGAATAACAGAGAGATAGGAGAATGAGAAGAGTATGGTATCACTGAAGCTAAGAGTGGAGAAAATATCCAGAAGGTGGTAGGCAACAGTGTCACTACTGAAGATAGGTGAAATAAGATAAAGAATAAATGAAGGGCAATTTGTCAGAGGCAAATGTCAAAAAAGCACAAGGAAATATGTATACTTCAGTGGAGAGGGAGAAATAAGGTAGATAATAAGCTCTAATTAAATAATTACATTTCTCTAATACCCAAGGTTATTTTTTAAACTTCTTTAGTACTTGTAGCCAAGGCATTGTATTATAGAAGCAGCCAAGATTTATCATGTACCTACCACAGAGAGGTAAAACACATTTTAAGTTTTAAGTATTAGACTGAATTACACCAATGCATGTCATCTATTACTCAGTGATGGATTACTGAAATAGTCAACAGGAGAGGAAGAGTCTTTTTCCCAAATTTCCATACCACACATGAAAACTATCTAATTCTCCCAAGATTAGTAAGAAAAGTTGAAGCTGAATTTGGCTCTCCTCGGACTTCTTGGAATCCAGAGACACATGGTATAATCTCTCATCTGTTTGTCAAGCTTGTTCGAACACGAGTGCCTCCTAACACCTCCCGCCTCATATCACAAGTGGTTTAGAGACTGGTTAGTGCTGCAATACCAGGCCATTCTGTTGTAATTATTGTTGCCAAACTAGGCCTGATATGGCTAGTTTTATGATCAGTCCAGCCAATCAGATTAGACATTTTATGATATCCTATCAGTATCTCAAGGAATTTGTGCCCAAATGCTATCTATTTAGGCCTTTAACACATATGGCTATTTATCACATATTTTAAACAACTCATGGCAAATATTAATATTTATTTTATATTCAGGAAGATAGTCATATGCCTGTCTGCCCTGACCAAATCTGGTTATCATATTACTAATTTATTTGGATTTTTAGAGTAGAGGTTTATTCCAAATCCAAGATAGAGCCATTTATGTTAGGAGTGCTCCCATAACATCTAACTTAATCTGGAGATCAACTTTTGTGTAAGGCATGGCAAGAAGGAGCTAATGAATTAACAGCTACTGAAAAGATTGGATCTGAAGAAAAGATAGCAAATCTATCATAAATAAACTAAACTTTGTTCAGGGGGACTCAATACAGCAAAATAATAGAGCCAATGGAGAGTTTGCAAATAAAATTAACAAAGACCACAAAGGACTATGAACCTTAATTCAAGATGAATTTTATAGTAACTTATGGAGAATATACTATATTACAACTTTATATTTTTTCTGTTACAATCAGACAACAGCTATGCATACATAAAATCCAAGTTGGTCTACAATCTAAAGAAGACAGTAAAAACGGTTGGAAGACAGGCATCCTTAATCTTGTGTGTTATTATGATCTTCTTTAGCAGTATGGCAAAACCTGATAATGCTTTTTTCCTTATATTCAAATTGAAGGAAATGCTAAATTTCAATTAGAAGTTAGTAAAAATAAACTTGAGGTAATTTTCATAAAAGCTCTTGGACCCTCTGAAATCTATCCTTGGTATGCATTTTTACTCTAGATTAACAGAAAGATTAAAGAATGATATAATTGTTTCAGAGCAAGGAAAAAGGAAAGAAATATAGAGTGGCAACCTAACTTATGTCAAGAGGTTAGAGGAGAGAAGAACGTCAGATAGAAAAGGAAGGGAAGGACAAGTATCACTAAAGCTAGTAGGTATGAGTCTTTTCTCATTGACCAAGGAGTTTTACTCTCCCAGGAGGAAGCTGTTTCTTGTGCTCCAAGGAATGCTGTAGATTTACTGGTGACATTATATGTTGAGTCAATTCAGCAATGATCAGAGAAAGAAGACACAAGTAATTAGCAATTACTAACTGCCGAATGCTCCTGAAGCGGATATTTGTCAATTTGACATTAAAAGTGGGGTCTGCTGTCTTCTCAAGCCATGTTTCTTGGATGTGATGGAGAGCCTTTTATAGCATCAAACCTGAAGACCACTTCCCACTCCTGGTGATTCATATGGTGATTGCCACCATAAAAGACTTACAAAGCACTTCTAAAGATTGCAGAACCTAAAGATCTTTTTTCACAGGTGGTGTTTTATTACCACTGCCAAGTAAAAGTAGGATTTTCAGAAGAGCAAAGCAAATGTGAGAAGTAAATAGATTGCAAGAAGATCATGCTTGTGAACAGGATTTCAATTTCTATTCACAATATAAAATGTGGGGTTTCTAGGCAGATATAGAATACATTTATCAAGGGCCAATAATAATATAATGTCTTAAAGTTTTGTAAATATGAAGAAGGAGGCTTCAAACTGAAAAGAGCAGAGAAAGTAACTATCAAAATATATGTGTATATGTAATAAATCTTATCTATTAGAAAGAAGGAAATATAGGAAGAATAACAGCAGAAAACATGATCAATATTACCCAGGAGACAATAGCCAAGAAGAAGTTACAGATAATGTCCATAGCCTCATAGGTCTATATACAAATGCAAAAAGAGTGTGGAGAATAAAAAGAGTGAGCTAGAGATCCCATGGAGGGAAGCAAATTTGCCTTCCTAAGTATTATGACCAGAATGATAATGAGACTCTTGTTTATAATATGGCTTGGGAAAAACATACATTAATCAAGAGGAAGAGATAGACAAAGAGCAGAATGGAAGTAGCATTATATACTAAGAAGATAAACTCATGTGATGAAAACTAAGAACCAAGGTGGGAGAACAGGTTGGAGAACATGTGAAAGAATCATAGAATTTCAGAGCGAGTAGTCTAGCCCACAATATATGCACAAAATAATTCTCTCTACAAAATACCTGTCCAGTGTTCCTCAAGCCCTTGCTAAAAGAACTCTACTTGGGAGAAACTCACTATCTCCTGACATAGTCCTTTCAGATTGTGGACAATTCAATTTCTTAGGAAGTTTTTTTTCCTTACCTTAATCCTAAAATGGCCTTAACTTCCACCCTTTTGTACCTAGTTCTCACCTCTGGCCCTAAGGAGAACAAGTATGAATCCTTCTCCACAATGACAATCCCTCTAAAAATTTGAAATAAACTATCATGTACCTTATGAGTCTTTTGTTCTCCAGACTTAAAGTTTCCCTGTTGCTTTAACCTATTTTCATACAACATCTATTCTGAGTCTTTCACCTTCATGGCTGCCTTTAGGTCCTTTTAAGTGGTAGATATGCTTTGTTCACTAAGTTAAATTGATATGTGCCATCTATTATTCAATGATTTCCCCATTATAAAGGGGGAAAGTCCCTTACCAGGTTTACACATGTAATATAAACTACCTAATTTCTTCAAGATTAATAAGTGGGGTAGAAGCTTCAGTTAGGCCTTCCTAAGTTCCCTGGAAGTTAATGACTTATAATGTAGTTTGTAGTCTGATTAGAAGTTTATGCCAATGTGAGCTAACCAAGTACCACAATTGGGTAGAGACTTTGATGAGTACTATTGCACTAGACCAGTCTGTTGCAGAGGTGACAACTAATCTGGGTACCTTCCTACCTGTCATCTTCTACCTCTATAGCCTATTGATGAGCAAAAAGAGGGAACCAGAGATAAACAGAATACTGTAGATGTCATCTGACTCTATCCCATCTCATAAGATGGAAGAGTACTCAGACTAATGCACCCTTTAAATCTCTTTGGGAAGAGGGCTGAGAGAAAAATGGTGAAAAGGGGTAGACTTTGTAAGTATAGCACAAAGAGGTGGCTATGACTGACAGCAATCTGGGCCAACTAATAAATGATATTCATGGAGCTGTCCACTGCATCAGTGAACTGTTATTAGACATATTCAAGTAGATATCTCAAAAAAATTTCCGTATTGTCAATGGGCATGTCTATATCCTTTATGGAAAGACGTAATCCAAGTCACAAAAGGCTCCCCATTCTTCTAAGCCCTTTAAATTGAATTGTCAACTCATCTAATTATTCCCTTACTTAAAACATAGCTGTAAACTTACTGTAATTTGCCAATATTTGCCTTTCTTCAATTTAGGGACACTTCTTTCATTCTCTGACATCTTTCAAAAATCATTGACAGTAGTTCTGTGATCACACCTACTAGTTCTTTCTATTGTGTGGACTACCTGATTTGAACTGAACAATTTTGATTACTACCTTGGGAATCAACTCTATATTTACTGTTTTTTTATCCTGTTCTTTCCAGTCCAAAAATCATTCTCCCCAACAGAGAAAACAAAAGTGAAAGAAGACTTGAGTAGCTCTGCTTCTTTTGTCATCACTTACCACATTCACCCTAAGTGATGGTCTTAACCTTTCTTTGGTCCTATTCTTTTCTCCAGGATAAAATAATAACCTTTTTTACCTTTCCATTTCTTCCCAGCCTCAACTCATTCTGAGGTTTAAAACCTCTGACATTATTTTTATACCATACTATGCTTTTGTATTCATCCTCTCTTCCAATCCCCAACTTCTATCTTCTGCATGTATCTTTTTTTAATCTAAGTTTGTTGGCTCGTTAGCCATGCCTCCACATTTTTCTCTTCAGATATTCTTCCTTTCCTCATCAAAATGTTTTCTCTTAGTATTTCCAGTATGTCATTTATAGAGCTTCCTACAAAACTGAATTCCAATGAAGAATATTAGATCACTGGCTGATCATATACTATTTGCTGAATGCTTCAAAATACACTCTTCCAAAATTTAAGATATATGTTTAACTGGCTTTTAGAGTTACGTCAGACTATCTCTGGCTTTCTTCTTCTCAAAAACAGAGTGGTCATTTATTTGAAGTTCTAATTTTTTCTATCCCCAACAATTAGTTCCTTAATGTTGGTGAAAACCAGATCTAGAATTAAAAATCTACTTGCTGGTTCCTCCACACTTTGAAGGAAATCATTATCATTAAGATAGGTTAAAAAATTATTAGCTGCTCTGCCTTTATCTGAGAAAGGGTTACACAAGGTATATGGGTAATTAAATCCCTCCATCAACACTATATCATATAACCTTTATTGATTGTTTTTCATCATGAATCCTTTGGGATTGTGTTGGATCATTGTATTGCTAAGAATAGCTAAGTCATTCACAATTCTCCATTGTACAATATTGCTGTTAATGTGTACAAAATTCTACTGGTCTGCTCACTTCACTTTGCATCTGTTCATCTAAGTCTTCCCAGGGTTTTCTGAAATCATCCTGCTTATCATTTCTTATAGTACATTAATATCCCCTCACTATCATATAACACAACTTGTTCATCTATCCCTTTCAGTTTCCAATTCTTTGCCACTACACACACACACACACACACACACACACACACACCTGCTATAAATATTTTTGTACAAGTAGGTCCTTTTACCTTTTTTTAAATCTCTTTGGGATACTTACCTACCAGTTGTATTGCTGAATCAAGGGGTGTGCACAGATTTATAGCCCTTTGGGCATTGTTCCAAATTGCTCTCCAGAATTGAGTGCGCATGTGTAACAGCAATTTAGATTTGAAGATCTTTCCCACCCATTAATAGGCCATGTGACCTGCTTACATCACAGGAAGCCTAAGTCACATGTGGGGGGAGGAGCTTACTGACAGAAAAAGGAAGTTGTGTCACAGGAAATGCTGAGAGAGAGAGAGATGTTATGGCTGTTAATGGCTGTTAGTGTGTGTGAGATCTGACATAAAGAGAGTTGACCTGTGTTAGCTGTACTGTGAGTTTTGTAGGAAGACCCCAGCAGGGGGTCAGAGAGGCTTTGGGATGGCAAAGCTCCATGTTGTGATATTGTGTTTTAAGTTCCTTGCTGTTATGATAAAGTGGGCTGACTGATTGTGAAAGCTGAACATTTGGTTATGGGATATGGTTCCCTGGTGTCTAAATAAATGTTTTACTTCTTCTACCTTCTATATGAAAAGTCTTTCATACTTTGCAATACAAAACTACATAGGTATATTCATGATTATCATCGATGTTGTGTTTATTGCCTTGCTGTTACAGTATGTTACTCCCTCTTTGAGCCAATTCTGATGAGAGTTAGGTTCAAGAATTGCCTGCAAACACACCCCCCAATCATCTCCAACACTACAGAACTCTTTCACCCTTCTTTTACAGGAGAAAATTTACTGCATTCTAACTTCTCCTTCTTCTCACAAAGCAATTGTTTTTCTCACCTATTTATTTTGGGGTTTTTTTGAGGGGGGGTTTCATCTCATCAAAGTCACCTTACATCTATATCCTTTGTCTGTATATGTTCTTTCTAATTGCCCTTATAACAATAAAGTTCTTGGGGCAGCTAGGTGGTGCAGTGATTAGAGCACCAGCCCTGGAGTCAAGAGGACCTGAATACAAAGCCAGCCTCAGACACTTGACACACTCAATGGCTGTGTGACCTTGGGCAAGTCACTTAATCCCAATTGCCCTACCTTCCCCCCTCCAAAAAATATTTTTGAAGTAATAAAGTTCTTAGGAGTTATAAAAGTTATCTTGCCATGTAGGAATATAAAGAGTTTAACATTATGGAGTCTCTTGGTTTTCTCTTCTTGTTGCTTTTTTACTTTTTTATGTTTCTCTTGAGTCTTGTATTTGGAAGTCAAATTTTTTATTCAACTCTGGTCTTTTAATTAAGAATTCTTGAAAGTTTTCTATTTCATAAAATATCCATTTTTCCCCCAAAAGATTACATTCAGTTTTGCTGGGTAGGTGACTCTTGGTTGTAATCTGTTTTGTTAATGTATTTTTTGCCTCATGGGAAGAACTTTCCTATCCATTAATAGGCCCACGTGACTTGCTTAAATCACATGGAAATCTGAGCCACATGAGCCTGGGTAATGAGGGTTGTGATGACCTCTAATCCTGAAGTGTATATATATACATATATATACACTTCATATACATATATACATATATATAGATATATGTATATGTATGTATATATGTATGTATATGTATATGTATGTATGTATATATATGTACTGGGAGGTTAGCATTTTGCTTTGGGGCTCACTCATGGGAAGAGTGTTCTTGTAATGTAACCAGATGAGACTCTGGGTAGCCATTAAGGAGCCCCACAACTTTGAAAACCTAGATGCTTCTCTCTCTTGTAACTATGTATGTATTGCTATGTACACACACACATGGTTAGAAGCCCTGTCTGCTGATTTTTGTTATTTGCTCTGCTTATATAATTTCTGCTTGTAATTTCTGTTTGTATTAGCTCTGAAGTTCAGGGTGTTGACTTTTTCCCTGAACTAAGTGAATGGTGTATATATATATATATATATATATATATATATATATATATATATATATATATATATATGTTTGATTAAAGTAAGATTGTTGACTCCTTTAAAGTTTCTTTCCTTTAGAAAAGCAGATCAAAGAACCTGTGCTAGCAACCCTCCTGTGCGCTGGTGTAATTGGTCTTACACCACCAAAGTAGCAGCAAGCAACATGATTGTTACATAATCCTAACTCTTTTGTCTTCTGGAATATCAAAGCCCTCCAGTTCTTTAATGTGAAAGCTGCTAAATGTTGTCTAGTCCTGACTTTGATTCAATGATGTTTCAATTATTTCTTTCTAGCTGCTTGCAGTATTTTCTCTTTCATCTGGGAGCTCTGGAATTTGGCTATTATTTTCCTGGAAGTCTTCCTTTTGGGATCTCTTTCAGGTGGTGATAGGTGGAGTCTTTCAATTTCTATTTTGTCCTCTGGTTCTAGGATATCAGGGTAGTTTTCCTTCATAACTTCCTGAAAGATGATGTCCAGGTCTTTTTTTTTTTATCATGGCTTTCAGGTAGTTCAATAATTCTTAAATTTTCTCTCCCTGGATCTATTTTCAAGGAGAGTTGTTTTACCAATGAGAAATTTTTTATATTTTCATCTCTTTTTTTATTCTTTTGATTTTGTTGTATCATATCTTGATGTTTTATGGAGTCATTAGCTTCCATTTACTCAATTCTAATTTTTAAGATATTATTTTCTTCAGTGAGCTTTTGTACCTCCCTTTGCATTTGGCCAGTCCTATTTTTAAGGAGTTATTTTCTTTGGTGAATTTTTATATATATTTTGTCTTTTTGTGTTTCTTTTATGAAGATATTCACTCTTTTTTCATGACTCTCTTACATTATACTCATTTCTTTTCCCAATTTTTTCTGCTTCTCTAATTTGCTTTTTAAAATCCATTTTAAGTTCTTCCAGGAGTTCTTTTTGGGCCTGAGAATAGATTACATTTTTCTTTGAGGCTTTTGACACTAATTTGTTCCTTGATCTTCCTTGTCAATATAGTCACTTTTCATAGTTAAGTTTTTTGTTTGTTTGTTTTTGCTCATTTTTTCTACCTTTTTCATGACTTGGTACTTTTATCTGAGAGTTGCACTCTGTTCCTGCCCTGTCCCAAGCTTCTTGTGCTAGGGCTTGCGGCCTTGTTGCTGACTTTAACCGGGTTTCAGAGCCTAACTGCTGGCTTGTACTAGACAGTATGGCCTCCCTTTTGGCCTCCCCTAGATTTAGGGTTTTGCTGCTGTCCCACCAGGCCTTGCTGCAGTCTTGATATGGAGGTGGGGCCTCTCCTCTGGCCAGCCCTGTAGGTAGAGTCTCACTACTGGCTGGCTCTTGGGGCAAGGCTACTGGTCAGCAATAGGGGTGAGTCCTCACTGGTAACCTAAAGTAGGGAAGGGGCTGTTGGGGCGAGGCCTCACTATGCTGCTGGTCTGTATAAGGACCACTGGCTTGCATGGGGGTGGGGCCTTGCTGATGAATTGCCCCCTTGGAGCCTTGCTGCAGGCCCCATGCTGTGTGCTCTGTACCTACTGCTCTTGGACCTTGCCCCGCTCACATCCCATGGAGACAGACCTGTGCTATGCTGGTAAGCTGCTTCCCTCTTCCCTCCTCCTAAGTTAGGCATGAGGTAGTTTTCAAGTTGATTGGAGGGGAGTTTGAGAATTCCTCCATCCTCTGTCATCTTGGCAGCAGAAGTCCCTACTAATGACTTTTAATTGAATTTTGTCACCAGTTGAGTTTCTCAACTACTATACTTCTTCTTACATTTTAGCTATCATATATGGAAAGATTTCTTAAATTGTGTGTGTGTGTGTGTGTGTGTATGTGTGCGCACATGTGTACATGGTGATTCCCTTTGGCAGTCTAGTTAAGTCCATTGACCTTTTCCCAGAATAATGTTTTTAAATATATAAAATAAAATACATGGGATTTTTAAAATCAATTATATTGAAATATGTTTATTAATTTAAAAAAATCATCCAAGCCTAGAGACTCCAGGTTAAGAGCCAATCATCTAGGGTATTTACTTTGGTGAGTCTACATTAGTCATTTCTCCTTCCTTTCTTTTGTGAGAAGTTGTATGGTGTAGTAATATATAGAGTACTAGGCTAGAAGCCAGGAAGACCTGGGCTCAAGGCCCATCCTCTGCCATATACTGGCTATTGCATCATACTGGACAAATCACTTAACCTTTCAGGGCTCTAAGCACCTTTCCAGTATGAGAAATAATTCTTTTGGACTCCTACTCTATTCCAATCAATATTAATCAGTTTGCAATGATTTCATAGGGGTAGTAATTATAAATTCTGCATATTGGGCCCCAGAGCTGTGAGCTGCAAACTGTCAATTCACTTGCTTAATCACAGGAAAAAAACTAGAGGCCCTCTGCTCTTGTTTTTCTTTTCTATGGTGACCAAGTCCAGTGTGGTAGAGGTTATTCAATTACATGGAAAGCACCCCAATTTATTTTTGTACCTCCAAACTACTCTCACTTGTCCAACAAGAGCAGGTGACCATCTTATGACCATTTAGTCAGTGGAGATGTCCCATGCTTTTGACACTCACCCCCCCCCACTGACATACTTTTTCTAGCTGATGCATCATTTTTTGTCCTGTGAAGCAAGATCTATCAACCAATGAATTCTGTACTTTATACAGCAGCATTAGAATGTGCAGGTATCAAATCTGTTACCAAGCCTTTTACAAATAAAGCCCTAGAAGAAGGGGGCATCTCAGATCATAAGGAAGATCTGAGGTCTGCTTCATTAGAGGGGACCATAGACCCTTTAATAAAGTGCCATTGCCTCAGAGCTCTGCCTCACTCTCTTCTGTCATAGGTTGGACAATTTTAATCCCCACACCATGATTATAAATGCAAAAAGAAAAAGTTTCAATATACATTGTTAGAGGTGTTCCTTATGCTAATGAAAGCATGGATCTGGTCTTTATTCCTCTGATTTTTTCAGTTTAAAGTCTTATTGATTATATTTAAAAAGAAACCAGACAAATATATTCTCACCATCCCTTGTTAGGTACAACGTATCCTTGGCTATGAGTTTGTTTTTCTTGTCTTTTAAGTAATGATCCAGATATTTAAATACCATTCTCAAAAACCATCTCATGTCTTCTTTACTATCTATTCCCTCCTTCATACTCAACAGGGGGAGAAAAAGAAGTAATATTGTAATAAGAGTAAATTAAGGCTCACCGGGACAAAATGAAGACATACATTAGAAGTGCAGAAATGCATTATATCATAGTGATAGAATTTCATTCTGGTCAATAAGGAGGAAACTGTTTCTGAAGCAGGAACACTAGGGAAATTGGCCAAAGTATTATAAGTTCACATTAGAAAGAGAAAGGAAAAATGAGATTAATCTGACATTCATCATAAATTTGGGGAGTAGAACATTTCAAAAGCCTCAAAAAAATAAAAGTAAGATTATCCAAAACCCTAATAATCTTCAGAGAAATCCAGCCTAAGAAGAACAAGGGGATGTCAAGAATGAAATTCGAAAGAAACAAAGAAAACTCAATCTAACAAAAAGGACAGGTAATAAGGAGGTAGTGCCTTAAAAAAAAACCAACGTGACTAAATAAGAAACTAATTAACTCAGGTTTTTTTTTAAATGTATAGAATAAGGAAGGAAGGGCAAGTATATGAGAATGAATAAAAAAGAGTCATGCAATTTTGTAAGACATGTCAGGAATGGCAGAGCACAAAATGAAGTATGGCTGATAATAAATGCCAAGAACAACAAAAAAGGCTCTTGTTTTAATTTTTTTAAAGATTCTTTGGTGGCAAGAAGGAGCAAATAAAGGATAGAATCACTCCTGGAGTGCATATGATGATGCTGCTGAGAGCACTAAACTATTCAACTCTTATTTTGTTTCTGTTTTCTTCAAAGACAATGATCTGGAGACTGGGAAGAACGGAATAAAAATGATAATGGAGTTAAAACCAAAGATAAATGAGTATATGGTAAGAGAATTCCTAACTGCCTTCATTGAGTTGAAGTCATGGGTCCTGAATGAACATAATTTTAGAGTAATGAAAGAACTAGTAAATATGAATTTTTTTGTTGCTAGTTTTTTTGGAAGGGGGAAGGCAGAGTAATTGAGGTTAAGTGACTTGCCCAAAGTCGCATGGCTTGTAAGTGTGTCAAGTGACTGAGGCCAGATTTGAACTCAGTTCCTCCTGACTCCAGGGCTGGTGCTCTACTCACTGTGCCACCTCACTGCCCCATGAATATGAATTCTAAACCAAGTTAGTGGCCTTTAAAGCATAATTCATGATTCGTGATGTTGGATGACAGAGTCAAGATCTAAAAAGTCTTTGAGTCATATACAGTGGTGGGATTCAAATAAATTAACAACCGGTTCTCCATGGAACTGAGCCAAGGTGCCGCTGCCACTGACATGGCGGGTACAGGCCCCATCCAGGCTAACAACCAGTTTGCAGAACTCAACCTAAAATTAGGTACCAGTTCTGTTGAACCAGTGTGAACCAGCTAAATCCCACCACTGGTCATATATACATATATATGCGTGTATATACATATGTGTGTGTGTACACACATGCACATATACATATAAATATATATTTATTTATAAGCTACTTACGCAGTTCAGATACTAAACCCTTATCAGAGGTATTCGATTAATTTTTGCCATTTGACTGCTTCCCTTCTTATCCTAATTGCATTAATTTTTTTATTGAAAATCTTTCAAATTCATGTAATTTAATTTATCTACTTTATCTTTTGTGAGCACTGCTATCCCCTGTTTGGTTAAGAATTCGAATACAGTAGGGAGAGAATTCTTAATTAGATGGAGAGAGAAGAGATCGTAGAAGGTAAAATAGATTATTTTGATTGCATTAAATTGAAAAACCTTTATACAATCAATGCAGTTGAATAAGGAGAAATTTGAATTGGAAAAAAGTATGAATTATTTCTGGTAAGTTTCTAATACCCAAAGTATATAGAGAATTTCATAAATATTTAAGATCAAAGGCATTCACCAATAGAAAAATGTTTAGCAGCTAGGAACAAAGAACTCTCAAGAAAAGAGTATTGCAAACAACTAACAAACACAAATCACAAAAGAATATAATACACAGACATCAAAACAACTCAAATCCAGCAAATTGATGATGTGACAAAAGAAGGAAATAGTCAACATCCCACCATGAAGGAATTCAAAGATAGAATAATGTCCCAAATGTTTCTAAAAGCATTCTTTTTGGCCTTTTTTTAATATCCAAGAAAGAGAAGCAAAGTTGGGACCCAATGATAGAGGTCTAGCTAAACAAAATTTGGCATGTGAATGCAATGGAATGTTATTGTCTTAAAATAAAGAAATGGAAAGAATTCAGAGGAACATGGGTAGATATATGAACTGGTGTAGAGAGAAATAAGAATAACAGGAAAATAA
Organism: Trichosurus vulpecula; assembly: GCF_011100635.1. Classification (NCBI taxonomy): domain Eukaryota; kingdom Metazoa; phylum Chordata; class Mammalia; order Diprotodontia; family Phalangeridae; genus Trichosurus; species Trichosurus vulpecula. Next base: position 408,464,685 of record NC_050574.1, on the reverse strand, counting down.
CATATACAATAACTGCAATAATATGAGGAGATAGAATAAAAAATAAAATTAATTCTTATATAATTATAATAATCAAGCTGGACTTCAGAAAAGAGCTGAGAAAATATGCCTCCCTTTATCCACTACAGGGATGGGGAAAACATAACTGGGGAATATTGCATGTACTGTCAGATTAGGTTTGTGTGTCAGATTTGCTGAGCTTTTTTTTTTTTTCAAATTTTTCTCCTTGTTACAAGAAATTATTCCCTAGGGAGTGAAAGAAGGATATATTCAGAAGTTTAGGTAGTGTTAAATAAAAGATACAATTTTTTTAAAGAAATAATCTCTTGCTGCCAAAAAGCAAAATAGTAACTCTGTTCTCTTCCTTTCATCCTTCACCTTTCTTTCTACCCCCAAATCAGTCTAGTAGACTAATAACAAGCAGTTGATTTTTTACACAGATATCAACATCAAAGGAGACACAAGTCAGGAAGACATGTTCATTTGAATAAGGTGCTGGCTAGAATCACAAATAAAGTCCTGACTAGAGTCCGAATAGGAGATCAGTTCTTTCTAGGGATGGTGAACTTCTCAATTTTGTAGATGATATTGTGCTAACTGCATCATAATACTATAGGGGTCGTTCCATGAACTCAATAGTTACTCAAAAGAGATCAGCCTAACAATCAACGGGGCAGGGAGGGAAGTTAATGAAGAATGAATGTTGCCCAGATTATAGCATATAACCAAACAGGTAATCCATTGATTTAGCTCATTAATGCATGTTCCCAAAATTGTGAGTTACAATTACACACCCTGACATACAGATATTCTAGGAGTACAGTATGGCAGAAGTGTGCTATACACAAGACACTGTAATAGTCTATAACCTCACTTTAAATATCAATCGTATTTCTGTATTCTTATGCCCCCTGTTAGCATCATTCTCATGATCTTCTCTTAGTATCTTTTCTCATTTATATGTGAAAGCAAAATTTTTGGCTTCTGAAATTTTGAGGCATCATTTCAAATTCTTTCATCAAGAAAAGAAATGTGCTTTTTTTTAAATTTGTCTCTATTTCTGCATTTTTCCTCCCTTCTGCCCAAGGATCTTAATTTTTGCCCTCCTCAAATTTTTTCGTATTTATCAATGTAGATGTTGTATCTCTTAAGTAAAATGTTCTTTGTAGCCAAATGCCATTCACTTTTTGTCTTTCCTGAGCATAGCACAGTGTCTTACACTAAGCAAACAATAAAAGAAACATCTGCAAATTGTACTGAATTGTTGGATCTCATGGGTGAGCTATGTATATCTCATACCCACATTGTAAGATTGTAAGCCCCTCTGCCACATCCAGTACAAATAGGCATCCAGTTTTCATCTGTAGACCTCTAATTAACAGGAACCCATTACATCTTTAGGTAGCCCATTCCACTCTTGTATAGCTTAAATTGTTAGGAAGTTTTCCATCATATCATGATCAGGAAAAGCCAAGAACAGAAAGACAGGATCACTATATAATAGGAGATCTGGCTGTATTACACTGACCTCAAGTAACTCCCTTCTATCAAACTCCATCTCTTTAACACTATGATGATACTGTGGCCAAAAATTAGGAAATGCCAAAATGGAAAATGAATTTAACTTTTTTTTTAAAGTCATGGGGGGCGCGGTAAATAGACTGAAGCACATTACCTATCAGGACTTCAATGGGAGGAATGGAATAAAAGAGACTACCAAGGATTGGAAAACTAGGTGAGTTGGTCTTGGAGCAAGTTGAAAAGACAAGAGAGGCAGAGCCAAGATGGCGTCTGAAAAGCAGGGACTTGCATGAGCTCCCAACCAGGTCCCTCCAAAAAACTATAAAAAATGGCTCTGAAAAAATTCTAAAACTGCAGAACCCACAAAATAGCACAGGGAAGCAGGGATCTAGCCCAGGACAGCCTGGATGGTCACTGGATGAGGTGTATCACGCATGGAGCAGATGGGAGTGGAGCTCAGCATAGGCGGTGGCAGGACCAACCAGAACAGCAGGCTGGAACAGGCCCTAGAGCCCTGAATTAGTGAGCTGTGGCAGTTACCAGACTTCTTAACCCACAAACACCAAAGACAACAGAGAAGGTTAGTGGGAAAAGCTATGGGGGCAGAGATCATGGTTCTGCAACAGGGGCAGCGGGGGAGGTGCAGCTACAGAACGATAGCTGCAGTTACTTCCAGCCCCAGGCCCATGTGGTGGGAGGAAGTAAGTGGCAGATCAGAACAGGAGTACAGAGCCTGCTGAAGATTTGCGTCAGGTCTGGGTTGGTGGTTTTTGAGGAAGGAGGAGTGCTGGTGTGGCACAGCTGGCTGTATAGAAATAGCTCTGAAATCAACAGCACATCCCCTCAAGCTTGGAACAAAGTACTCTTTGCTCTACAAGCAGTCATACCCCAATGAAAAACTCAAGCATCAAGCAAGTTGGCTGGGAACATGGCCAGGCAGCAAAAACACACTCAGATTCAGTCTCAGGCTTTGGAATCTTTCTTTGGTGACAAAGAACACCAAAACATACAGCCTGAAGAAGTCAGCAAAGTCAAAGAGCCTACAACAAAAACCTCCAAGAAAAACATGAACTGGTCTCAGGCCATGGAAGAGCTCAAAAAGGATTTGGAAAAGCAAGTTAGAGAAGTAGAGGAAAATTGGGAGAAGAAATGAGAATGATGTGAGAAAACTATGAAAAACAAGTCAACGACTTGCTAAAGGAGAACCAAAATAATACTGAAAAAAATATTGAAGAAAACAACACCTTAAAAAATAGACGAACACAAATGGCAAAAGAGCTCCAAAAAGCCAATGAGAAGAATGTCTTGAAAGGCAGAAATAGCCAAATGGAAAAGGAGGTCCAAAAGACCACTGAAAAAAATACTACCTTAAAAATGAGATTGGAGCAAGTGGAAGCTAGTGACTTTAGGAGAAATCAAGATATTATAAAACAGAACCAAAGGAATGAAAAAGTGGAAGACAATGTGAAGTATCTCATTGGAAAAACCACTGACCTGAAAAATAGATCCAGGAGAGATCATTTAAAAATTATTGGACTACCTGAAAGCCATGATCAAAAAAAGAGCCTAGATAGCATCTTTCAAGAAATTATCAAGGAGAACTGCCCTGATATTCTAGAGCCAGAGAGTAAAATAGAAATTGAAAGGATCCACAGATCGCCTCCCCAAATAGATCCCAAAAAGAAAACTCCTAGGAACATTGTCACCAAATTCCAGAGCTCCCAGATGAAGGAGAAAATACTGCAAGCATCCAGAAAGAAACAATTTGAATATTGTGGAAAAACAATCAGGATAACATAGGATCTGGCAGCTTCTACATTAAGGGACTGAAGGGCTTGGAATAAAATATTCCAGAGGTCAATGGAGCTAGGATTAAAACCACAAATCACCTACCCAGCAAAACTGAGTATCATGCTCCAAGGCAAAATATAGATTTTCAATAAAATAGAGGACTTTCAAGCTTTCTCAGTGAAAAGACCAGAGCTGAATAGAAAATTTGACCTTTAAACACAAGAATAAAGAGAAGCATGAAAAGGTAAACAAGAAAGAGAAATCATAAGGGACTTACTAAAGTTGAACTGTTTTGTTTACATTCTGACATGGAAAGATGATGTGTATGATTCATGAGACCTCAATATCATAGTAGCTGAAAGGAATATGCATATATATATGTGTATATACATATATATACATATGTGTGTGTCTATGTATGTATATATGTAGGTGTGTGTATATATATACACAGACACATACACACAGAGGTCACAGGGTGAGTTGAATATGAAGGGATGATATCTAAAATAAAAATCAAATTAAGGGATAAGAGAGGAATATATTGAGAGAGGGAGAAAGGGAGAGATAGAATGGGGTAAATTATCTCATGTAAAAGTGGCAAGAAAAAGCAGTTCTCTAGGAAGGGAAGAGGGAGCAGATGAGGAGGAATGAGTAAATCTTGCTCTCGTCGGATTTGATCTGAGGAGGGAATGCCATACACACTCAACTGGGTATCTTACCCCACAGGAAAGAAGGAGGAAGAAGATAAAAAGGGGGATGATAAAAGGGAGGGCAGATGGGGGGCAGAGGTAATCAAAAGCAAACTCTTTCGAAAAGGGACAGGGTCAAGGGAGAAAATTCGATAACGGGGGATAGGTTAGGAAGGAGCAAAACATAGTTAATCTTTCACAACATGAGTATAGTGGAAAGGTTTTACATAATGATACGCATGTAGCCTATGTTGAATTGCTTGCCTTCTTAAGGAGGGTTGGCCGGAAGGGGAGAGGGGAGAGAATTTGGATCTCAAAGTTTTAAAAACAGACATTCACAAACAACAACAAAGAAAAAAATTTTTGCATGCAATTAGGAAATAGGACACACAGGAAATGAGGCATAGAAATCTATCTTGCCCTACAGGAGAAGAAGGGAAAGGGGGATGGGAGGGGAGTGGGGCGACAGATGGGAGGGCTGACTGGGGAATGGTGCAACCAGAATATACGCCATCTTGGAGTGGGCAGGAGGGTAGAAATGGGGAGAAAATTTCTAATTCAAACTCTTATGAAAATCAATGCTAAAAACTAAATATATTAAATAAATTAAATGAAGAAGAAGAAGAAGAACAAGAACAAGAACAAGAAGAACAAGAACAAGAAGAACAAGAAGAAGAAGAATGTTAAAATTGTTTGTATATGTCATTGGAAAATATGGAATACCAAATAGATATTATATAGGTAGTTGAAGGAAAAATAGAATGGGGGGTGGGGGGAGAAAGAAAATTCAGAATTCTAAAAAAAAATGAAATAAGCATCATGAAATGGAAAAAAAAGAAAAGACAAGAGAATGAAAACTCAGTGTCATACTGTTATCTAATAAATATTATGACAACAAGGGTAAAGGTAGCAGTACATTGAGTGAGTATGAGTTATGGGCATGTATGCTTAAGATATGCACAGGATGTGAAGGTATGGATAAGTTGCCATCTATACTGCTGGAAAGATCCATATATTGATGAGATAGTGTATCTACCAGTGTTTTAAAGAATTATAAATCTTAACATACACAAATAAATCATAGAACAACGTCCTGAGAAGTACTAAAGAATTCAGAAAAGCCTGGGAAGATTTATATGAGCTGATATACTGAAGTAAGATGAACTAGGAAAATAAGACATGCATACCTTGGATGTATTGTGGGTTCAGTTTCAGACCACCACAATAAAGCAAATAGCACAATAAGGTAAGTTACACAATATTTTTGGTTTCCCAGTGCATATAAAAGTGATGTTGACACTCTACTATAGTCTATTAAGTGTGCAATAGTATTATATCTAAAAATGCACCTGCCTCAATTTACAAATGCTTTAGTACTAAAAAAAAGCTATTATCTCAGCCTTCAGCAAGTCATAATCATGGTAGAGGCTCTTGCCTTGATGTTGATGGCTGCTGACTGATCGGGGGATAGCTAATGAAAGTTGAAGTGACCGTAGCAATTTTTAAAAATAAAACAACGATGAAGTTTGCCCCATTACTGACTTTTCCTTTCACTTGAATGCTTGGAGGCTGTTGTTAGGTTATTAATTGTCCTAATATTAATAATATTGCATTTCAGGGAATAGAGAAGCAGTTTATCAGTTAAGTTTGTCATCTTACATGGGTGTGGTTCATGGTGCCACAAAATGATTATAACAGTAACATCAAAGATCGCTGATAACATATCGCCACAATAGATATGATAACTATGGAAAAGTTTGAAATACTGTGAGCATTACCAAAATGTGACATGGAGACAAGATGTGAGCACATACTGTTGGACAAATCATGACAAAATACATGCTTGATGCAGTTGCCACAAACTCAATTTGTAAAAAATGCAATATCTGAAAAGAGCAATAAAGCAGAGTGCAATAAAATGAGGTATGCCTGTATATGCACTAGCTACAATAATAAAAATGAAAGGAACAAAATATAATCCTCAACACTGTATAATTGTTAATGACAAAACTTGGCCCTGTAGAAAATGTGAGGAAATGCACCCTGCTACTTACTTCAGAGATATGGAATATTATGGGCATAGAAAATCAAACAGTCTGTCATATGGTTGATACGTTGGCTAGTTTTGCTGAAATCTTTCTTTTTTCTCTTTTGTTACAAGGTGTGGCTCTCTGTGTGAGGTAGGGGGAAGGGATATGTTTGGAAATGAAAGTGACATAAAAATATAACAAACTGAAAAACAAATTCTGGGGGAAAAATAAACCATGAGCTATGTTTGGAAATCAAAATATAGTGCAGAAATGACCTACATGGCATCAATCACCATGGGCTGTGCTGCTCTTATTCAGTATTCAGACAGTCACTAGGGAAGCAAAATTGTCACAGTTAAAGGAAGACTAACAAAATATTCCTGGCAGTGAAAGATTAAGGAGAAATGGGCCATTAGTAAATAGGAATAGTAAAATGTGAGCCATATGCTTATAGTGTCTCAACATAGATCCTCTTCCCCCAAATCGTCAAATAGTTAATATCTAAGCTGAATTTGTTTTTTAACATGATTCAATCCATCTAGGAACACCTGCTTTAATAACCCCATTTTAGGAAGTCTAATGAAGTTCAATACTCATAGCTGGAAGGCTCCTTAAGAGTTTCTTTAATATCTCTATAACTAATATTTCTCAGACTGAATAATCTGTAACATTCACTAAAGACTCTTTTCATAACCTAGGACTCTGCTTCATGTTAGGGTATCCTTATATTAATCTAAACTGTCATGGAATGCTTTAAATTCACCTTTTCTCATTTCTTTGCCTGTTTCTTTTTATTTTTATGCTTTGGTTCAGACTGATAATTGTAGAAAATTCCTGCCAAGGAATCTTCCTATACCACTACCAAAAGACCACAGTTCTGAAACTTTACAGTCTTAAAGAGTAGTCTGGGGACACTGACATATTAAGTGACTATTCCAGGGTCACGAAGTCAATAGGTGTCAGAGCCATGACTTAAACCAGGAGCTTCCTGACTTCAAGACTGATTCTTTATCTTTATGGCACACTGCCTCTGTTTCTTGTATAGCAATTCAAATGCTGAAGAGCTGCATCTTGCCCACATAGAAAACAGTTCAAGATTTGGCAATACCTAAACAAATTTGGCTATTTTTCTGATTTCATTTTTTAAAAATTCTGATCATGTATATAACAGGGGATGGATTGATGAGGGAAACAAAGGGCATTGTGCATGTTCCAAGGAATGGATTCTCACAGACCAGTCCCTCCTTTCCATGTTTCTCAAAAAGAGGCTTACAGACAAATACATTCACCTTGTTGAGTTTACCAACACCACCTCTTCCACAAAAACTCTCCTGTTGATTTTAGTTGGCAGTATAATATAGCCAGTCTCATCCTCTAAAGGTTTCATGTATATGTATTGTGTCTCTACCAAGACTTCGAGCTTCTTGGGTGCTACTTTTGTTTCTCTGCCTACACCTCCCTCAATGACACCAAGCCCTGGGCTCTCAAAACATAGATGCTTAAGAGAGGACTACTAGGAGATTGATTAGCTGTAATAACAAATCATGCTTCTTCTACTTTTATTGCAAATGATAGGAAAATAAGGATCTTGGAGTACAAATTTAAGACCTATTTTGTGTAAATATGACTGATATTGCCCATCTCAATAGATGGATAAGTTATGTTCACAGAAGAATAATGTTGAATTAAATATTCTTTTAATCTGCTTTATGCACAAGAATTTCACAGATTTGTAACAGAAGGTAAAATTGAATTTGAGTTTTCCTTTCATCTGCCAACCCAACAGATTGGTTTTCTGGGCATGAATCTCAGGGTAAAAAACATGGAGTCAAATATTGTAGATAAGAAAAACAAAATTTTCTAATTTCCAAGACTCATGTGTAATTTCCCAGAACTAAACCACAGGGATTTTATCTCTCGGTGCTTATAGTAAGTTGAAGTTGTACATTTTATTGCCATACTCTTTCCAGGCAAACTTAACATAAGCAGTCCCTGACTTACCATCAGTACACCTCACTTAGGGGACAAACAGCTACTCTGTAATAGCTGCCCAGACAATATGGTCTGGTAGCCACAGGAATTCCCTATGAGTCTCACCCACATGGCTCTAGATTTCTCTGTTGTCTTACAGTCCACTTTAGCAGTGGAGACACAAACACATCTGAATATACACAAGATACATAGAAAGCACATAAAAAGTAACTAGAAGGGGAAGGAATTGGTACCTCACAAGCTCAGAAATGACCCCCTGCAGAAAATAAAGGATTAGCTAAATTTCAAGGAATAAAGATTTATGATCTTATGATTTCAACAATCTGAAATGAAGATTGGTTATCACATCATGAATTGAAATATATAATCCCCAAAAGCTGAAATGGCTAACCTTTAATAATGACTTAAATTATTATATTTTAAATAAAGATTTTAACAACTACTAAAAATGAAGCCTTACTTTATAGGATAAAAATGTAAACAAAGAAAAGATCACCAAAGCTAAATTTGACTGAATGAAACCATAGGAAATATTTCATTAGAAATATAAAAAGGCAAATAACTCAGTTTCAAATTAAAAAATGAAAAATTTGATGTTGAAAACAACTTTGGATTCATATATATTCCGTAATCACCATTGGGACAGTTATCTCATTCCCATTAAATATGTAGCATTCTTTTTATACCCATAAATGAAACACTATGTGAACCTTAATTGCTTTTTAATGATGCTTTTTCTGTTACAAATATAAAACATTTATGCTAAAATTAAGTACTTTGAAATTAATGTTCCCATAATGGTGTAATAGTCTTTGTGTCTCTAATTCTCCTCCCCTTCCTCCCTTGATGTTTACCCCTTTCCCTAACCAAGAAATAGGCCTTTTCTTTCTTCTATATTTCTTCACAGAGCTCAACATTGTGACCTGCACACAGTGGGCTCTCAATAAATATTGTTGACTGACTGATCGTTTTTCTATAGCAATTGACTTCTGTGTCACTAATCCATTTCTTTTAGTCTACATCCTTTTATCCACTTTTCCCTCCCCCTACCGGCAGGCCTATTGTCTGTTTCATTTCATGTTGGTGTTCAATCTCTTCTCTGAATAATGTGAAGTTGTAAATTGTACTCCCTGCTGCCTTCTTCTTCCCTTTCACTTACTTACAAATCCTTTTTATTATTAACATCCTTCACCTATCCATTCTCTATTTTGTACTATTTCATGCTTCTGGCACAGGTGACATGACTTAGATTTTTAACAGGAAGCAGAGCAAATTCAATGTCCCTGCTTTTATAAGTTTCTCTTCTTATTCAGCTTTTCATTGATTACCTAAAGTTGAGATAATTTTTCATACTTAAAATATATATGCATATATATGTACACTCATATATATGCCTTACATATATATATATATATATATAACATTATCTATCTGTATACATGCATGCATGCACATATATACTCACAAATCTTCACATATATCCATGTGCATGCATGTATACACATGTTTATACATATATACATGAGTATATAATCTACTAGTATATTACATATTATATATGAGGAGGTAGGGCGATAAAGCACTAGATTTGGAGTCAGATGCCATGAGTTCAAATTCTTGCTCTGCTACTTCCTACCTGGATGACATTGAGGAAGTCATTTCAGTCCATTGGTCCTCTTTTTCTTCACATGTAAAATGAGGCAATTGGACTAGATGGTTTCTGAGGTCCTTTCATTCATTCTCCTTCCAGTCATGTCTCTGACATTCTGGACTTCAGAATCATGACTTCTCTGTTGCAGACTCATGTTGGTACTTCCCTCATTAGAATTTAAGCTCCTCAAGAGCGAAGAATGCTTTCTTTTTATTTATTTTTGTATCTCTAGCACTTAGCATGGTACCTATCACATAATAAGTGCTTAAGAAATGTTTCTTTAAAAAAAATAATAAAAAATAAAATAAATTTTGAAAAAAAGAAATGTTTCCTTAGCTTCCTTCCTTCCATCCTTCCTTCTTTCTCTGATTCTTTGATCCTCTGTGTGTCTGTAATATAAATTAAAGCAGTTCTATGTGCATCATGATAATCAGATATAGCACCAATCTTGCTAGAAGCTACTGCGGCTGTGTAAGACCAACAACAACCAGCACATAAGAGGACTGCCAACACAGGTTCTGTGATCTGCTTTACTAAGGAAGGCAACTTTAAGGGGTTAACAATCTCAGTTTAATTAAACATACATATATCATTTACTTAGTTCAGAGGAAAAGATCAGCCCCCTGAACTTCAGAGCAAATGCAAACAGAAATTACAAACATCAACAGACAGGCCTTGTCTGATTCAAATCATGATTAATAGTTACCAGAGAAACACCAATATCTGTGTGGATTATCAAAGCCAGGGGGGCAGGTTCAACGGCTTGCCAGAGTCTCGTCACCCATACACTTTCAATGAGTGTACCCCCCAAAGTCAAACACCAACCTCAGACCTGTATATATACAGGGTTTCCAGTCAATGTCTCCCAATTGTCTTAGTGCTGAGAAACGTTCCAAGACAAGATCCCACTTTACCAGCCCCATTCAAACAAAGGCCAGAATCATTAAAGGCATTTAAGAGAAGAACAGCAAAAAGCCCTGCCCTGATTACCATTATATCAGGTGATAATCAGCTCATTCAATAAATGTCATGGTTTGTTAATAATTAAATTTGGGTCACATGAACATTGGATGACAAAGGCTGAGAGAGCTTCATCCACATGGTCTATAGCTATACCTGCCTGAGGGTTAAACACATAAAGCTACAAAAACAGTAGTTTGAGTAAATATATTTTTCTGACCTATATTAAAGGAAGGTATGTCCAAAACACGTTACACACATGGGATTTTGAACAGGACATTTTATTTTAAGACAACTTCAATTAATGCTAAAAGCAACATACTCAGGAGCATATCTTTTCTCTCATTGAAATGTAGAGACACCTCTGTCGATGCTGTCTTTAAGAGAAAACAGCAATGAGGCAAAGAGCTGAATGCAGAAAGTTCAATGGCCTGGGGAAGTCTTACCCCAACTACTCTCAAACCACAATATCACTTTTCATAATTCTCACTAATTAGATTGTCACCTTTAAAATTTTAAAAGAAAACTACCTAACACACATGGCTTGGCTGCAGTGTGATCTTTACCAAATCATTCGATCAGTATTCTTTGACATGTTCACTCTCATATGGTTTGGCTTATTACCATACTTCTCTGAGTCTATGCCTATGCTGATGAATGAGCAGACAACTATCCATGATAATATGGTTTCCTGCTGTAAAGATGGAAATAGTTTAATACTGTTAACAAGCACTGAATCCTGTACCTGAAGGAAACTGAAGAGGACAGGATAATCGCCAAACCTGCAGCTATACTACAAAATCCTCTAGATTTTTTGAAGGACCATAAGATCATGTCTCCAAACTAAGAGACTCCTTCCCAGTCATGTTTTATTAAATACTGAAGGCAATTGGAGCTTTTGTAACTCATACCTAGAATTCTGTTATATTACATTCTGCACTTGAAAAAGAAGATATGTCTCATTACCCAGTAATATCTCCTTAAGTTTTATAAGAATTCCTGCATAATTCCAAGATGATGAGAGAACTGTTATCATAGTTGATTAGAGGAAGAGGATGAGAAGGCAAGGTCAATCTGCAATTGTCTGCAAATGTGCAATTACATTTACAAATGATTTGACCCCGGATTATACATCTGTAAAATGGCCAGCAATCTTTTTTAATTGAATTTTATTTACTTTGGTTACACTTTAAGTTCCAAACTGTCTTTCTCCCTCCCCACACCACACTAGAAAAGGCCACCATTTCAAACACACACAAATACACACACATGTAAAATCGTATAATACATACTTCTATTATTCAATTTCTTTCTCTGAAGGTGGGTAGCATCTTCCTTCATAGGTCCTTTGTGGTTTATTTGAATATTTATAATACTCAGATAGCTTAGTTGTTCACAGTTATTCTTTGAAGAATATTGTTGTTACTTTATAAAATGTTCTCTTGGTTCTGCTCATTCCACTTTTCATTATTTCATGCAATTATTTCCATGATTTTTTAAACTCAACCTGTTCATCATTTCTTAGGGCACAGTAGTATTCCATCACAATTATATGCCACAATGTGTTCAGCCATTCCCCAATTGATGGGTGTCATCTCCATTGCTAGTTCTTTGCCACCACAAAGAGAGCCACTATAAATATTTTTGAGTGTATAGGTTATTTTTCTTTTCCCTGATCACCTTGGGAAACAAACATAATAGTAGTATTACTTATAAATCTTTGAGCATAATTCCAAATTGCTTTCTAAAAATGGCCATCAGTATTACATATATATGTGTGTGTATATATTATATATATATATATATGTGTGTGTGTGTGTGTGTGTGTGGTATATATTTTCAGGCATTTTTCAATGTATTGATCACCAATGATAATTATGGGGGCAGGGGAAAGATCATCAATGAAATATTTTAAAAATACACTAAGGAGTCCAAAAGGAAGTTCAGAAGGGGGAACAACCCAGTATAGCAGTTTTAGTGCTAATTAAGTTTAATATTTGCTTTTTTAAAAAGCTGAATGTGATAGATTCACTGGTTCATATCTTGTCTTTTTTTTGTTGCTGTTCTTCATATATTGGAATGTTCATTTTTAAGTTTAATAAAATATAATAAAATAATAAAAAGACTTTCTAAAAAGAAGAAAGGTAAGGAGCATGTATTATATGTTAACTCAAAGGTCCTAATCAATAGTAAGTTGTCATTTAGAGAGAGAATCTTAGTCAGTGGGAATCCTCTGAATTAACCATATTTTTAGATACACTTTCTCCAGGAACTTTAAAGCCATCAGGTTAACCATTTAGCAGATGACTACATATGCCAATTGAATATCACATATCACAATGTGTGAAAACATTTACACAGAAATATTGACAACTAGGTACAATCGAAGACTACTATATTTTTTTGGAATTCTGAATATTACTTTTGCTCATTTTAATAATATTTTCATTACCAGCATTACTAACAATCTTATTTGGGCAGCTAGGTGGCAGAGTGGATAGAGTTCCCAATCTGGAGTCAGAAACACTTATCTTTGTGAGTTCAAATCTGGCCTCACACATTTACTACCCGTATGACCATGGGCAAGTGACTTAACCCTGTTTGCCTCAATTTCTTCATCTGCGAAAATGATCAAGAGAAGGAAATGGCAAGCCATTCCAGTATCTTTCCCAAAAAAATCCCAAATGGGATCATGAAGAGTCAGATATGGGGTGGAGCTCTCCCCAAATTCCTCCAAATACCAATAAAAAATGACTCTAAACAACTTCTAGAGCTACAGAACTCACACAATGACACAGCGAAACAAGTCTCCAGCCAAAGACAGCCTGGAAGGTCAACAGGAAGGTCTATTGTACCATGCTGGAAGTGGAGCTCAGTACAATGTGCACTGCATCAGCACAGACCCAGGGGAGCAGGGCTTATGGCACTGAATCACTTGCAGCTGTGGTGGTTCCCAGAATTCTAAACCCACAAATGCCAAAGACATTGTAAAAGGTCAGTGAGAAAACTCTGTCAAACTTGAGTGAGAGAAAAGTACAGTCTGGCCCAATCCTTGGGGTGGAAGAGGTGGATGTGGTAACAGGAGCAGAAGCAGCAGTGGATGCTTCCAGAACTCCAGGTCCAAAGATGATGGAGGGATCAAGCATCTGATCAGAGTGGCAGTGCAGGGATCTCTTTGCTGGTGCTGAGGCAAGATTCTCTTGCTTTGGATCTGGGTTGAAGTCCTGGGTGGCAGTTGTGGGGTGAGGAGGAACACTGGTGTGGCAGAGCTTGTGGTGGCTGTGGAGGGGGAATCCTCCTTGCAGTTCCAGGGCAGAGAAGAGTGTTTGAGGTCATTCACAGACCAGAGCACAGGCCAGGAGAGAAGTAAACCTCTCTCCTTGGATCATACCACCTCAGAAGAGCTGAAAATTGTCAGGCACCTAGAAGTAGCTCTGAAAACAACTGTGCCAAATCCCCCAAACTTGGGACAGAGCATTTTCCACCCTGGAAGCAGAGTCATACCGTGTAAAAGAGCTCAAAAGTCAAGTAATTGGCTGGGAAAATGAGCAGACAGGGCAAAAACACTCAGACTATAGAATCCCATTTGGGGGATAAAGAAGCTCAAAACATAGAACCAGAAGAAAACAACAAAGTCAAAGATCCTACATCAAAGGCCTCCAAGAAAAATATGAATTGGTCACAGGTCAAAAGGAGTTTGAAAATCAAGAGAAGTAGAGGAAAAAATGGGAAAAGAAAGAGAGTGATGTAAGAAAAATCATGAAAAACAAGCCAACAGCTTGATAAAGGAGACCCTCAAAAATACTGAAGAAAATAACACCTTAAAACTATCCCAAATAGCAAAAGAGGTCCAAAAAGAAAATGAGGAGAAGAATGGCTTGAAAAGCACAATTGGCCAAATGGAAAGGGAGGTCCAAAAGATCACTGAAGAAAATAGTTCCTTAAAAACTAGAATGGAGCAAATGGAAGCTAATGTCTTTATGAGAAATCAAGAAATTATAAAACAGAGCCAAAATACTGAAAAATTGGAAGACAATATGAAATATCTCATTGGAAAAACCACTGACCTGGAAAACAGATCTAGGAGAGATAATTTTTATTGGACTACCTGAAAGCCATGATGGAAAAAAAAAGAGCCTAGACATCATCTTTCAATAAATTATCAAAGAAAACTTCCCTGATATTCTAGAGCCAGAGGGTAAAATAGGAATTGAAAGAATCAATCCCCTGATTGCCTCTCAAAAGAGATCCCAAAAGGAAAACATTTAGGAACAGAATAGCCAAATTTCAGAGTTCCCAGGACAAGGAGAAAATATTGCAAGCAACCAGAAAGAAACAATTCAAGTATTGTCAAGACACAGTCAGGATAACATGAGATCTAGCAGCTTCTAAATTAAGGAATAGAAGGACTTGGAATATGATATTCTGGAGGTCATAGGAGCTAAGATTAAAACCAAGAATCACCTACCCAGCAAAATTGAGTATAATACTTCAGGGGGAAATTAAAATTCAATGAAATGGAGGACTTTCAAGCATTCTTGATGAAAAGACCAGAGCTGAATAGGATATTTGACTTTCAAATAGGAGAGTCAAGAGAAGCATGAAAAGATAAACAGGAAAGAGAAATCATAAGGGACTTACTAAAGTTGAACTGTTTACATTCCTACATGGAAAGATGATATTTGTAACTCATGAAACCTTCCTCAGTATTAGGGTTGTTGAAGGGAACATATATATATATATATATATATATATATATATATATGTATGTATATATATATAGACAGAGGACACCGGATGAATTGAATATGAAGGGATGATATCTAAAAAATAAAGTTAAGGGGTAAGAGAGGAATATATTGCGAGAAGGACAAAGGGAGAGATATAATGGGGTAAATCATCTCACATAAAGGAGGCAAGAAAAAACTTATAATGGACGGGAAGAGGAGGGAGGTGAAGGGGGATGAGTGAACCTTACTCTCTTATTTGGCTTAAGAAGGGAATAACATACACACTCAATTGGGTATCTTGCCCTACAGGAAAGTAGGGGGGAAGGGATAAGAGGGGGAGATGATAGAAAGGAGGGCAGATTGGGGGATGGATAGTCAGAAGCAAACACTTTTGTAAAGGGACAAGGTCTAAGGAGAAAATAGAATAAATGGGTGGCGGGGTAGGATGGAGGAAAAAATAGTTAGTCTTTCACAATATGACTGCTATGGAAGTGTTTTGCATAAGGACACATGTATAACCTATATTAAATTGCTTGCCTTTGGCCCTGAATCAGTGAGCTGTGTCAGTTACCAGACTTCTCAACCCACAAACACCAAAGACAACAGAGAAGGTTAATGGGAAAAGCTGCGGGGGACAGAGTTCGCAGTTTGGCCACTGCCCCAGGGACAGCAGGGGTGGTGCAGCTACAGAACTACAGCTGCAGTTACTTCCTGCCCCAGACCCCACATGGTGGGAGGAATTAAGTGGCAGATCAGAGCAGGAGTGCAGAGCCTGCTTAAGATTTGTGTCAGGTCTGGGTTGGTGGTTCTTGAGGAAGGAGGAGTGCTGGTGTGGCAGAGCTGGCTGTATAGAAATAGCTCTGAAATCAACAGCAAATCCCCTCAAGCTTGGACCAAAGTACTCTTTGCTCTACAAGCAGTCATACCCCAATGAAAAACTCAAGGGTCAAGTAAGTTGGCTGGGAACATGGCCAGGCAGCAAAAACACACTCAGATTCAGTCTCAGGCTTTGGAATCTTTCTTTGGTGACAAAGAAGACCAAAACACACAGCCTGAAGAAGTCAGCAAAGTCAAAGAGCCTACATGAAAAACCTCCAAGAAAAATATGAACTGGTCTCAGGCCATGGAAGAGCTCAAAAAGGATTTGGAAAGCAAGTTAGAGAAGTAGAGGAAAAATTGGGACAAGAAATGAGAATGATGCAAGAAAACCATGAAAAACAAGTCAATGACTTGCTAAAGGAGACCCAAAAAAATACTGAAAAATACACTGAAGAAAACAACACCTTAAAAAGCAGACTAAATCAAATGGCAAATGAGCTCCAAAAAGCCAATGAGGAGAAGAATGTCTCGAAAGGCAGAATTACCGAAATGGAAAAGGAGGTATAAAAGACCACTGAAGAAAATACTACCTTAAAAATTAGATTGGAACACGTGGAAGCTAGTGACTTTAGGAGAAATCAAGATATTACAAAACAGAACCAAAGGAATGAAAAAATGGAAGACAATGTGAAATATTTCATTGGAAAAACCACTGACCTGGAAGATAGATCTAGGAGAGATCATTTAAAAATTATTGGACTACCTGAAAGCCATGATCAAAAAAAGAGCCTAGATAGCATCTTTCAAGAAATTATCAAGGAGAACTGCCCTGATATTCTAGAGCGAGAGAGTAAAATAGAAATTGAAAGAATCCACAGATCGCCTCCTCAAATAGATCCCAAAAAGAAAACTCCTAGGAACATTGTCACCAAATTCCAGAGCTCCCAGATCAAGGAGAAAATACTGCAAGCAGCCAGAAAGAAACAATTTGAATATTGTGGAAACACAATCAGGATAACACAGGATCTAGCAGCTTCCACATTGAGGGACTAAAGGGCTTGGAATACGATCTTCTGGAGGTCAGTGGAGCTAGGATTAAAACCAAGAATCGCCTACCCAGCAAAATTGAGTATCATGCTCCAAGGCAAAACATGGATTTTCAATTAAATTTAGGACTTTCAAGCTTTCTCAGTGAACAGACCAGAGCTGAATAGAAAATTTGACTTTCAAACACAAGAATCAAGAGAAGCATGGAAAGGTAAACAAGAAAGAGAAATCTTAAGGGACTTACTAAAGTTGAACTGTTTTGTTAACATTCCTACATGAAAAGATGATGTGTATGATTCATGAGACCTCAATATCATAGTAGCTGAAAGGAATATGCATATATATGTGTGTGTGTGTATGTATATATATCCATATGTGTGTGTGTTTATGTATGTATATATGTAGGTATATATGTGTATACATGTGTGTGTGTGTATATATATATATATACACACACATATATACATATATATATATAGACAGAGGGCACAGGATAAGTTGAATATGAAGGGATGATATCTAAAAAATTTAAATCAAATTAAGGGATAAGAGAGGAATATATTGAGAGAGGGAGAAAGGGAGAGATAGAATGGGATAAATTATCTCATGTAAAAGTGGCAAGAAAAAGCAGTTCTCTAGGAAGGGAAGAGGGGGCAAGTGAGGAGGAATGAGTTAATCTTGTTTTCATCAGATTTGACCTGAGGAGGGAATACCATACACA
Organism: Trichosurus vulpecula; assembly: GCF_011100635.1. NCBI lineage: Eukaryota > Metazoa > Chordata > Mammalia > Diprotodontia > Phalangeridae > Trichosurus > Trichosurus vulpecula. Next base: position 408,446,731 of record NC_050574.1, on the reverse strand, counting down.
CTCAATTGTGTATCTTACCCCACAGGAAAGAAGGAGAAAGAAGATAAAAAGGGGGGACGATAGAAGGGAGGGCAGATGGGGGAGGAGGTAATCAAAAACAAACACTTTTGAAAAGGGACAGGGCCAAGGGAGAAAATTGGATAAAGAGGGATAGGTTAGGAAGGAGCAAAACATAGTTAATCTTTCACAACATGAGTATTGTGGAAGGGTTTTACATAATGATATACATGTGGCCTATGTTGAATTGCTTGCCTTCTTAGGGAGAGTGGGAGGGGAGGGAAGAGGAGAGAGAATTTGGAACTCAAAGTTTTAAAAACAGACATTCAAAAACAACAACAACAAAAAAAAGTTTTTCCATGCAACTGGGAAATAAGTTTTACAGGCAATGGGGCATAGAAATTTATCTTGCCCTACAAGAGAAGAAGGGAAAGGGGAATGGAAGGGGAGTGGGGTGACAGATGGGAGGACTGACTGAGGAACGGGGCAACCAGAATATACGCCATCTTGGAGTGGGCAAGAGGGTAGAAATGGGGAGAAAATTTGTAATTCAAACTCTTGTCAAAATCAATGCTGAAAACTAAATATATTAAATAAATTAAATTTAAAAAATAAATAAAATAAAATAAGAAAATGATTAGACCAATTTGGATAAATTAATCTAGCTGCTGTTCCATTATATGTCTCTGTGCACTTGCTAATAACTAACAATACTTATTTTGAACTTTTATTTTTATTTTCTTTCACAAAATCCATAAAAGCCACGAATATAAATATATGTACACTTAGCAGGTGAAAAAAAATTGCTTGCCTTCTCAATGAGGGTGGGTAGGGAAGGAAGAAGGGAGACAATTTGGAACTTAAAGTTTTAAAAACAAATGATAAAAATTATTTTTACATGCAACTGGGAAATAAGATGTACAGTCAATAGGGTATGGAAATCTATTTGCCCTGCAAGAAAGTAAGTGGGAAAGAAGGGAGAGTGGACTGGGGAAAGGGGTAATCAGAATGTATGGCATCTTGGAGTGGAAGGGGGAGGGGAGAGATGGGGAGAAAATTTGTAATTCAAAATCTTGTGGAAATGAATGTTGAAAACTAAAACTAAATAAATAAATCTAAAAAAAAACCCCAAAGAGTCATATATGATTCAACAACAGCTCTATATACTGTCAACTCCTTTTTACTGTTGCTGGCAATTCCAACATGGGCCACAGAATGGGTTATATTGGTATGTATTGGGACAGCCGCAAGTTATTAGACTCTTCTGCATTTGTTCTGGTTGTGATGGTGTGCTTTAGCCGATCAAGACTGTTCTTGAGAAACCATCTATTCAAATCCCCCCTCCTTTATTGATTCATTTTGCTTTAACTTGATCCAAAAAATTTATTCCTATATGAATTATTTTGTTCACAAATGTAATTCTTTGTTTTTCCCTTCCTGTTTCTAGATCTAAAGTGCATCCAACTACTTCCACTTGTTCCTCTATAGAAATCTCCCAAATCTGGCCTGGTTCTTCGATTCTGGTCATTATTTGTCTTAACTCTCATGATGTCATCTTTGGCATTTTCACTACCTTTATTTGCCCCCCTGCAGTCTAAAATATTATATTCAGAATAATATTTGACGAGAGCTTCTGGGACATCATTCTCTAATTCTCACTGGTTCTATTCTGTATACAACTCATATTATGGTATCCATTGACTCCTATCTCCACTCCTTCCTCTCAGTGGTCAAAGCTTTCTTTTGTTTTTTCATTTTTTTTTGTCCTATACCACATCCCCTAACTATGTAATTCTTTTCTGAACTATTTCAAATTCCAGGCAACTTCCTCAATTAACATCTTACAGATCACAAGATCATAGGATCATTGGTATTCCAATCCCTGAGCCATTAAAGAATCTCTCTTTCTGGCTGGAAACAAAATTTACAGACTATCTTATAACATAATTGTGATAGAACCAGTGTTTCTCTGATGGACCTTGTTTTTTTCCCATCTACAATGTGGGGAAGCATTACCTAAAAGAAGACAAAGCTGACCCTGGGAACCTGATTGTTCCTAGCCTCCCTCACACAGCTTGCTGGACATCTAAGGGCATAAACAGCTCCAGCTGCATAGAATCTAAGCCCCTCAGATATTATGAAATTCAGGAGTTACCATGCCCTTCACCATAACTTGCCTTGATGAATGAATGTGTTTCCATATGGAGAAGACTGGGGCTGTATCCAATTAACCTAAGTGCCACTGTTTGTTTGTTGCATATCTCTGCTGTGTTAGGGCAAAGTAAGTCTCCTCTTGATAGCCGTTCAGGGATTTGTGAGTAGGCCCAAAATTTGAACCTGAGCTTTGGAGCCATGCCTTCCAAAGCATTACTTTAAAAGGGAAGTTCTTGGCCATTTTCCTCCCTAAACTGAAAACCAATAAAAAAAGCTTAAACTTTCATTGTCCTTGTAGCTGTAGGTAGAACCCCTTAGGACCATGGTTCCTAGAGCCACTTCCTACTTCCCTGAGTGTAGAAGAAAAGAACAAAGACTAGAAGGAGAATGCACCCCACCCTCAACATGCCCCAAGATCCTGGTAGCCTTGCCCATTAAAGCTGCACTTCCCAAAGGGCTGTGTTTTTACTACCTGTAGACTGGCCCTGCCCACAGGGGATACAGAATCATGGAATCACAAACTAAAAACCTAGAGGGACCTTAGAGGACTTCTAGTTCCACCCCCCCCACACACACACACACATACACCATCATTTTACAGATGAGATTAGATGACTTCCCCAAGGTTACTCAGGTAGTAAACAGCAAAGCTAGGATTTGAACCCACATCCTCTGACTCCAAACACAGCTCTCTTCCTATTCTCCCAACCTGTCTTCCCTTATACCACTCTCTCTGTTCCTCTTCCTTTAAGGTTCCTCTTCTTGGAAATCTAATCTGAATGATTTTATATTAATGATACTCTATCAACAAAACAATCTAAAGTTTACAAAGCACTTTCCTCCCCACTCCATGGTGTAAACAATGCAAACATTGCTCCATTTTATGGGCTAAGATAAGCTTTGCTCTCAGATTCAGAAAACCTTGGGTTTGATTCTGAGGTCTATGGACCTCAATGTTCTCATATATAAAATGAAAAATCTCTCTCTCCCTATTCTAAATCTCTGCTCCTGTCTTCATTTCCTTTACAGCGTGGGATTTGTACAGACTGCTTATGGAGGGTTGGACTAGATTAAACTTAATTCAATGAGCACTTATTGAGAATCTGCTTTGTGCCAGGCCCTGCAGATAGAAAGATGAAAGCGAAGCAGTACATTCCTTCTTCAGGGAGAAAATGACAAATACGCAGAGAGATACATAAAAAATTATGTCAAATAAATTCAGAGTAGATGATTTCTAAGGACTCTCCAGTCTCTAAATCCCACAAATCCTTAAGAAAATTGATGTACTCAGTCACATAGGTAGATGGTAGCAGAGCTGAGACTTGATTCAAAAGCTCCTGGCTCAAAGTCCAGGGCCCTTTACAAAGCACCCACTACCCCCATCCTCTTCCTCCCCTTCCCTTCATTAAGTGCTTGGCAGTCATTGTCCTAGGATATTAGGCATACTATATATAACCAGCATATTGCTTTATACATACCAGGGCCTTAAAAAATGGTTGCTGAATTAAGTTGAACTGAATTGAATTTGAATTGAATTCAAATGAATTGAATAAAAGGTTGTAATATTTAAGTGATCATATTTAACTCAGTGCCCTGGAAGTTTTCAGTATATCTTTACTAGATGGTTCATCTAGTCCCTTATCTTGAAGCAAAGGAATTTCAGATTTAAAAGGAAAACAAGGTCTTTGGAAATTGCAAACTGCTATGTGCTTTAACTTTAAATGACAGCTTTTAGCAAGCTGTCCTGATTTGGTTTTTGCCAGCTCAATGAATCACAGTACTTTTGTGTCAGGTCTGACTAAATTAACAGAGCAGGGAGGGGAGAAGCAGCCCCTTTTCTGATCATTGGATCCAAGACATTGCAGTAACACAACTTGAGACCCACAGAAAACATGTGCCATCAGCACAGGAGGCAAATTTCCTCTGTTGGGAGGATAACTTAGCAACCAAGTCCCAGGAAAGAACAGCTACAAAAGGTCACTTAAATGTTCCCCAAATGACAACCACTTTAATTTATATTGGTGAAATGAAGCAACAGGAGGTGTAGGGAACATAAATTGACATTTATTTTGTGCCCTGGAACATACTGTACAGTATTTTTTTTAATCTGGTTATGAATGTCTGGCATGTTTGATCATATTCCTTTGATATTAGACAGCATTACATTGACCATAATAGTCAGATATTCTGCATGCTTATTAATAGGAGGCAGCCTGACGTTACTGACTTGTTAAAAGGGATTGCTTCATTTATGATAATTCTGTAGCACCTAGCATAATACCTAGCCTATAGTCAGCATTTAATAAATGCTTATTGATTGGTATAGTTGATAGAAGCACTAGACTTAGAGTTAGAAAGACCTGACTTCAAATCTTGCCTCAGACACTAGCTCTGTGACCTGATTTGGCAAGTCATTAGTCTCCCACAGTCTCAGTTTCCCCATGTGTAAAAGGTAGATAATAATATCTAATTCACAGGAAGATTATCAGGCTCAAATATGAAAATATACTTAAAGCACTTTTCAAATTTTAAGTGCTATGTACATTTTAATTATTAGTATTATTATCATCATGACTAATGCTAAATGGGGTCCCATATTCTCTTAAGTTACATTTCTGAACTTTCCAGATTTCTAAAAGCTAAGTTTTGATCTTTGCAAAATTTGTCTTGATTTTGCAATTGGTACCCAATTAATCAGTAAGCATTTGTCTTTCCAAAATGTCCTGTAATTCCTTGTTTCTCTGAAGTACTCTAGGACAGGAGAACAATAGGATATATGTGTGTACGGGGTGTTCCTAAAGTCTGGATACATAGACAAAAATGCATATTTTCAAGAAATGAAATGAATGAAATTTTCAACATTTTATTTTATTGTAATGTTAACAAATAACATCTTCAGCATGATTTCCATCATTTGTGATGCAAAGGTTGATGCACTTTGCAAGATTCATGTGAACTCGATGCAATAACACCACATTGCCATCAATTGCCTATGTGTCCAGACTTTAGGAACACCCTGTATATATAATATATATTTACTTATAATATTATATTCATATTAATATTCAGTGTGAAATAGTTTAACAGTTTGCAAAAATGTATAATGGTAAGCTATTATGAATTGCATAACTATATTTTGTAATATAATTATTGAGCCACAGGACATGCTATAGAGGAAATTACCTGTCTAGCAATATTAAATTAGGTTGGGTACAAAAGAGACAGAATTTTAAAGGCAGCATGGCTCAACTTCAGTATGTCTTCTATGCAGGTGTTAAGCTATCATAGTATGTCTGCAGGATGACAATTATTAGAAGACCTCTGTAGGACTGAGTTCTGAAGAATTTGAAAGTCCTAGCAAAACTAAGTAAATATAGAGGGGAAAAAACAAAAAAAGGCAGGTCTTTTACCATTCCCTATCATGAAGGAAACTGAGAAGAAGCAGTAGAATGGGTAGGAGAACCAAGAGAAAGCAGTGTCCTGACAATTCATAAATAAGAGAAAAATATAAATGCCCATTGGAATTACTGCCTTCCTTTATTTCCACTTTTCTTAGCTCAGAACTCTTAGAATCTGGTTAGTGTTAGAGACTCTGGATTTCTCCAAGCCTCCCAAATAATACAGCCCCAAAGACATTTGGTCTAAAATCCAGGTGCATTTATAAATACTTAGAATATGCCAGGCATTGTGCTTAGACAGCTAAGCCAGGAATTTGAAGTGAAGTGGGAGAGGATTCTAGGTACCTGGAATATACTCTGAAGCTCAATCTAATTTCTGTGTGACATTTAAATAACATATTACCAGCCCACCTTCTTTTCTGACCATACAGTTCTCTGACGTCTTTTGTGCTTCATTTTTTTACAATTTGTGTTTTGTAATATGTTAAAGCCAACTCACTTCCACCATGTTCCCCATTGCCTTTCAGATGACCTTCAACTTTAAATCTTCAGTGACTATAGTATTCCATGCTTCAAAAACACATAGCATTAACAAATTAATGTGGAGCTATGAATTTATCCAAACATTAGGGAAAGCAACTTGGAATTATGCCCCCCCCAAATTATTAAACTATGGGTACTCTTGTACTTAGCAACTATGAATGACTCAGCTTTTTTCAGTCACACAATGATCTAAGACAAGTACAAAGGACTCATGAAGAAAAATGCTATCCATATCCAGAAAAATAAATGATGGACTCTGAATGCATATCAAAGAATTTTTTCACTTACCTTATTCTTTCTCATGTTTTTTTTTTCCTTTTGGATCTGTTTCTTCTTCCATAACTGTGATGAATATGGAAATATGATTTACATGACAGCATATGTATAAACTATATCAAACTGTCTACCATTTTCAGAAGAGAGGAGGGGAGGATGATAAGGAGAAAAATTTGGAACTCAAAATCTTGTGAAATTGATATGTAATCGGGGGAAAAAATAAAATACTCTTTAAAGCAAAAAAAATATGGTGTTGGTGTCATTAAAAGCAATATCATATTTCCCCGAAACAGTCAAATTTACTATTTTCATATTCATGTCTACTTAATCATGGGCTTAATACATTTCAGCGCTGTCCTTTTGTTGATGGACCAAATTGATGGGTTGTCCACTGAACTGAATGTCACAGTTTAGACAATAGGCGTATTTTATGTAATTTATTGATTTCTTGTATTTTGTTTTCCACCAATTACATGTTAAAACATGTTTTAACACTTGTTTTTCTTAAAAAGTTTTGCATTCCAAATTCTATTCCTCCTTCCCTCTCCCAGTAAGACAGTAAGCAATCAGATATAGGTTATAGACATACAATCATGTAAAACATTTCCATATAGGTCATTCTGTACAAGAAAAGAAAAAGAATGAAAGAAAGTGAAAAATAGCATGGTCCAGTCTGTATTCAAACAATATCAGTTCTTTCTCTGGAGGGTGATAGTATGCTTCTAAATCATTAGTTCTTTGAGATTGTCTTGGATTATTGTATTGCTGAGAATAGCGAAGTCATTCACAATTCTTCGTCAAACAGTATTGCTGGTATTGTATACAATTTTTTCCTGATTCTGTTCACTTCACTTTATATCAGTTCATGTAAGTCTTTTCAGGTTTTTCTAAAATCATCCTGCTTGTCAAAGCATGTTTTATCTATTCAGTTTTTATCAGTGATAGTGTACCTTTCCTCCTAGAGGCAGGTAGGTGGTGCAACGGATAGAGTGCTGGGCCTGGAGTCAGAGAGAGCTGAGTTCAAATATGGCTTCAGATAGTATGTAATTTATGTAATTTATTGACTTTGTGTGACTTTGGGTAAATTATTTAATCTCTATTTCTCTGTTTCCTTAACTTTAAAATGGCAGCATCTACAACTCCTACCTTGTTGTGCAGAGATAATTGCAAATGGTTTCGTACTGCACCTAGTATGTACAGGTGCTGTATAAATGCTTATCCATTCCTCCCTACCCCAACCATTTCTAAATCTGGAGATGGACACAATATTTCTTATGAGTCCTCCGGAATTTAGGAGTTAATGTTGTGTTAATCAGAGTTCTTAAGTATTTCAAAGTTGTTCGTATTTATAATTATTATTATTATTAATTACATAAAATGTACTCCTGGTTCTTTTCAATTTACTCTGCACCTGTGCATACAAGTCCTCCAATGTTTCTCTGAAACTAATCCCTTAATTTTTTATAATATAAAAGTCATCTATTAAATTAGCATACTGTAACTTATTTAGGCATTCCATAATTGACAGGGGACTCTCCTTAATTTCCAGTTCTTAGCCACCACCAAGAGCTTTAAAATGAATATTTTTTGAACATATGACTCCTTTTTTTCTTTCTTTGATCTCTTTGAGGTATATATCTAATAGCAGTATTGCTAAGTACAAGAGTACCCATAGATTAATAATAATTTGGGGGGGGCATAATTCCAAGTTGCTTTCCCTAATGTTTGGATAAATTCATAGCTCCACATTAATGTACCTATTTTCCCCCAGCCTTTCCAACATTTTTTTTATTTTCCTTTTTTGTCAATTTTGCCAAACTCATGATTGTGACAAGGAACTTCCAAGTTGCTTCAAGTGGCATTTTTTTTCTAATTATTAATAATTTGAAGAAGTTTTCTTATGGAGATTGATAGCTTGCATTTCTTCTTATGAAAATTACAAGTTACTATGCTTTTGCCCATTTTTAAATTGGATAATGTAGGCAAAATCTTTTGGATAATTACGTATCTCTTTAGAGTTGAGAGTCATCAGTCCATAACTACAGCATGATCCAAAGACTATTCATTTTGTTGATTATATATATTTATATGGAAGGAACTCACCAAAATTTCAAAGATTACTTTCAGATATCAAAAGTATCCTAATTCGTTTAAACAAAACAAGAATTCTTATGCTTTTAAGAAAGGCATAATATAAGGAATGTGGAATACAGGGCAGAAAAATAGGAAGAAAAGGAATTGAAATTGGGTTTTGTTATTCAGTCATTTTTCAGTTGTATCTGATCCTTTGTGACCCCATTTTGGGTTTTCTTGGCAAAGGTACTGGTGTGTTTTACCATTTCCTTTTCCAGCTCATTTTACAGATGAGGAAACTGAAGCAAACAGGGTTAAGTAACTTCCCCAGGGTCACACAGCTAGTAAGTGTCTGAAGCCAGATTTGAACTCAGAAAGATGAGTCTTCCTGACTCCAAGCCCAGCACTATATCCACTCTACCACCTGTCCACCCTGACCACCTAGCTGCCCTGATTGAAATTGAGTAGATTAATACGACTACAGATCCATCTATCTAATTACTTGATGCATTCAAAGTGAGCCAATAAGGTAAACAAAGTCACATAAGACACTGTTATAGAAGTAAAACATTAACTGATAGTCAAAATTACAAATGTAGCATGTTAAGATATATCAAGGCATTATGGAAACAATCTAGAGTCAGAAAACATGGGCTACAGTCTTGACTCTGTGACCTGTAAAAGTGGATTCATCTCTTGAACCTCAGTTTTCAACTTGGTAAAAATGGATATAATATTCCCCACAGAGCACTTGGTTGTGGTCATGGACAAAGTGCCAGTCTTGCAATCAAGAAGAGATATATCCAAATCCTGCCTCAGACATTTACTACCTGGATGATCTTGGACAAGTCACTTACCCTTTCTCAGTCTCAGTTGCCTCATCTGTAAAATGAAGGGGTAGAACACAGTGACCTTTAAGATCCCTTCAAGCTCTTAACCTATGAGTCTAAATCCTATTAGCTATCTCACAATATTGTTGGAGGTGGGTAGAGAAATGGGGAATGATTTTTAAACTTTAAAGAACTCCTGAAACATGAATTAATATTCCCTTAGGGGTGTCTTCCCTTTTGCTCCTGAGGTAAATCACACACTGTGACTGTCTTCCATGCCTCATGGCCATAGCAGTGCAGACAAGGATTAAGCTTATGAAGAGTGGGTTTCTCTAAAGCACCCCTTTGCTCTGAAAAAGGGCAGACCCATTCAAGTGGCCAAGGCTGCATACTTCTGAGAAAGCATTCATATAGCATACCATTTTCCTGAAAGTTATCATGAATTTCCAGTTAAACCTCCGGAATGAGGTTTACCTAGTCTTCAGGAGTCATATATTCTGGATTTAACTCGTGAATTACTGTAGAGATACTCTGGAAACTCAGAGCCCAGTTTCTGAGCCTCTTCTTCACCAATGAAAACACCTTGTGATGCAATACAGTCATTGGAATTATGGTAGAAATGGTACCTGTTCTAGATCTTGGCAAGCTAGTTTTCTTACCTCTCCAATTCAGGTTGGGGACCACTGGAAGTTATTGTTCCTTATTTGCTCCTTGAGGAGTAAAATTGGGTTTAGGAGTAGCATAGAATTGGGATCCAGGACACTAAAAACATTGTCATAGATTCTCAGTTTGATACTTCTTTCTAAGGAGGTAATACTCCAGATGTGAAGAAAAGAATTGAAAAAATGAGAATTGGAGGTATTCCCATCCTATATTCCAAAAAAATAAAGACTAATTTGTTCTTGATAAAGAAATTTTCCTCTATGTTTGGCTTGGTAGCTTACCATCTAAATTTTTCTAGAAAATGCAAAGAAATAGGAAACTTATTCCAAATTTTTTATGTATATAGTATATTTCATTACCTAATCTTATATCTACTTTAAACAGTTTTATTATTGATTTCTTTTTTAAGGTAGATTTTAAGTTTCTGGAAGAAATAATCTTTTCCCTTCTCTGTATGTCAACAACAAAAAACAAGATAAAAGTTTCAAAACTTTATGCTTAGTACTATAAAATTGGATTGAATGAAAAATGAAAATTCCAAGCTGAAATAATTTGCCTACAATTCAGAAAGTATCAGTACTAAAAGCAGCATTGGCAGGTGATGGTGAAGGAATGTGTAGTTGACCCTTACAAGAAGTCCAGTTGGTAATTAATGCCCAGTATCTTCCAGGATAACAAAAAAGTATTGGCTGATTTTATTTTACTCTTCTAATGATTCTGGGGATAGAATAAATTAGTAGTGAATCAACAAGAATTTATTACAACTACTGTGTATCAAGCATTGGGTTTGGTGCTAGGGATATAAAAATGTGAATTAATTTTATTTTATTTGTGAGGCTTATATCAAACAGAAATGTTGTTTGAGAATCAGAAATTGCATTATTGGAATTGAAGCTAACATATTTATATGATAATTGCAATACACTCATCAGATAAATGTAACAGAACAATATGACATTTACATCATCCTTCATTCCATCTGCCAAAACATGGAATAGGATAGAGGAGGCCTATGATTCAGTTAATACTTCTGCCTGCCTCCTAAAGCTCTTTGTTGATATTCTGAGTTTAAAAAATATTATGAATTGGGTTTATATATAATATAAGGAGTTTTGTTTTGCTTGGTTTCTTTTGTAAAATACGTCTAATGTTTTCAATACCTTGTCAGTATGCTATCCCACTGAGAGGCCAATAGAGGATAGTTTTGTTGCTTTACTGTAGGTCTGGCTAGTATTTCTTGCTCCATATACATGTTAACTACAGTTTTTATGGGATGGTCATTCAAATCAATAGAATATCAGGATGTACTTTGCACATAATGTACCGCATGGATATGTTGCCTAGTGTTACTGTATATAGTGATTGTGGGAACATCTGAAAAGCTGAGAATAGAAAATATGTTTGATCCAGTTAATCTGGAGGGCTCATACATTTTTATTAGTGAAATAACTAGAACCAGCATTTTTGCAAACTCTATTAGAGAATAATCTAATCCCAGTCAAAATAAATTCAGTTTATTTGTTTGCTTTTTATTGTATCAAGTTTAAATTCCTCAAGGTGACATTAAGGACCTTTCACCTGAAAAATTAGGTTCCAAGCTATGTATCCAACCTAGTGCCCTACTAATCTCAAGTACCACCCTTCTAGAGCAGTAAATTATCCACTATAATCTATCCAGAACACATATCATGTTCATATTCACATTCATATTTTTTCATGCTATATGCCATTTGTAATGCAGCCCTCTTTTGCTGCCTGTCCAGATTTTACTTATTCTTCAAGACCTGAATGAATGATATATAAGAGAATTTACTATTTGCTACTTACCATGTGTAAATCTGGGAATGGAAATGGACAAGCAAGATAGTCCCTATTCTCAAGGAGTTCATATGTACAATATTTTCTCTTTAAGTCAGATGGAAATTCCCACTGTTCCTTGGGTGTAGGAGCAAAGCAGGTGGTAATGCATCTTCTTTAATGACATTAGTATTGATAAAACAAAATGTTATTCTTAACCATTTAGAACTACTAAGGACTATGATGGTGAAAACTTTCTTTTCCAGGTCTTTAGTAGCTGTGGCTGCTGAGGAGGCAGGGCAATAGCGAACACCTACCAAAATAGTCATCAGAACCTACCTTCATACAATGTGTTTTCCAGGATGATGGCTGTGGGGAGCAGATAGCATGCAGGGATGTTGATCTGAAGGATATTGCTATGCTCAGGGCTCTTGGACTTACCTGCTCATTGGCAGTTAATTGGCAGTTGATGTTAATTGGTGACAGAGACAGTGGGTCCCTTCTTCATAGAAGCTTCCCTCTTCAATAAGAGCTGTGGATCCTGGGTCAGATGGAAGGCTAGTGATCTGAGGAAAGTTGTGATTCCAGGGGATCTTGGAACCCCAGGCCATTTCCACCCACCAGGGTCTGATGGCAGATGGTGTTCAAGGTGATTTGATCTGCACAGTATACGATGGTCCCTACCTCTCCCTCAGGACAGTTTTGTTGATTTATCACATCAATTCTTTCTCCATGAGGTTGGCCCTCGTTAGTGCAGCCTTCCTAAATCTATGATCTAGAGAGTCAGAATATTGTGTTAGGCAAGGAATATTGTATAAAGAGATGGGCACTGAATTTGTTGTCATAGTACCTTAGTACAAACCCTGGCTCTTTCACCAACTTGCCTTACACAAGTCAATTCCCAGCTTTAGATGATATTAATTTCTTTATCAAATGTTAGGGGTCAGGAAGAAGAGAGCATTGGGGATAGTGGACTAGAGAATTTCTCAACTATCTACCAACTCTAAAATCCCATAATCCTTTTTTGATTCACATAGCATTTATTATCTATGCTCCAGTTTTAGCTGCGTACATAAAAGAATTCTTTTATTCTTTTTTGTTTGTTTGTTTCTCCAAATATTGCCTTCTAAAAATGATTTTAAGCTATTCATTGTAAGGGCTGATTTGTTTTGTTTTGGTTTTTCAGTTGTTTGCCCACAATGCTCAAATTCATGTAGGGTGTGTATTTAGATGCCAAAAAAAAAACATCTTCTACCAAAAAACAAATACTTCTAACTGAATAAAATAAAATATTTCAAAAACACAGAAGTTTAAGAGCTAGAAGGGACCTCAAAGGTCATCTTGGCCAACCTATATATGAAGAGAAATTCCTTTTGCAACATCACTCATAGTGGTCATTTAACATCTATTTGAAGATTTCCAGTGATAGGAATCTCACTACTTCGAGTTTCTCTGCTCTCAATAGCTCTGTTAGTACATTTTTACTTATGGTAGGCTAAATTCTGCCTCTAAGATTTCTAAATATTGTTCTTATTTCTTCCTTCTGAGGCCAAATGAAACAAGTCTAATCTCACTTCTCCAGAACAACCTTTAAAATACTTGAAGATAGATATCATATTCCTCTCTCTGTCTCTTTCTCTCTCCATATGTGTGTATATGCATATGTGTATACACACATGCATGAATATGGGTATTGTGTGCATTGTACATGTGTGTATATAGAGATAGGGATAGATATAGAGATATATACATATGGTAGCTAAGTGGTACAGTGGATAAATCACCAGGCCTGGAGTCAGGAAGACCTGGGTTCAAATTTGTCCTCATACACTTACTAGCTCTATGACTCTAAACAAGTCACTTAACCTCTATCTGTCTCAGTTTCCTCATCTGCAAAATGGAGATCAAAAATAGCACCTACCTCCCAGGTTTGTTGTGAGGATCAAATGAGATAACAATTATAAAGAACATAACAAAGTGTCTGGCATGTAATAAATTCTATATAAATGTTAATTATTATTTTTATCATTCTATGACATATATGTATATATGTATGCACACATATTTTGAAGACTAGTTCCCAATCTTCATTGACAAAAGAACTTTCCTCACAGGGCATTCCCTACACCACTGGAAACACAATTTCAAACACCATCTCCCATCCCTGGAAGAGGGGTAGAAAAATATAGCAATAACATCCTCAACTCTCTTCAACTCATCTTGGTCAACATGCCCCCTGGATTTCTCTAGTTTGTAATACTCTTATTAAAGTGTGGTACCCAGAAGGAAGGAGCCAAGAAGGCAGAGTAAAAGTAGGGACTTGCTTGAGCTCACCCCAAGCCCCTCCAAATACCTGTAAAAAATTACTCTGAACAGATTCTAGAGATCCCACAAGATGACAGAATGAAACAGATTTCTAGCCCAAGACAACCTGGAAGATCAATGGGAAAAATCTATTGAACTAGGCTGGGAGAGGAACACAGTCCAAAGTGGGCTGTACTGGCACAGACAGGTCTGGTGCAGGCTCAGGAGACTGAATCCCAGGCAGCTGTGGTGGTTTCCAGACTTCTCAACCCACAAAGGCCAGAGACAGCTAGGAAGGCTGGCAGGAAAAGTCTCTCCAGACCTGGGTGATAGAGGAGTGTGGTCCAGCCCCAGGGCAGTGGAAGTGGTGGCAAAGGCAGCAGCAGCAGCAGATGCACTGCTTCTGGAGTTCTCAGCCCACAGATGGTGGGAGGATCAAGTGGCTGATCAGAGAGGAATCTCATGGATCTCTTTGCTGGCAAAATTCTCTTGCTTTGCCCTGCTTGGAACTAGGTCTCAGTCCTGGGTGGCAGTCCTGGGTGAGGAGGAGTACTGGTGTGGCAGAGCTTGTGGCTACAATGGAGAGGGCGTCCCCCTCACAGTTCCAAGGCAGAAAAAAATTGCTTGTGGTCACTCACAGGCCACAGCACAGGTGAGGAAAGGAATAAACACCTCTCCTTTGATCATACCACCTTAGAAGAACTGAAAATTTATAGCCCCCTAGAAGTATCTCTGAAAACAGCTGTCCAAAACCCTTGAAGAACATCTTCCACAAAGGACGCAGAGTCCCACCTTAACGAAAAGTTTATAAGTCAAGTATTTGGCGGGGAAAATGAGCAAGCAGTATAAAAAATAACTCAGACTATAGAATCTTACCTTGATGACAAAGAAGATCAAAACATATGACCAGAAGAAGACAACAAAGTCAAAAGATCCTACATCAAAGGCCTCCAAGAAAAATATGAATTGGTCTCAGGCCATGGAAGAGCTCAAAAATCAAGTAGGAGAAGTAGAGGAAAAATTGGGAAGAGAAATGAGAGGGATGCAAGAGAATTATGAAAAATGAGTCCCCAAAAAATACTGAAGAAAATAACACTTTAAAAAATAGACTAACCCAAATGGCAAAAGAAGTCCAAAAAGCCAATGAGGAGAATTCCTTAAAAATCAGAATAGGCCAAATGGAAAAGGAGGTCTAAAAGTTCACTGAAGAAAATAATTCATTAAAAAGCAAATGGAAGCTAGTGACTCTATGAGAAATCAAGAAGTTCTTATTGTAGGGGGCAGAGCCCAGATGGCTGCTTGAAAATAGGGACTCACATAAGCTCTTCCTCAAACCCCTCCAAACACCTGTAAAAATGACTCTAAGCAAATTCTAGAGCTACAGAACCCAGGAAATAACAGAGGGAAAGAAGTCTCCAGTCAAGACTGCCTGGATGTTTGCTGGGAAGGGTGTATAACAACATGCTGAAGGAGGAGCACAGCCCAGCATGGGCCACACCAGGACAGACCAAGCTGAGAGTATACTCAGCAGAGCAGGCCTCATGGCCCTGAATCACTGAGCTGTGGCAGTTACCAGACTTCTCAACCCACAAATACCAAAGACAGGTCAGTGGGAAAATTGCTGGATGTGGGTGAGAAAAGTGTGAGGTCTGGCCCCAGCCCCAGGGGCAGAGGAGGTATCATGGCAACAGCAGCAGAAAACTCCAGCAGCTGCTTCCAGAGCCCCTGGCCCAAATGGTGGGAGGAATCATGCATCTGATCAGAGTGAGAGTGAAGGGAGTGCTTTGCTGGCGCTAAGGCAAGATTCTCTTGCTTTGCCCTGCTTGGATATATGTCACAGTCATGGTTGGTGGTTCTTGGGGGAAGAGGATCCCTGGTGTGGCAGAGTTTGCAGTGGCTGTGGAGAGGGAGTCCTCCTGGTAGTTACATGGCAGAAAGGAGTGCTTGTGCTCACAGACCAGAGAATAGGCCAGGAGAGGGGTATCATACCTCCTCAGGATAGAAGTAGCTCTGAAAACAGTAGCACAAAACCCCTGAAGCTGGGAACAAAGTACTCTCTACTCTGAAAGCAGGCATACCCTGACCAAAAGCTCAGAAGTCAAGTAATTGGCTGGGAAAATGATCAAGCAGCATAAAAGGATTCAGACTCAGACTATAGAATATTTTTGGTGACAAAGAAGATCAAAACATACAGCCAGAAGACGTCAGGTACAAGAAAAGGAGGTCCAAAAGACCACTGAGAAACCAAGAAGCTGTAAAGCAGAACCAAAAGAATGAAAAAATAGAAGACAACGCTTGTTGTAAAAATGACTGACCTGGAAAATAGATTCAGAAGAGATAATTTTAAAATTATTGGACTACCTGAAAGCTGTGATTAAAAAAAGAGCCTGGACATCATCTTTGAAGAAATTATCAAGGAAAACTGTCCTGATATTCTATAACCCAGAGGGTAAAATAGAAATTGAAAAAATACATTGATCGCCTCTTCAAAGATATCCCAAAAGGAAAACTCTTAGGAATAGTGTCACCAAATTTCAGAGTTCCCAGGTCAAGGAGAAAATATTTCAATCAACCAGACAGAAACAATTCAAGTATTGTGGAAACACAATCAGGGTAATTTGGCGGGGAAAATGAGATTTAGCCACTTCTAAATTAAGGGATTGAATATGATATTCTGGAGGTCAAAGGAGCTAGGAGTAAAACCAAGCCAAACTGAGTATAATCCTTCAGGGGGAAAAAAATAGACATTCAATGAAATAGATTAGTTACAAGCATTCTTGATGAAAAGACCAGAGCTGAATAGAAAATTCAACTTTCAAATACCGGAATCAAGAGAAGCATGAAAAGGTAAACAAGAAATAAAAATCATAAGAAACTTATTAAAGTTGAACTGTCTACATTCCTACATGGAAGCATAATATTTGTTACTCATGAGACCTTTCTCAGTATTAGGGTAGTTGGAGGGGATATACATATATATATATATATGTATATATATACACACATATATGTGTGTGTGTTTATATATACATGTATATAAACACACATACATACATATGCGTATACATATATACACATACATGCATACATATATATAGACAGAAGGGAAAGGGTGAGTTGAATATGAAAGGGTAAAAATAAAATTAAGAGGTGAAAGAGGAATGTGCTGGGAGAAGGAGAAAAGGAGTGGTTGAATCTGGTAAATTTTCTCACATAAAAGAGGCATTGGAGGGAAATGGGGGGAAGTGAGAGTGAATGAGTGAACCTTACTCTCATAAGAAGAAAATAGCATACACACTCAACTGGCTCTGGAAATCTTTCTTACCCTACAGAAAGTAGGGGGAAGAGGATAAGGGGGGGTGGTATGATAGAAGGGAGGGCGGATTGGGGGAGGGAGTAATCAGAAGCAAACGCTTTTGGGAAAGAACAGGGTCAAAGGAGAGAATAAAATAAATGGAGGTAGGATAGGATAGAGGGAAATATAGTTAATCTTTCACAATATGACTATTATGGAAGTGTTTTACATGACTACACATATGTAACCTCCATTGAATTGTTTTCCTTTCAATGATGGTGGGTGGGGAAGGAAGAAAGGACAGAATATAGCACTCAAAGTTTTAAAAATAAATGTTAAAAATTGCTTTTACATGTAACTGGGAAATAAGATACACAGGCAATGGGGTATAAAAATCTATCCTACCCTACAAGAAAGTAGGGGGAAAGGGGATAAGAGAGAAAGGGTCAGTCAGTGATAGAAGGAAGGTCAGACTGGAAGAAGGAGTAATCAGAATGCATGCCATCTTGGGGTGGGGGAGGGGAGAGATGCAGTGAAAATTTGAAACTCAAAATCTTGTGGAAACAAATGTTGAAAATTAAAAATTAATTAATTAAAATGTGGTGCCCATTTCATATGTAGTCTAATCAAGAGTATATAATAAGACTATCATCTCCCATGGTTTTAACTTTATCCCTCTCTATGAAAACAGCTTGCTTTGGCTTTTTGTTGCTGTCACATAATTGACTCAAATTAAGTTAAAGTGTGCTTTAACCTACAAATCTTTTGTCATATGAGTTGTCTACTCACAATTCACCCTCCTATACTTGAGCTGTTGACTTTTTGAACCTGTGTCAGAATTTACATTTATCCCTATTAACATGCTATCTTATTTAGATTCATCTCATCATTCTTCTAGGAAGACCTTTTTAGAGCTCAGCTCTATTATTCAGTGTGTTAGCTTTCACATCTACCTTTTTAGTACCTTCAAATTCTTTGACCCCTCCAATTAATTCATGATCACTCTGATCT
This sequence comes from Trichosurus vulpecula, assembly GCF_011100635.1. Taxonomy (NCBI): domain Eukaryota; kingdom Metazoa; phylum Chordata; class Mammalia; order Diprotodontia; family Phalangeridae; genus Trichosurus; species Trichosurus vulpecula. The sequence goes on along the minus strand of NC_050574.1, from coordinate 408,428,390 downwards.
TTCATCTATAACAAATTCTAAAATGGAGCATTAAATTCCTTCTAAGGTTTCCATTACTTTTTATTTCACTTGCCATTTATTTCATTTCCATTATTTTTTATTTCATTTGCCAGGGTTTTTTTTGTTTGTCAGAACCAAGTCTAGAATATTAGCTATTCATTAAAATCTCCAGGCCACAATGCCTTCCTGCTCCCTTGTCTTGAACTCAATTTTCAAAATTAAATGTTTTACTAGACACCCAACATTAAGCATTAGTGTAGCAACTAAACTGAATTAGCAATTATTTTCAATTAAAATAATTTCAGTACTCAAAGAATCATTGATAGGCAGCATAGGATAGTGAATATGTAGCTGGTCTTGGAGTCCAAAACAACTTGGTTCAAATCATGTCTCTGACACATACTAGCTGTGTGACTCTTCAAGGCGCTACTTCCTCAGGGCCCAAGCAACTCTATAAGACTATAATTTGCAGAACAATTGTCAATCTGCATTGCCAAAGGAAGCTTCCTCACAGGGAGTTCCCTATACCAATAAGGTCAATGTCATGGTCAAGAAACATTCTCCCCTACCTCCCTCCCAAAACCCTCCAGAATCATTTGTTTTTACTTTACTTCTCAGTCCCCATGAAGATTCTCTGCCTATTGATTACTTTTCTTCAAATTTGGTGTGTAGTGTGCATTAATCAGTTCTTCTACCATCATGTTTAAAAATTGAATTCACCATCTTCCCTTATTCCACCCTAATCCACCTTTCCCTTAACATTTCCTGAATTTGGCCAATGATACCCTGATTTCTTTAATTACCCAGATTCAAAGTTTTAGAGTCTCACTTAACCTCTCTGTCTCTCAGTACATTATAGAATCACCGTTTTTGAGAATTAAAAGAGACCTACAAGACTATCTGAAAGATATTGGGATTCAAGAATCTGACCTATAATTTCATTAACAGTCATCCAGACTTTGCTTTAAGACTTTCTGTCTTAAACAGGAATCCACTCATTATGTACCACGGTAGCCAATTCTATTGTTCTTAACTCTACTAAAGAATTTTTTCCTTAAAAAAATAAGTTTTTCCTTACATTAAGCTTAAATCTGTATCTCTTACAGGTCTACACATTGCTCTTAATACTACAACTGTAGATAAATAGACCAAATTTAATTGCTCTTTCATATGTAAATTCTTCAAGTACTTGAAACCCATATTATGTTCCCTTTAGGGTCTATGCAGTGTTCAGGAAAGACTAGAACCTTTGGTGTGAGGGCTTGCTGAGCCCTCTTCAGGGCTGCTTATCTACCTTTGGTGTCTACTTGCCACACAACTCTTACTTGTGGCCTAAAGAAACTGTAGTGTGTACAGCGGCCACACCCAGTCGAAACTGTCTCAGCAGAAGGGCAAATCCAGGTTGAGGGTAATCAACAGGCCTCAAGCAGGTCAGTGAGTTAGGGAGATGTCTACCCCAAGCATATGAAGAACTAATTTGCCCAATAACCAGGAGGGAAGATGAAACAGGAGCTGTGAAGTGCTTAGAACTTGTTCAGACTTCAAATGTGTGAAGGTCATCTGCTGTATCCCGGACAGTCACCACTCATCTTGATTTTTGTCTTGCCACTGGACTTCAATGACTCTGAAAGAGAGAGTAAGGCTAAAGACATCATGCAACAACTCTGCCTCACTTAAATCCACACAGGCAAGTCAAGACATCACCCTGCAATGTCATTGCTCCCCTTCCAAAATAAAGGATGAACATGTTTTCTTTAAGTCCTTCTCTATGTTAAACAGCTGCAGTTCCTTCAAATAATCCTTCTTTTGTATATTCTCCAGTCCTGTAACCCTGCTGATCACTCTTTTCAGGCATACTGCAGTTTGTGTATGTCCTTCTTGAAATATGATAGCCAAAATTGAACACAAAGCTACAGATATGATCTGCCTATGACAGAAGACAGAAGAAAATTGAAGATGTACTCCAAATACGTGTATAACTTGCTCCATTTTAAATTGTTGTCTTGTATTTATAAGACGCTTTAAAGTTTATAAAGTATTAAGTGTGATACATGTTACATCATTGATTGTCACAATAACCCAGTGAAGTAGGTACAACTATTATTCCTATTTGACAGATAAGGAAAGTGAAGCTGAGAAGTACTAATGATTAAGTATGTCGTAAAAATTGTGCAAAATAAAAATGTTACAAGGATTAGATAAAAATTGTAGTAATATTTACTCATAGAGTTGATAGGAATCTCTGGAGCTTTTCATGGGACAAGGCATGACATGATCAGACCAAACTGGGAAAATAAGTTTGGTTTCTAGATGGAAGATGGATTGGAATGATGAAAGACTTTAGAAAGGGAAAGCACTTGATAAGCTGTTGCAGTAGTTCAAGGGAGACATGAAAAGGGCCTGAACTGAGGTGGTGGCTGGGTAAGTTAGGGAAGGAAAGAGAACAAGCACTTATTGAGCACCTACTGTTTGTCATGTACTGTGTTTCACAACATGTATGTCAAATTTTCAGATGACACTAAACTAATAGCGATAGCTAACACACTGGATGAGAGTCAAGATTAAAAAATACCTGGACAGAATAGAATGAGAGAATCAAATCGAATAAGATTAAATTAAATAGGGATAAATGTAAAGTTCTAAATTTGGGTTCCAAAAATCAACTACACAAGCTCATCATATGGAAAGCATGACTCCTACAAAGCATTTATAAATATCTTCCTTGATCTTCATTTTAGTCTTACTGTGAGGTAGGTATTATTATCCCAATTTTAGAATTGAAGAAAATGAGGCCAAAAGAAATTAAGTGACTTGCCCAGGGTCACACACCTAATAAGTGTCTGCAGCCAGATTCAAGCTCATATCTTCTATGACTTCAAGCCCAGAACTCTGTCTACTGTTCCACCTAGAAAAGGAAATTGATATGAAAGATGTATAGATAAAATTAAGATTTTTCAAATTATTGGATATTTGGATTTGGAGTAAGGGAACATAAGCCATCACTGATCTCATGAAAATCTGGATGGTTAGAAGGATTTCACCTTAGTAATATGGAAATTTGAAAGACTGAGGCAGGGAGGGTTAGAAAGAAAGATAATTTAATAATATCTGCTATCCAGATCACAATCCATCTACGCTTCCTCATTGTATATGACTCAATCCATCCCACCCAAGTGAAAAGGAAAGAGATAGGACTTTTACTCATGGATCAGAGAACAGGGAAAGGGGACAGAACTTTTCCAAAGGCTTCTGTGCAGCCATTATAGTTTAAGTTATAGCTGCCCTGAGGGACTGAGGGAGAGCACAGAGTGAAGAAGTATTGAAGTATAAGGGTAGGTATACTTCTATTAGAGACAAGTTCCATTATTGGCTGTTGCAGAGAGGGCAGGAGTCTTCTTGCCTTCCTGTTAGTTGATCCTATGCCAATTTTGGTCAGGCCATGGATACACTAAGAGCCCTAGCCCCCTTTTTGGAGACCAGTAATCTGGACAGCATCTCTTTCTTGTCCATGCAGAGAACAGTCCTTAAATTGAAATTTCTCACATTCTCCAAATATAGAATCCTGTTCATTCTTCTTTCAGGATTTATCATTTTTTCTCTCCTTTGCATTCCTACTATCAGCACTGTCATCTTGACCCTCATCATCTAATGCCTAGATTATTACAACAATGTCCTTTTTTGTTCTCTCATCCCCTAATCCCTATCTAACTTCCCCACTAGCCAAACCTGGAAATTACTGAAAAATAAATCATAGAATTATACCATTTTGGAGTTAAATAGGACCTTATATCTCAACTACCACATGCAGATAAGGAAATTGAGTCCAAAATGTTTAAATGACTTCCCCAAGTTCACATAACCATTTAGAATCAGAAGCAAAGCTACGATTCGTATCTCCTATCTATCAGCCCAAATGGTCTTCCTATCATACATGTGTTTTTGTTGTTTTTCAGTCATTTTAGTCATGTCCAACTCTTTCTCACCCCTTTTGGGGCTCTCTTGGCAAAAACACTGGAGCAGTTTACCATTTCCTTCTCTAGCTCCTTTACCAATGAGGAAACTGAGGCCAACAGAGGTTAAGTGATTTGTCCAGGGTCACATAGCTTATAAATGTTTGAGGCCAAATTCAAACTCAGATCTTCCTGATTCTGGGTCCAGCACTCTATCCAATGTGCCACCTAGCTGCCTCCATCATTACACATAGAATTATCCATTTCAGCTAAAAGAGATACTATACAAAGGTAGTAGATTTGTCATCATCTTTCACTATCACCATTTCAGTTTTTAAAAATTCAATTTTAAAAATGTGCCTGCGTTAAATCACATCTGAATACCTTACTTTGAAAAGATGGCAGGCAGAATTAAATGCTCAGAGATCAGTCACTGCTAATGGTCAGCTTTCTCTATGACTATGAAATGACATTTACAAGAAATAATCAATGCTTAAAGGATCATAGCTCTAGAGCTATACTGGGCCACAGAGATCATCCAATCCAAATATCTCATTTTACAAATAAGGAAACTAAGACCCAGGGAGGTTAAATGATTTGTGAGATCAGTAATGGTGAGACCCTGGAGGCTTGCCAGTTGACCAGTATGGACATAGGAAGGGCCCAGTACTAGGTACAGTGCTCACAAATGCACACACAGAAAACAGTCTCTTAGGGTGTCGCCTCCAAGCACACCAAAAATCAAGAGCTGGAACTTCTGTGAGACAGTCTCCAGAGACTGTTTAAATAGGAAATGAATGTCTCCTATAATTTTATTTGAAGAAGTGTGTTGAAGCAGAAATGGAAATTGCAGTCAAACAGATCAGATTGCTTTCTGGGCAGCTTCTCTGTTTAATGTACAAAGGGATTTTCTTTTCAGAAATTTCTTCTGCGTTTCACTTACCCCAGTGACCAATTCCCAACTTATTCTGAACCTCTTTAATGAAATTACCCTGGCATAAAACTGTGTGTTTCTATGTGATGGCAGTTTTTCCTCAAAGCTTCTGAAGATTAAGATGATGATACTACTGGGGAGAGCAAGGGGTTCATCTCCCAGGGTAGAGGGCTTCCAGAGACTGTCATTGTTCTCCTGGGGAAGCTTTGGTGCCACCAAAATAGCATGCGTGACAATCCAGACAGTTAAGGCTTCTATTCCTTTTCAGAACTACCCAGAAGTAGGAAATCATGAATGTGTCACCTTAGAAAAAGACATTGTAGATTTGCTCTGCGGATAACATGCAATAGAATAAAATAACCTAGACACAATCACCCCCATACAAAGACATCTTATCACAAATATAGCAACCCCTTTGTTAGCATCCCTTCCACACCACAAATTGCAGAGGGGAAACTTCTATTCAACATGGCATACTTTATACAGAGTCTTTTCCTTTCTTCAATGCTGCCTAATAAAATTGCCACCCAATTGCTATAATTTTCTCTGTGAAAGTATTACAGGCTCCACTCCAATGATGTCTCTCTCTATACATGTGGATCTTTTAGAAAGAAGAGAGTTTTTTTCCCCTTCTTGTTTCACCAACAATACACCTAGACTCCTGTGTTTCATATCCATTTTAGCTCAACTCTCTCTTGTTTACCGCTTCCACTCTCCAAAATAAAAAGCTTCTGCTACAGCTTTCCAGGTAAACAAGAGAAAAATGCAGGCACTGAGCTATTTGGGAAGTCAAATAGCTTAAATGTGGAGGATAAGGGAAAAAACATAACCTACCCAAACCTTCAGTACACTACTGTTACATATGAATGAAAACATAGGGTGGAAAAGAAAAACTGGTCATTTAAAGTATCAATTATAGTTTGATTGGTTCATGTATATTGAATGATGTTGAATACCAAGAGACCTTCGCAATTGAATATCCTTTACTCACAGGGATAAGAGGTTAGAGAAATGAGAATGGCTGCTCTCCTGGAATCATGACCAGTCACAGTGAACAATTTTGTCTCCTGATTAAAGCAAGTAACTCCTTGTTCCTGACTATGGGTGCCTTGTACAATTACAAATGCTCAAAATGACCATAGAGAGATGAAGTTTATTTGGTCATGAAGATTACTGTACCAAGTAACCTTTCTTGATGAGAATTCAGGAAGAAGGTGTTCAAGCAGCATAAAACATTATGTTTTCAAAGTTTCTACCTTAAATACGTTTTAGCATTTAATTAAAGATGCACAGATGCAGATAGCATATGTTAATTAATAATATTTACGAAGTGAAAATAAGTTGAGCATGATCTTCTGATTAAGAACAACAGATTCTTTCGATAATTGCCTGCGTGAGGTGGATCTGTATTTTGTAAGCATTATTGATGTTTCGCAGTTATTTCTTCTCTCCACTTTGATTTAGTGTTCATCTTGAAACCAGCCAAGTCTATTTCTAGAGAGGGTATCTTGCGAACAATGATCAAAGTGTAAATTTATGCAAATTCAATGCTTCACCTTAATTACCTCGATAGCGCTTGTCAGCAGCCTCTTCCATGGTTTCACTGATTAGCAAGCTATCTCAAATAATTATTATTTCATCTGCAATTACAATGATGCTGTGAACTGGCTTATTGCCCAGCAACTGTACTGCATCCCGCCCCTCAGCCTGCTCTTTTGGAGTTATGCCACATTGCACATCCTGAATTAGCAGTCCCATTTTATTCTATCAATCACCATAAAACCCCAGACTTTATGATCCTGCAAGTCAGGTTCTCTCAACTTCTACAAGGAAGGTAACTACATAAAACTGCTAAGTATGGCCTTGAATAGCGTAATACGGCTACCAGGAAAAAAATTACTTTTTTGTCATGCCCATCTCCTTCCTCCCGACCTCTGCCATATCTTTTTACTGTCCAGTGCAGTTGATGTTAACACTGAAAATCCTGGTTGGTCCTTGAAGTATGGTTCTTAAAACATGCTAATAGTGTCCCATGAAAATCACAGTAAGATGAAAGGATAAGGACATGTTTGAAGATAATCTCTTTTTTTTTAACTTGGGATAGAAAGGACAGAAAATAATTCTTTCATTAGCAAAAATCAGATTGTCCCAAACAACCAAGTAATTTAGGGCATCTTTAATAAATCCAGAGAGTAATCTTATCTAAATATAACAAGGGAACCCAATTTCATAAAACAAAAGTGGTATTTTGACAAGCCAATACAATTTATAAATGCTTGATGTACCCGTTATGCATCTAAGGAGAGGGAATAAGTGAAATGTGATAAATAAATTAAAAAATAACACTTTAAAATACTAGTTGGATTAATTAATTAATTAGTGCCTTACCAGATAATAGCTATTTTGGCTAAAAATTGTCTCTCTTAATCTGAGTAAGTTGTTTGGCACCTTTTATCAATACTGAGAAATCTTTTGAGATTCTTCAAGGAAGCCCCTGAATATGTAATAATAATCATAATAACTAGGATTTATGTACCATTTAAGATTTGCAAAGTACTTTACAAAAGTTACCTTATTTGATCCTTATAAGTACCCTGAGAGGCAGATATTTTTGAAAACATACTTAGTTTGCAGATGAGGAAACAGGCAGACAGAGGTTAAGTGACTTGCTTAGGGCCATAAAGCTAGTAAATGTCTCAGACCATATTTTAACTCAGTCTTCCCAAATACAAGTCTATACTACTTAGCTGTTCATAGAATAGCCTGGTACCTAAGAGAGTTTATGTCAGTAAGCCATAATAAGGATTTTAGTTGGCTAAAGTTTCCGTTACCTAACATTCAGGATTTGATTAAGCTTGACCCCTCTTCTTAAAATCCTTTGTTATCTCTGTCTGAATGAGTGAAAGGTAAGCTTGATCTTTTTTATAACATGCCTAATTATAAATCATTTTTATTGTTGTTTTCTAGATCATCCTTACTTCAAATTTAGAGGCTTGTATTTGAATTCCTACCATTATTGGTTACTGAATCAATATCCATAGATATGTATAGTACTGGGGGGAGGGTGGAACATAAAACTTTTTTCACATTTCTCTTAAAACACTTTATTGATTGAGTCATTCTATTGCTAATATTCATCTGTTATCAATATGTTCACACATATTCATAAATGGATGGTTAAAGCGAGTGTGTTATGCTCTGATTACTTCAAGGATCCATTAATTCATTAGGATGGCATAAAGTAGATTCCATGGGCATGGATTATATTATAACTGCTATAATGAATTTCTGTGGCCACAATAGTATATCACGTAGAGGTCAGCCTTCTAGTGATGAGTTTCTTTGAATACAACAAAATAAATCCTCAGGTAACAAATATCATCGCTAGGCCTTTGTTCAAAATCTTCCCAGTTTGTTAGCATCTGCCAGAGTGTACATTCCACTAACATAGTCTTCAAGAACCTAGAATTAGATCCACACCACAATGAGGCTTTAGAGTAAAGCATTAGTGAATGCTTCTAATAATTTTCTTTTAAAGGAAAGTTTCAATTTTCTCTTTTCAATATTTAATTTCCTTTAAGAAAGACCTTACATATAATAAAAGCCTACTACTAGAAAGTTGTATAAAAATGATCCAGTAATTTAACTTCTGTGGTTCTCAGTATTCTACTCTATAAAATGGGATGAGTGTTTTCTTGGCAAATATACTGGAACAGTTGGACTAAATGGCCACTCAACTCTTTTTTGAATTTTAATGTTTTTCTAATAGCTTATTAGTACATTGAGCAAGATTCTCTCAGTGCTTAAAACAGGAGTGAGGAACCTGTAGCCTTGAAGCCACATGTAGCCCTCTAGGTCCTCAAGTTCAGACCCTTGACTGAATCCAAACTTAAATTTAGTCAAAGGGCTACACTTGAGGACCTAGAGGGCCACATGTGGCCTTGAGGCTGCAGGTTCTCTATCCCTGGTTATGATTCCCGAGTTCTCTCTTATAAGATCTCATTTGGAGATTTTCTTAACATTTCCAGATATCTAAATGTGATCGAATGTACCAATTTGAACAATTAAATATTTCTCTCAAAGTTCAATTAGAAACAAGGAGTTAACTTGGGACCTGGGAGAATCTACTTACAGAATCATACATAGGTTGATAACCTAGAAATGAAAAATAAAAGTAAATATTTGTGGGAGTTCTTATAATAATGAAGGATGCTCTACCTGCTCTGTCTCTTTCTCTGGTAAATTCATTTCAAAAGCTCAAGTACTCTCATTGCCAAAAGAGATTTAAGAATGGGCATGTACAAGTTATTTAGCATTAGCCAACAAAGATCACTGAATATTTTTCTCATTTTGGATTCTTTCTTATATTTGACCTGAACACAGTTCACAAGAAAACTTTTTTAAGTTGATGTCTCTGGTTCTACCAATATCCCTTTTGGGGAGAAAACTGAAAACTGAAGCATCAAGATAGACTTTGTATGGGTACTGCCTAGGGTCAAATCCTGCCTCTGACACTTACCAGCTATGTGACCTGGGGTCAGTCAGTTATCCTCATTCAACAAGTTTCTTCATAGATAGATAGATAAATAGATAGATAGATAGATATTGATATCAATATCAATATGGATATGGATATGGATATAGATAGATATAGATGTATACAAATATATATCTATATCTCTCTATATCTACATATGGATAATAATATGTCTAGCTCTTGCCTAACAGGGTTGTGAGTTTTCAATAAGACAACTCATATGAAGCACTTTGCAAATATTTAAAGCACCATGTAAATGTTAGCTAGCAAAGACAGCACCATAATTCAGGACGCTAGCCCATTCTCCTTTCCATTTTGCCAAGAAACCTCCCTATTTTTTTTCTTTGACATTTTGAAGAATTATAGCAGGATATGTAATTATAAATATGGAATTTATAACAGAATTTGAATTCTTATTTCTTGTGACTTTTCTGTTTAGCATGGCTATTCATAATATATCATAGTACACGTTATGCTATTCAATGTGTTTTGAGCACCAATTGTGCTAAGCACTGTCCTGAATGTAGAATTAGGCAACTTCCCTGCCCATTCATTTCTGGTCCAAATTATGTTCTCATTTTGTTTCAAAGTAGATTAGTTCTATTCTTTGCTAGATGAGGTATGTTCAACTAATTTAAGCATTTCTCAATTTGGGTAAATTGACTTTTTTGCATTTAAAATACTTCCAGTCTATTGGTGTCTAAAATCCAGGGATAAAAACTTATGTAAAATCCTAGAGTCATTTTGAATATTCACTAAAGATGTCATTGTTAATGAGGTTTCTTTTTGGTTTTTAAATACCAATCTTTTAACTTTAGCCTACTGTTTTTTGTTAGGGGTTTTTGACCTTTCATATTCCCACTTATTTGCCTTGTAGCAACTAAGACACAATCTTTAGAGTGTCTTTCATAGACATGGATTAGATTTATGCTTGATACCACTGAGTAAAGTTAGGAGAAAAAGAAAACATGTTATTTTGAATGACCTTTCCTGATTTTCAAATTGCACTTCTAAACTAGGAAATGATTTATGTTTATCTCAATAGATAGCTTGATATGACAAACTAATGCTACCTTTTAAGTGTGAATAAGTGTAAGAACCTGCGAATGAAGTGGTGTTTATTGTATCATCATTAGTTAAGACAGAATCTGCCTGAATATAACACTTAGAGTTCTTGATAAACCCATGGTCAATCTTCTGTTGCTAAATGATAATTACTCATACCATGTGTGTTTGTGTGTGCGTGGGAGGAGGGGCTGATAAGATATTCTTTAAAGGACTTATTTCTTAAACAAATGGGACAACTTAGAAAGTACAAACATAGAAAATGCTATTCTTCCCTTGAATTGATTGCACAATTTTTCTTATGGTTGGTATTCAGACCTATGATTTTATCAGTAAGAAGAACTTCCAACATGAAGTACCCACCATAGTGGAAAAGAACAACTTGTCTTCAACTAATAGCCTTACAAATTTGGATGTGGTACTGACAGTTCAAGTGACATGCCCATGGCATTGTGCATATTTGTCAAAGGAGAGACTTCTTGAGCCACTGCCATCCATTACTACACACATATACTACCCCTTTTGATTCTACAAATATTCCATGATTAAACCAAAAAAAGGTAAGTTATTTAAAGTGAATAAAACACAAAAGTAGCTAAATAATATTCAGAATGTGGCCAAATGCTGCTATGAACTATAATTGTCATATTGAGTTAATAGGAACGGAGTCAGGATTATTGCTTAAAATTTCTTCTACTGTAACATAAAGAAATCTTTGGACAACTAGCTGAATTTATGGAAAGACTTTTGCTCCCTATGTGTGCCCCAACAAGCGAGGGAATTATAACGATGAGGTTGGCAGCTGGTCTGTATTATAACTAGAAAAGGTTCAGAAAAAGGGGCCTACTGAAACATTGATTGGGGTTTGAAGTGCCATTGGATGAGGAAAGAAAAATTATCAATGGTACTTGGTTAGAAGAACGACTGAGAGGTGATATGCTTTAAGTCTACAAATCATAAAGGATTTGATAAATGGGATAAACAGGAACTTGTTTACCAATCCTAGTGTATGAGAACTTGAAGAAAGCACTTAAAGTTTGATAGAGGTAAGCTTAGGACAAACAAAAGCATTGCTTCAGACAACAGGTAGGAAATTTATAGAATTCACTTCTCCACTGAAAAGGTTATTTAAAGATCATCAAATGCAACTAACTGTGAAAATTGAAGAAGAACCCAAAGCTTAAAAAAAAACTTTTAGCGTAACATTTGTGAGCATATTTGAGGATCTTAAACCAGATTGTTGTCTTGTCAAAATACACAGTGGCATCAGTCTATCAAAGTATTTGTTCACGATTTCTGGAACATATTTCCTATACAAAATCATTCCAGTTCCCCAACCCCATTTCTGTTGTCCTCTTTACTCCCTGCCATCATCCAAATAACTTTTATAATTAAATCTCACTCTACATCTATCAGAAACTATACTTTAGTTATCTGGAATGGGCAGAGGCCACATCTTAAACCTCACCATCAATTTGGAACTGTTCCATCTCTAAGGTCCTGAACTCTGAAATTCCCAACTCCTGCCTTTCCATTTCTACCATGACTTCACTTCTACTAGACACACTTTTTGCTTTCATCACAACCTCTCTTCACAGAATTATAGAATCTTGGACTTTGAAGAGATATCAAAGTCTTTCTAATCCAAACTTTCCCTGAACTAGAAACCAATAATCTCGGGACAGCTAGGTGGCACAGTGAGTAGAGCCCCGGCCCTGGAGTCAGGAGGACCTAAGCTCAAATCCGGCCTCAGACACTTGACACACTTACTAGCTGTGTGACCTTGGGCAAGTCACTTAACCCCAATTGCCTTGCCTTCCCCCCTCAAAAAAAAGAAAAGGAAACCAATAATCTCTTCTGTAACATTCCCTATAGACTGATTCTTAGCCTCCTATATGTGAATTTGTGTGTATGTATATATGTATTATGTATCTGTACACATGCATGTGTGTGTATACATATGTATAGATAGATAACTATAAGTCAATACAATTGATTTCCATTATAATGTATTTTATTTGATAAATTTAAAAACACTATTCTGAAAAGAGGTACATAGGTTTCATGAGACTACCAGAGGGGTACATAGCATAAAAAAGGTTAGGAAACCCTGTAGTCTTGCAGGGGTCATGCAGTTTTTACTTGCCAAGGAAAGATACTACCTTCCAAAGCATTCTATTTCATTTATGGCTAGGTCCAATTGCTGGGAAGACTTTTTTATTATATAATACCTAAATATGTCAGGGCAGGTAGGTGGTACAATAGATAGAGGGCTAGACCTGGGGTCAGGAAGACTCATCTTCCTGAGTTCAAATCTGTTCACAGACTCTTACTAGCTACACAAACATTGGCAAGTCACTTAACCCTGTTTACCTCAGTTTCCTCATCTGTAAAATGAGCAGGAGAGGGAAGTGGCAAACCACTCTACTATCTCTGCCAAGAAAACCCCAAATCACATCACAAAGAACTGGACATGACTGAAAATGGACATGACTGAATGCATACAAATCTATATCTTTGTAATGTCTATCAATTACTCTTAGTTTTACTTTCTGAGATTAAGCCAAAGAAGCTGAACCTCTCTTCCACATGATAGTTCTTCAGATATCTGAAATAGTCCCCTTCACCTATCCTCCACCCAAGTCTTTGTTGCTCTAGAATAGACATTCAAAATTATTTCAATTGGTCCTTAAATGGTATGGACTTAAGGCCTTTATCATCCTAATTGTCCTCCAGATTATTTCCAGTTTTTTAATTGCATCCCTGATTCAGTAATCTGTTCTTTGTCTCTTGTATTGATACAAGCATTTAAAGATATAAAATTTCCCCTGACTACTACATTGGCTGCATCCTACAGATTTTGGCATGGTGTTTCACTGTTATCCTTCTTTTTAATGAAATTAATAATTATTTCTCTGAGTTGTTCTTTGACCCACTAATTCTTTAGGGTTAGATTATTTAGTTTCCATTTAAATTTTAATCTATGCTTCCAAGACCCTCTAGTGAATGTAATTTTTATTGATTATGGTCTGAAAAGGGCACATTTAATATATCTGGGGGGATTTTTTTTGGCTTTCATTTGTTTGTTTGTTTGTTTGTTTTGGTTTTTCTTTTTTTGCATTTGGCAGTGAGGATTTTATTCCCTAATGCAGGATCAATTTTTGTGAAGGTCTCATATGCAGCTGAGAAAAAGGTATGATTTTTTTCTATTTCCATTCAATTTTCTCCAGAGGTTTACCATATTTACCTCTTTTAAAATTGTATTCATCTTCTTAATTTCTTTATTTATTTTGTTAGATTAATCTAATCTTGAGAAAGGTAAATTGAGGTCCCCTACTAATATAGTTGTGCTGTCTGTTTCTTCCTGTAACTTATTTAAATTTTCCTCTTAGAATTTGTATATTATGCCATTTGGTGCTAAATATAATTTCCTTGATTATTTTTTTAATTAGTCCTATTTTTTATTTTTGCTTTATCTGAAATCATGACTGCTACCCCTGTTTTTATAAAATGTCAGCTAAAGAACAACAGATTCTACTCCAGCCCCTTATTTTAACTCTGTGTCTTTCCATTTCAAGTGTTTTTCTTGTAAACATCATGTTGCTAAATTCTGGTTTCTAATTCATTCTGCTATAGGCATATGTTTTATAGGTGAGCTCATCCCATTTGTAACTATGATTCTTATGTTTGAATATCAAATAGATGAAAGTCATCTTTTTCATGAAATATCCATTTTTCCCCTGTAAGATTATATTAAGTTTTGCTGGGTAGGGTATAGAGGGCCAGCTCTGAGAAAGTCCATTCTGGGACATAGATACAGGCCAGGTTTTCCCTGGGGCCTGTTCTTGCCCTTGGGCTGATAACTTGGCACATGGGCTCTCCATACCACCCCCCCCCCCCCGACCCCGGCATACACATGCTGTTTAGGATGAAGACTTTCTAAGCCTCCTAGGTATACACATGTATTCTCCAAAAAACCCCAGGGCACACAGGCTAAACACCACCTGTGGGCTATTAACACAATATTGTTTCTGGGCACTATGGCAAAAGGGGAACAAAAACACAAGGAAGTCATGCAAAGGGGAACTAAGCATGAGGAAGTCATGCATTATGCAAATGCCTCGCACATGGATTTGTTCATTCTGCTTGCCTAAAAGGGTATGTAAGCCCTGTCCCTCTGCATAATAAATGGAGCTGTCCTTTACTCTTCTGCCTGGCCCGTGTTTTCTTTTCACTCTCTGCAGGCATCCTTTTCACTCTCTGGGAGCCAAGGCTGCTGGTGGCGAGTGGCAGCAAGTGGCGGCAAGCGGCGGCAGTAGAGTATTGTTGGTTGTAATTATAGCTCACCTGCCTTTCAGAATATCATATTCTAAGCTCTCTGCTCCTTTATAGTGTTATATGCTAAATCTTGTATGATCCTTACTTTAACTTCATAGTATATAAATGGTTTCTTTCTGACTGCTCAAAATATTTTCTTCCTTTTTTTAAATTCAATTTTTATTTCTGCCCATTACATGTGAAAACAGTTTTTACATTCATTTTAAAATTTTGTGTTCCAAATTCTTTCCCATCCCCTCCTTCCCTTCCTCCATTGTTAAGGCAATCAATTTGATATAGGTTATATATGCACATTCATGCAAAACATATTTCCATGTTAGTCATATGAAAGAAAACATAGGCAAAAAAGGAATAAAAGAAAGTAAAGAAAAAGTGTGCTTTGATCTATATACATATTCCATTAGTTCTTTCTCTGGGTATGGAGAGCATTTTTCATCCTAAGTCCTTCATAATTGTCTTAGTTCATTTTATTGCTGAGAATAACAGTTATTCACAATTGATCATCATATAATACTGCTGTTACTGTATACAGTGTTCTCCTGGTTCTGCTCAAAATATTTCTTTCTTTACCTGGGTGCTATGGAGTTGGGCTATAATATTCTTGTAAGTTTTGATTTTGTGACCTCTTTTAGGACATGATTGGTGGATTCTTTCCATTTCTATTGTCTTTAGGTTTTAAAATATTGGTATGGTTTTCTTTATAATTTCTCTAAATATGATATCTAGGCTCTTTTTTATATGGCTTTCAGGTAGTCCAATAATTTTTAAATTATCACTCATTGATATATTGTCCAGGTCAATTGTTTTTCTGAGGAGATATTTCACATTTTCTTCTATTTTATTTTCCATTGTTTTGACACTGTTCCTGCACAAGGGTCCCCCTGTAATCTCCTTCTGACCAGTTGACCATCCAATGCCCTTGCTATCTCTGGATGATGAGAGGTCCCAGAACTGTTGCTTCTGCTGCTGCTATAACCTTGAACCCTCCAAGTCCCATAGTTGGTGTTGCTGCTACAAGTACACTCTAGACCCTCTAAATGTTGCCCAGCTTCTCAGTGTGCTTCCAAAAATGTGTCACCCAGAATTAAACATAATATTATAACTATATGACCAGAGCAGAGTACAAAAATACTAACATCTCACTAGTCATAGACAATTTCTTAGTGCAATCAAAGATAGCACTATATTTTCTCTCTCTAATGTCACATTTTCTGCTCGTACTGGTCTTGGAATTCTTTAAAATTTCCCAGATTTTTTGTTTGAATGAACTGCTGTCTAGCCATATCTCTTCTTTCAATCCTTCTCTCTTTTCCCAGCTCTAGTTTCAAATATCTAGACTACAAATTGGAATGAGATAAGTGCATAAGAAAGGTTAAGCAGTGAAATATGAAAGATACTGTGAGGTAGGAATAAGTAGAAACATTTAAAAATGGAATTACACAAAAGTCACAGTGTAAAAGAGAATTCTAGGACCAGAAAAAACAATGGGTTAGTATATAGTGAGAGTGATGGAAAGTTTACATATAGCTGGGTATTATATAACATCAAGAGAATATGAGGAAGGTCTCCAATATTTTGAGTGGACCTTCTATGGAAAACTTTTAGGGGGAATCAATGAGAGAGCCAAGTAGAATGGAGAGGCATCAATGAGTTGCCATCTACATCATGGGAGGGAACCCCACATCAATGAAATCATAGACCCAGTGGACTATTACAGTAATTTTATTAAGGGGAAACAGAGATCATCCCTGCTGTTAATGAATGTTTACATAATTTCTTTCTTTCACAAGTTACTAAGTACCTAATATCTTGATACAATGATTGCACAAAGTGTCCAATGCAGCCTGTAGTTGGGCAAGAACATTTTCAGTGTATCTTGCAGAGACTGGACAGAGGACAGGGTCCAGTTCTCTGGAAAATAAACAAGATGTGAGAAGATTCAAAATGAATGAGAAGGAATTGCAGAAGAGGAGCAAAAAAGAATGGACCAAAATACAGATTTCCCTTCAGTTGAACCACACAGGAATAAGATTCATGCCTGAATGTATGACAAAAGTAGTAGTAGTTCTAGAAAAAAAAATGGAATAACCAAATTTGCCTCTGCTGCTGTACTGAGAAATCAACAGTGATTTTATAATGCTTTCTAGTTATAGTGCTAAAAGTAAAAGGAAGTATACTTTGTTTCTAGAACTTTCCCATGAATAGCTTAGATACTCCCATAACACTGCAGTGAGGATATGGGGTAGGATGATAATTGGGATGTAGTAAAAAAAAAAAAAAAAACAACCTGTGTTACTCTTCTATTTTGTTAAAGATGTGGGTTGTAGGATATAGAGGAAGGCACGTGGCAGGGGATAGGGTATAGGAGTAATGTACTTACACACCTAAAAAAGAAAATCCTCACCTCCAAAGTCAAATGATTCAAGATCAGAAATAGATATAGTTTTATCAGTGGAAATTTCATTAATAAAGATTCATTGTCATGTGTTTTGCTATTGCATCCTAAGAGCCATACAGCCTTTCAATATGACTTGTAGCTAAAATCTCCAGATTTCTTTACCTTTGACAAAGAATCCAGTTTCCCATGTCTAGCCTTGATTAGAGCAAATAGATTTTCAGTAGGGTTTAAATCAAGGGAGTTTCCAGACCACTGAAGCAGGCATATCTCCATCTCTTAGATAAAATTCTTAATTTTTTATTACCATAGCACACAAAGTTATGTTATTCATAAAGGGTTAGTTAAGTTATTCAATCTCCATTTGGGAATTTCCATGATTTTCATAATTCTGCTTTTTAGCATATCGTAGAGGATGTCCAAAAAGTCTTACTTCAGTTTTAAGCTCTTAAAGCTCCCGGAAAACCTATCAACTATAATCAAGGCTAGGCATGCAAAACTTTTTTTGTATTACAAATTTATTTTATTTTTGATTCCTATAACAAAACAAGCATTTCCATAACACAGTACAGTGAAAAAGGTGATTGCATGTAAAACAGCAAATCTAACATATACAACTTGCCATTCCCTCCAAATATACAACAAAATTACCATGTAAATTTCTTTTTTTTTCCTTTCTTTCCTTCCCTCACCCCTACCACTCTAAGGATGGCTACCATTAGAAACAAATAGGTATATAATACATATGTGTGTATACATATATATGTGTGTGTAAAATTTTAGGCATGAAAAACTGAACTATTTGTCAAAGTATACTTAATGTCCACTATGTTAAAACTGTGGTTTCATGAAGAATTCAGGGATATCAAGTCATATGGAAAGGCCCTATAGTCCTTAGGAGTCAGTGACATGCACTAAAACTTTTGCTACACACTATATTTATGAGAGTTTATTATTCCCTCAAGGGGAAGAAGATTTCAGGCAGACCAAGTTTGAAAAAATACCTGAAAATTTTTTGTTGGTACTAGAGTTTTAAATTTCCTGATTCTCAGTTATTTATTTATTTAACAGTTTTAGTTTTCAGCATTGATTTTCACAAGATTTTGAATTACAAATTTTCTCCCCATTTATACCCTCCCTCCACTCCAAGACAGCATATATTCTGATTGCCCTGTTCCCCACTCAGACCTCCCTTCTGTCACCCCACTACCCCCATTCCCTTTTCCCTTACTTTCTTGTAGGGCAAGATAGATTTCTATGCTCCGTTGCATGTGTATCTTATTTCCTAGTTGCTTGCAAAAACTTTTTTTTTGAACATCTACTTTAAAAACTCTGAGTTCCAGATTCTCTCCCCTCTTTCCTCACCACCCACCCTCCCTAAGAAGGCAAGCAATTCAACATAGGCCACATGTGTATCATTATGCAAAACCCTTCCACAATACTCATGTTGTAAAAGACTAACTATATTTTGCTCCTTCCTATTCTATCCCCCTTTATTCAATTTTCTCCCTTGGCCCTCTCCTTTTTCAAAGTGTTTGCTTTTGATTACCTCCTCCTGCTATCTGCCCTCCCTTCTATCTTACCCCCCTTTTAATCTTCTTCCTCCCTCTTTCCTGTGGGGTAAGAAACCCAATTGAGTGTGTACATTATTCCTTCCTCAGATCAAATCCAATGAGAGCAAGATTCACTCATTCCCTCTCACCTGCCCCCTCTTCCTACAAGACTGCTTTTTCCCCATTCTATCTCTCCCATTCTCCCACTCTCAATATATTCCTCTCTCATTCCTTAATTTGATTTGACTTTTTTTAGATATCATCCCTTCATATTCAATTCACCCTGTGCCCTCTGTCTCTCTCTCTGTGTATGTGTGTGTGTGTGTGTGTGTGTGTGTGTGTGTGTGTGTGTGTGTATGTATATTCCCTTCAGCTACCCTAATACTGAGGTCTCATGAATGACACACATCATCTTTCCATGTAGGAATGTAAACAAAGCAGTTCAACTTTAGGTAAAGTCCCTTATGATTTCTCTTTCTTGTTTACCTTTTCATTCTTCTCTTGATTCTTGTGCTTGAAAGTCAGATTTTCTATTCATCTCTGGTCTTTTCACTGAGAAAGCTTGAAAATCCATATTTTGCCTTGGAATGTGATACTCAGTTTTCCTGGGTAGGTGATTCTTGGTTTTAGTCCTAGCTCCATTAACCTCCAGAATATCATATTCTAAGCCCTTCAATCCCTTAATGTAGAAGCTGCTAGATCTTTGGTTATTCTGATTATGTTTCCACAATACTCAAATTGTTTCTTTCTGGGTGCTTGCAGTATTTTCTCCTTGATCTGGGAGCTCCAGAATTTGGTGACAACATTCCTAGGAGTTTTCTTTTTGGGATCTTTTTGAGGAGGTGATCGGTGGATTCTTTCAATTTCTATTTTACCCTCTGGCTCTAGAATATCATGGCAGTTCTCCTTGATAATTTCTTGAAAAATGATATCTAGGATCTTTTTCTGATCATGGCTTTCAGGTAGTCCAACAATTTTTAAATCATCTCTCCTGGATCTATTTTCCAGGTCAGTGGTTTTTTCCAATGAGATATTTCACATTGTCTTCCATTTTTTCATTCCCTTGGTTCTGTTTTATAATATCTTTATTTCTCATAAAGTCACTAGCTTCCACTTGCTCCAATATAATTTTTAAAGTAGTATTTTCTTCAGTGGTCTTTTGGACCTCCTTTTCCATTTGGCTAATTCTGCCTTTCAAGGCATTCTTCTCCTCATTGGCCTTTTGGAGCTCTTTTGCCATTTGATTTAGTCTATTTTTTAAGGTGTTGTTTTCCTCAGTATTTTCTTCAGTATTTTTTTGGGTCTCCTTTAGCAAGTCCTTGACTTGTTTTTCATGGTTTTCTCACATCACTCTCATTTCTCTTCCCAATTTTTCCTCTACTTCTCTGACTTGCTTTTCTAAATCCTTTTTGAGCTTTTCCATGGCCTGAGACCAATTCATATTTTTCTTGGAGGCTTTTGATGTAGGCTCTTTGACTTTCTTGACTTCTTCTGGCTGTATGTTCCAGTCTTCTTTGTCACCAAAGAAAGATTCGAAAGTCTGAGTCTGAATCCGAGTCCATTTTCACTTCCTGGCCATGTTCCCAGTCAACTACTTGACCCTTGAGTTTTTCTTTGGGTTATGAGTGCTTGTAGAGTAGAGAGAACTTTGTCCCAAGCTTGAGGGGTTGAGGTGTTGTTTTCAGAGCTATTTCTAAACAGCAAGCTCTGCCACACCAGCACTCCTCCTCCCCAAAGAACCGCCAACCTGGACTATGACTCAGATCTGCCACTTAATTCCTCCACCAGGTGGGCCTGGGGCCAGAAGCAAAGGCAGCTGTAGTTCTGTAGCTGCACCACCTGTGCTGCCTCCATGGTGGTGGCCAACTGTGAACTCCTTTCACTTTGTTCCCTGCAGTTTTTCCCACTAACCTTCTCTGTTGTTTTTGGTGTTTGTGGGTTGAGAAGTCTGGTAACTGCCACAGCTCACTGATTCAGGGTGCTAGGGCCTGTTCTGCCCATCCCCCAGTCTGGTTGGTCTGAGCGCAGCCCATGCTGGGCTCTGTTCTGCTCCATTCCACTCCCAGCTCTGTGTGGTAGACCTTACCCAGTGACCATCCAAGCTGTCCTAGGCTGGAGCTCTGCTTCCCTCTGCTATTTCGTGGGTTCTGCAGTTCTAGAATTTGTTCAGAGCCATTTTTATAGGTGTTTGGAGGGTCCTGGGGGAGGACTTTAGGCGAGTCCCTCCTTTCCAGCACCTTCTTGTCTCTGCCCCAAATTTCCTCCCTTGAAATATTTTTTGTGGATGTTTTACAATCTGATGAAAATACTTAGGTTGTATGAACTCATCTGGACTTCTTTTAAGAACTGTTTTGGTATGGCTTTGAATGCAAAAGTGAATTTATTAATAAAAATTTCTTTTTTCCCTATGTTTAGTACTTGTCTTTGTATTATTTTGCTCAAAGTAGCAGGTTTTTTTTCTTTTTTTATTGCTAGCCAAAGTATTTTTCCCACTTATTTTCTTGCTGTTCTTCTAACTTCAAGAGATCTAAACTATACCATATGGAAAAACACCAACACAACTTCTCCAACTAATATTTCCTCATATTACTTAAGGTAATTCAAAATGGCTTGTCAGTTCTTGCCATCTTTAAAACCACACTTTCCTTTGCATTTTCATGTAACTAATCCCATTTTATTGTGGGCTTGAATAATACTTGAAATACTTTGACTTTCCCACACTAAGAGACACTGCAGTTATCTCTAGCAGCCATTGAAGTGTGCTTCTTAAGAACTACTACTTTTGCATATTTCTTTGGAGTAATATGCATCCTTTTTTTAAAAAAAAAAGCACAGAATTAACAAGACAACAAAAGAGAGCAATGAAAAAGATGTATATGACAGGAAATCTAGCACTCCACTGACAGAGAACTAAAAGTGAGAAAATTAGCTCAATCCATTTTCACCTGGTCATGGTCAAACATTCTGATTCAGCATAATGTCAGGAGAAGCAAAGTCTCAATATCATTTTCATCACAAAATGAAACCATATCAAGATTATTGCTTGCCCCAAATAATGCATGTAGCACTGTAATCTCTTCTTAGTTACAAGTCTCACTTGTCACCACATATAAACCTTGGGGTAGACACTTTATTTTCCTCATTTACTAAAATGGAAAAGGGAAGGGGAAATGTAAATGTCCCTTCCTCACTAAGAATTTTTAATTGTGCCCATTTTCCAGATGAGGAAACAAAGTAAGTTACTTATTCATCATCCCACAAATAGTAGTGTCAGTGCTAGGAGTCTGTTTCCTGTTAGACAAAATGCCACTCCATCTCTGTCCCTGTCTCTACCTGTTCCTCTCACTCTCTCACTCTCTCTCTCTCTCTCTCTCTCTCTCTCTCTCTCTCTCTCTCCTTCTCTCTCTCTCTCCGTCTCTCTCCCTCTCCCTCTCTCTCTCTCTCTCTCTCTCTCTCTCTCCCTCTCTCTCTCTCTCCTTCTCTCTCTCTCTCCTTCTCTCTTCTCTTCTCTTCTCTCTCTCTCTCCCCCCCTCCCTCCCTCCCTCTCTTTCTCTTAATACCTCTCCTCTTCCTTTTCCTCCTATCTATTCTCTTTTTCCTCTTCCTTCTCAGCTTTCTCTTTGTCTCACCCCATTAACTCCTCTGAACCTCATCAGAAAACCTTAGCTTGAAGGTTTTAAACCCTTCATCACTGGAATTGTATCTCTGAGCATGCCCTACTCTAATCCCTTTTAGTAACTTACTCATCTTACTCATCTGGTCCATTAATTCAGGCAGATTCCAGTCATGTTTCACTTCATGCCTTACTCCTCAACAATCTTTATAGTCTCATCAACTTCCTTGCCATTACATTATCATCTCTTCTGCCTTAACCCATCCCTCACATCCACTCCTCCATCCAGATCCAGTTTGAGAATGAGAATCAAATCAGTTCAGCCACGGTTCCACTATCCCTACAGGAAAGTGGCTGCAGGACCAAAGCAGATTTTGATCCCAATCACCATCTTAAGTGATCTTTTCTCCCCTTTCTGTCCTAAAAAATCCCTATAGCATTTGCCCTTTCCATCTATGCCTCTGTCACATCCATTTTCATTTTTCTTTAACAACTGAAGCCTGATTACATTTCCTCTACTTCCATAGTCACAGAAGCAGGAGAAGGGTTGAAGGAGGGTAGTATATAGTGTGATGAGAGTATAGGCCATGTCTTGTCCTAAACTACCATAGCTATTCCCAGGGACCTTGGGTTTCTACCTGGTGAACATACACCTTGCTTTATCCAGATCCAAATCTACCACCACATCTTTCCTCTGTTCTCTGGTTGCTGGTTCCTTATCTGCCTTTGGTGACTGTCCAGTCTCATTCAAAGGGTCTCCATTTTCTCTGCTCCACTAATGTCTCAGGGTTCCTAAATTTTGTGTGGCAGCAAGGTCTCATACTCTTTCATCTTAAAAACTTCACAGCAAAACAGTGAACTCCCTTCCCCATCCCCACCTCCAAGTCATCTTATTAGTCCCTGAAAAACTAAGGAGGGGTTACACATGTCCTGTGTCTACTACCATGTGCCTGTTAGAAAACTGAATTCAGAATGAAAATTTCTGGTACACAACTCTCAAGATGAATCTATGACACATCTTCATGGAGCTCTTCCTTTGTTGTATTTTGATTACAGCTTCTAGACCACAGACAAATAAAGGCACCTAAATGATAAATATTCTTCAGCTATTTTCTGGATATCACTTCCAGAGGGTTAAACACCAGACACATGCATTGCAAAGATGGTCTCAAAGACAAAACTCTCAAAAGTTTAAGTACATTGCAAATGCATCACTTTGCCTCTCCTCTGGGCTTTAGCTGGCATTTTGCTCACACACATTC
Source organism: Trichosurus vulpecula (assembly GCF_011100635.1). Classification (NCBI taxonomy): domain Eukaryota; kingdom Metazoa; phylum Chordata; class Mammalia; order Diprotodontia; family Phalangeridae; genus Trichosurus; species Trichosurus vulpecula. The sequence goes on along the minus strand of NC_050574.1, from coordinate 408,404,743 downwards.
CCGTAATACAACTAGGTGGCTCAGTGGACAGTGTCAGGCCTGCAGTCAGGAAGACCTGAGTTCAAATCCAGCCTCAGACACATGATAGCTGTGTGACCTTGAGCATATCATTTAAGTGCTTTCTGCCTCAGTTTCCCCAGCTATAAAATGAGGATCATGTGAGAATATTTGTAAAATGCTTAGTATAGTGCCTGGAACATAATAGTTTTTTTTTCCTCTTTCCCCATAATACATACCAACAAAAGTTGACCTATATGAAAACATGTGTGTGTAAAAGTATATATGTACATATGTATATACGTGTATGTGTGTATGTGTGTGTGTGTATTGTTGTCTTCAGCAATGAAGATGTCTAAATATCTTCTTATTTCTAGTGCAGGTGTGGGCAGAAGCAAACAGGATTCACCTCTAGTAAATGAGACACAGCTGCGTTCTGATGCTACCACTATCTTTCATCTCACATGCAGACATTGAAGGAGAGAGCATGTTTTAGCTAAATTTTTTTTTATCTTCTACCATTCCTAGAACAGTGTTCTGTGTACAGGAGATGACAGACTTTATACTTTTAGAGCTAAAGGGAACCTGAGAGATTATCTAGGTACTGTCTCATTTTCTATATTTGTATCCCTGGAGCCTAGCCCCCTGAATTACAAATGTTTGTATAGCACTTTAGGGTTGACAAAGTATAAGTATTATCTCATTTTATCTTTACAGCAACACTCACTGATTAGCACTTAATCAATATACACTTATTAAACCCCTACTATATGCCAGGCACTGTGCTAAGTACTTGCTTATGCTAAGCTACATGCTTGTTGATTGTGTATTGAATTGAAATAAGCCTGGAATTTAAATGTTACAGAGATATTAAGAAAATAAAGTTTATGGAGAGAAAATGAAACTAGTTGTTGAGTTATTTTTTTCCATGTGTGGGAAATATAGGAGTTGCCTTATGGAGATAAACCATGGTATATCATATCTAATCTTGAACACAGGCACACAAAAAAAGAACACAATTGTTTTCTCTGCCTTCAACCTCGATCAACAGTGACATGGCCTTAATGCTTTAGTTTCCCTTAGAAGTCATTTATAGATCTCATACAAATATTAAGCTCGACATTTTTGAAACTATTTGTTCAATTAAGCTTTGCTTAAGCACATTACATTTAGAAAGAAACTAATATTGATGTTATGTTTTTCAGTGAGAAAAATCTGAGATGTGAATACATACAAAATATATTTAGTACATATGTGAAACATATGTAATATGTATTTGCTTTACATATATTGTATATGTATGTGCCTATATGTACATTTGAGTATATATAGACACTGTTGCTGGACATAAGGCACACAAGTCAGAAAAATAAAACTGAATTCCTAGATGTCTTGATTCTTCTTAACTTTAGAGAGATTTTACATAATGAAATCAAGACTGGGGCAGGAGACTGCCTTTTTTGTGTTTTTCTGTTGCAAACAAATATTTTTTCTAAGTGCTTAGACTAACAGGTACCACAGAAATAAAGAGAAAAATCTAATACAGGTTTCTTATTTTATTTTTTTTTTTTGGTCTTATACCATGGAAAATCCTTAAATCTTTTCTCAAGCGTAAGAAATATTTCCAACTGACCTACTCTAGCCTCATTTCCCCACAGTATGTTCCCTTCAGTTTTTTTTAACTAGTACTAGTAGACACAGTATCAAAAAAACAAAAAGAAGAAAAGGAAGTAATTTTCTGGCCCTTTTTGCCGTAATGTTGTGTAGTGAATTTGAACAAGAGAAAAATTCTTGTAGCATTAAGCCAAGTCTATCCAAGAAAAAAGTAAAGTGAATGTTTAGTGTATTAGGCAACCAGTTCAGAACAAATAATGATGTGCTTACTTATTGGTCATCATTTGACAAGAATTAATAAGTATCTAGAGCTTATGCACCATCATGGACACATGTGTATTGCTTAAAAGGCTGATTAGCTTTTAAAATGTCACAAAGTTAGCTGATTCTGGTCCACAAAAAAAAAAAATGACTTGACCTGGGCAAATAGAAATTACTATCAGTTTATCACTTTTCTGCCATGCTTGATCACCAAGAAATGGGAAATTTCCTTTGAGAGAGATCTAACTGTGCCAATGTGTTTGGCCTTTAAACAAGTGCTATTCCCAGACCTGTGAACAGAAAAATAAACTCCTACATATTTTTGAACGATTCCGATTTTTATTTTACTGGACTTGGGTATCTTGGGCAACAGTTGTTGCAATTCAGATTTGAATAATTATTTTAAAATTCTTAACCTTTTAATCCTCCACAAAGTCCTATTCTGATGTCTCAATGAATCATCGAGGTTACTCTGTTATTTTTGAAGGTTTGAACAGCAAAGTGAAAATTCTGGCTGCATGTAGCAGGCTGGAAAAGCTGTAACTATAGTTCTGGCCACAAACATTTTTCAAGGACTAGCTTAGCTAAGTATTGAGAGGCTTGTCTCTGACGGTTGATCAATTTTATGGTCTCAGTAACATATGAATTTTTTTAAATAAAGAATGGCACTAGGTTCTGTGGGGTCCCCTTGCACTTCTATGGTAACAATAGCAGAATGATGGAAACTAGGGGAAAAGGGACAAAGAACCAAACAGTTTTTAGATCCCCTAGAAATATTAGCTTAATTATTCATAGCTTCAATATGAGACAGTAGTCTAATGACAAACTCTTTTCTCCTCTAATGACAGTAGAGTCACCACTAAAGAAAGCAAAGATGAGAATGGCAGCTGTGCCAAGTATTCACAAAGCAGACACCCCGCCCCCACCAGAAGCAACACAATTTTCGTGGCACAATATATCAATATATATTTGAATTTATCTATAAACTATTTGGGTACTCTCTGTAGTGGTTTAGATCACAAGCTATCGATGCCTTCTCATCCTGCGTAATTCTTGCCTATGTTTTCCAATATATTCTTCACACAGTATTCTTCCCAAACACCACAGGCCTATATTTTAATCATTCCATAAATTTAGAACTAATAGGGAACTCATAGACCTTCTAATCTAACCTCTTCATTTACCATCTAAGACCCAGGAAAGTTAAATAATTGGCCAGGGATTACACTGAGACAGAGCTAGTAAGATCAATCTCAGGTCTTGTGACGCTAATCACACTGCTCTCTCCATTCTAACATGGATACCATTATATCACAATGTCTATCCTTATATTATCCTTTATTCTCACCAGGTGACCATTTCTCTAATCACCCATTCCCTGGATGGCAACTATTTATTTATTTACTCATTTATTGATTGATTTATCTATTTGTGAATTTACTTACTTTTTATCTATTTGTTCATTCATTCATTCATTCATCTATTGATTTGTTTGTTTATTTAATATCCAAGTTGCCCTTCTCATTGCTGGTCAACACAAATGCTTTGAGCTGCTCTGTTTCAACTCTGGGCCAGTTCAGCCATCTTTAGACCTGACGGACTCCCTGCTCTTGGAGGCTCACCATGTTAAGGCTGAACTTAATGCAGACACTCAATTGACATAGCCCCCTGTAGTTCAGAATTCACAAACTCATAAGATTCACCAGCATCAGCATTCTAAGTAGCTGGAATTACAGATGTGCACCACTATGCCTGGTTCTTGGGCCAATTCTTACACATAACTCTTCATTGGGAATATGTTACAGCATTCTTGCACCCATCATACATCTTTCCTTTGCTCTTTGAGTTACCTGAAATGTTTCTTCAGAGACTATGACATTTCAAGGTTCTCAGCCCTATAGTATTGCTGATAACAATTTCTGTTAAATATATGGTTTATGACCTGGAAAAAATGTGAAATGGCTGAAAGCACTGCAAAATTTCCTCACCCCCTGACTTCCCTTCTTTCTTCTATTTAATCATGGGTCCAATGCACCTGTATGGCCTGTTGCAGATAAATGATACTAGTATATGAACTCAATTGCTGCACATCAAATTGTATGTCATAGTCTGGATAATAAACATGTTTTCATCCATTTTTCTACTACATGGAAAATTAAATTGAGCCCTTTTCTTTAGTTATGAATCTTTTAAGGTCCTTTTTTTTGACGGTAGATCTCCCTATCTCACCATGGCTAAAAGTGCAGTGGCCCCTCACAGTCTCAGTCTCTCTACTGACAAGCTTTGACCAGCTCCATTTCTGACCTGGGCTGATTTGTATTTCTTCATGAAGCCTTGTGGCCCCTTACTCCTGGGTACTCAGCATATTAGTACCAGACTTAGGATGGACTGCTGATTGACTTAGTCCACTGCAACTCAAGACTCCTTACCTCAAGCAATCATCAGCTTCCCCGGCATATACCACAAAGTATAGCAATTTTGAGTATTATTAACGAGACCCTTGAATGTCCTGAGCATCAATTCAAACAAAACAAATTTATTCAAGGACATCTAGAAGATCTCACCCACTTATAGAATGTCATCTTCTCTATGGATATAGTGGCAGATACCCTTCATCACAGTGCAAACATACATAATGAGCATACTTCTTGTTTTACACCTCACATGGAAATTATAAGTAGAGAGTAATTCTGGAGAGTTAATTTTGTGACTATATTTACTATGGAAGTTTCATGATCTTAATTCAGATATGAGAGTCTACTTGGACCATTGTTTTTAAGGCCATTTGATTCTACTGAGTAAATGCTTTGTTGTTACTTGTTTATTCTTGGTGGGGAGGGGGAGAATAATTTAAAAATAGTTAATACAGTGGGATCCTACATTTTCTGCATGTTGGGTAATACAGAAAAATATTTATGAAAATTTAATAGTTTGCTCATATTTTTACACCCACATGCATGCAGAACATTTTCATAAATATTTTGTAAAGAAGAAGAAGTAGATTGGAAGTTATCAATATCCTTTCAATTACCTTTTGGGAGTATCATCATTGCCTGTGATGTTTCCCCATTATTTTGACACCTGTACCTCCTCGGTTACATATAGTAATACAATCCTCCAATGCTTTCTACACTGGGTCACCTCCAATACAGATTTCCTCATTGTGTATTTCTCGTTGTTACACAGTGTCTGCCTATGCACTCCATGTTTACATCTTTCTGTAAATACGTAAACCTGAAAGGCTTTCTCTTAGTCTTTGTACTTTTTAATATATCTTCCAATGAATCTTGCTGCATGCTCTGCTGTTCTACCTGGTTTCAAATTCAAGGAAAAGATCCCCCTCCTAAGTTCACCATCTCTAATCTCATCACCATGCAGCTGACTCAAGCCTTGACTCACCTCAGCTTCTTCTCCCCTCTGATTGGAGGGTTGGAGGATGAACTACTAAATGCCTCCGAATGGCCTTCCTTTATAGAGGGCAGAAACTGGACTTTTGTTCATCCACTCCATACCTGCTGTTCTCACAGGTTTCAACTCCACTTAGCAAGTTGCCCCACCACCCCTACACTAAGTATCCCTGGTTTCCGCACTCCCCTGGTCCACCTTTCCTGCCTCCTTTTGTGCATTGTCTTCTTTCATTAGATTATGAGTTCCTTGAAGGCAGGGGCTGTCTTTCTTTTTATTAATTGTCACCCCAGTACTTAGCAGAGTGCTTGCAAATAGAAGGTCCTTAAGAAATATTTATTAGATTGGATTGGTTTGGATTGGATTGGATTAAGTGTTTCTCCCTTTTTTCCTGGTTTCCAGATAAAAAATAAAGCCCAGAAAAAACTTCTGGGGGCAGTGAGGTGGTATGGGGGATAAAGTGCTAGACTTAGAGCACTTAGCTGAAGACTTGAATTTAAATCCACCCTCAGACACTCACTAACTGTGTGACCTTGGACAAATAATGTAACTTCTGTTTGTCTCAGTTTCCTTATCTGTAAAAAATAAGGAGAATAATATTAGTCCCCATCTTTCAGGTGTCTTGTTAAGATCAAAGCAGATAATATTTGTAAAGTTCCTTGCAAAACTCAAAATATTCTATAAATGCTAGTTATTATTATTCTTGTTATTGTTATTAGTGATGATCATTGGTGTTGTTGTCAGGAAGACCTGAGTTCAAATACTCAGATACTTGTTTTCTGTGTAACATTGGGCAATCACTTAACCTCTCTCAACCTCAGTTTCTTCATCCTCTTAGGATCTTTCCAACTCTAATTAACTAATGATCCTAAGAATTGTAAAAGTCTTCTCTGGCTCCGTTTCTCCCATCTTGCTGTAGTTAACTATGCTGTACACTCAAGACAAATGTCCCTAACATAGGAATAATCCTATTCAAAAATATAAGGAGGTTTGCTTTGTATGGGATGGAAAATTCAAATAATGGGAGAGACATCTTTAGGAGAAGCAAAGTGTATTTATTTTACAAACCTCATGAGATTTGGGCATTGCCTCCACTGGGAAACTAGTGGAGGGAGGTAAAGTACAAAGGAAATGCAGCAATAGATATACCCTTAATGCAAAGATTACCACCCACCTCTATCCCTTCTCACCATTGGCTGGGAGATGGGCTTACAATCTAGGCATGAAAATACAGAGCCAATCCATACATACTTTCCTTATTTGGCTACTAATGTGGCAATGATATGGCTAAAGAGAAAGCATGAGGAAGGAGAGGGGGGGCCTTCCTGGAACAGAGAACAAACAGCTCACAGGTAGTCCATTATCTCCCTTTTTGGTGAAATTCTTGTGCTAGTACCAAGAGAAGGGGAAGGGAGGGGTACCTACAGCTTCAGGTTCTGACTTTCCAGAAGTTAGCTAAGTCACTATAAGGTTAAGTTCCAAGCCTCTCCTACTCCCTCAGACATTCCCCATTCCAGAAATATGAGAAGAGAGTAGCCCCTATATTCTGACCCTGTGAAGTCTTCACAAATTATATCCTTCTCACTCAGTTTCAATTTCCTCTTTTCTCACCAAAAATCCCAATTATATATCTTTCCAGTTCCCATCACTGCAGTTCCTCATCAGCCTTAGAAACAGATTTATAACTGAAAAAGGACCTTGGATATCATCTCGTCTAACCCTTTTACTTTATAGTTAAGGAAACTGTGGCCCAGAGGGCTAAGATATTTGTCCAAAGACACATGGGTAATCAGTGGCAGAACCACAATTTGAATCCAGGTCCTCTAAAATCTGAATCCAGGATATATCCTACTGCCTCATCAGAGTTTCATTCTTCTGACCACTTCTTTTCCCTCTTCCACACCATTGACCACACACTCTTGTTTCTTGTAGGAGAAAGCCAAAATAACAAGAGGCCAATTAGACAAATGAATTCCTGATATAATAATAATGAGTTCAGTTTACTGGCAAATATTATCCCCTCCAAGGGAACATAATAAACCAAGGGTATTGTGGTATGCTGCTAGTGTTAGGAAATTTAGGTTAAGTGGAAAATCAGTAAATGAAATATTTTCATTAAGGCTATCTCAAATCACACACATATTGTACATGGTTACTTCTGTCTTCTTAAACATAAAATGTTTGCCAGTTCATGACATATGTATAACAAAGAGGAAGACATTGTCAGGCAGGAAAACTTGGGTGGAGGAGGATCCAGAACTGCCTACCAAGGTCTTAACCAAATATTAAGGCAATCAGACTTTTCCCTGTTCTTCCCTTTTGGGATGCTAAGACTACCAAGTCCCCCTTTGTCTGAATTGGTGGGAAACCTTTTGCTGTGTTTACCTTGGAGTATTTCTCAGCACTGAGGCAATCAGGAGTCATTGATTGTATATGATGTGATACTGGAGATGGGGAACTTTCACACACCCAGTATGGGAGAGGTCAGAGCCCTCAGGGCCCCTTAACAGGGTATAATTGAGGGGAGCTTGGTGTTTGATTTTTGGGTCACACTCATGGAAGGAGTGTTGAGACTCTGGGCAAGCTGTAACTGTCCCCCGGCTTTGTAACCCAGATAGATGCTTGTGGATTCTCTGGTAACTATAAATTGTGATTTGAATCAGACAAGGTCTGTCTGTTGAGGTATGTAACTTCTGTTTGTATTTTGCTTGAAGTTCAAGGGGCTGATCTTTTCCTCTTGAACTAAGTGATTGATATATGCATGTTTAATTAAACTGAGATTGTTAACCCTTTAAAGTTGCTTTCCTTAGAAAGGCAGATCAAAGACCCTGTGTTAGCAACCCTTCTGTATGCTGGTGTTGTTGGTCTTATACAGCCACAGTAGCTGCTAGCAAGACTGTTGCTACACCTACTCAGTAGACTGAGAACACTCTCTCTATCTATCTATCTATCTATCTATCTATCTATCTATCTCTTAGAATATATAGCCCATAAGACCATGGCAAACAGCCTCCCTCACCCAAGCAGAAATGATGAACTGCTTTTTGGTTATAGACCCCTCTGCTTCTAGTTCAGCCTGAGTCAAGACCTTGGGCTCTGACTGACTTTTGCTTTGAACATTTTTTTTCACTAATATACATGACTAAACAGTGATCCTAACATAGATATTTCCACTTTGAAGTTAGCTTTTTGAAGCTGAGAGACTGAGGGTTGTTTAATCCCTCAATCAGTGCTGGCTTCACTACAAAAGACAATCCCTATATAGCGCTTAGAAAAGATAACCACCAAAAAGAGAAGAGTTCATTCCCTGACCTAGATTGCCAGGACACATGGATTTTGAAGAACACAGTGCAAAGACGAGGTGACAGCAAAATGCATACCTGCCAGTCCTATAGAGTGTATAATACTTTTTGTTTTAAGTGTCAAACTCCTGGGAGAGTAGCATTCATACTTGTTATAAGTTACCGTTTGCTTAAATTTTGTTTGTTTTTTTTGTTTGTTTTTTGGCAGAGCAATTGGGGTTAAGTGACTTGCCCAAGGTCACACAGCTAGTACATGTGTCAAGTGTCTGAGGCTGGATTTGAACTCAGGTCCTCCTGACTCCAGAGCTGATGCTCTACTCACTGTGCCACCTAACTGCCCTTAAATTTTGTTAATCTGCTCATAAATCTTTTGTGCTTAGCATTTCTGTTATGTAGAGGAAATAAATAGCTGTCCTATAGCTGAGCTATATTGTACTTTCTACTCCTATATTTTGGGAATAGATACAAGCCAAATATAAGTTTTAAGTGATTCTCTCTGGTGTTTTAGTGTTAAGTTATAAAAAACCGGGAAGTTTCAAAAGAGATACTTAACCCCTCTTTTTATACATTCATACATGAACCTGGTCTGAATGCATTGGAACAGAGTTAAGATGGGACCCTTAGAGGGAGAGAGCAAGCACTCCTGCCTTCCTGAGAACAGCCATGGTTTCAAGTATATTCATTACACTAGCTTGATTCTTGTTTTTATTTGTTACTTCAGTTTAGAATGCAGTTCTAATTAATGTATTGTCTCCTAGTTCTGTTTCTCACTGTGTTTGTATTCAGGTACTATGATTGCTATTCTCCCCCAGTGAAAGTTTCTGACTTTGAGCACCTTCCTTATACCTCAGAATAGTTCCCACACCTAACATACTCGTTTCTATTTTTGTTTTTGTGTGCAGTTCTAACCCCTGATAAGATACTCTCTACCTCACTAGCCATCTAGCCACTGAAAACTTTGGGATGTTCTTTACATCACCCTCACTCCTTCCTGATTTATCTATGCCAGTGGTTTGCAAACTTCAGTTGCTTTTCAGTCACGTTCAACTATTTGTAACTCTATCTGAGGTTTTCTTTGCAAAGATACAGGAGCAGTTTGCTATTTCTCCAGTTCATTTTACAAATGAGGAAAATGAGGCAAAGAGGCTTAAGTGACTTGCCCAGGGTCACATAGCTCATAAGTGCCTGAGGCCAGATTTGAACTCAGGTAGAGGAGTTTGGCACTCTATTCACCATACCATCTAGCTGACCCTTCCATCTTTGGATTTTTTATATTCTTGAATATTATTGAAGACTCCAAAGAACTATTGTTTATGTGGATTATATTTATCAATATTTACTATGTTAGAAGTGAAAATGTTTTAAGATTTTTAAAAACAGTTTTTAACCCTCCCGACTCTCTTAAAGGCTCTTGGGGATTTCCAGGGGTTCCTGGGCCACATTTTGAGAGCTTCATATATGTGCATCACTCTGTTATTTTGGCCTAAGTTTATAATGTCTTACAACAAAAGGGGAAGGTTCCTGTCATATCTCTTCTCATGGTTCCCACAATCAAGGTGAAGATTTTAACCTCCATGTTCCATTGTCCTATCTTTTCACTCTCTTTTTTGAGGACATTGACAAAACTTAAGTGATGTGCTATGCATTTTATAGTGGTTCTACAGTTATCTCATAACCTATTCACTGCAATCTTTCATTATGCCTTTTTTATTTCAAACACCCCTTCATGAGAAAATAAAGATGAATGAATTAGACAAAATAAAATATGAGATGAGAGATCACATGTCAAAGATAGAGATAATTTTATGTATATGTGTATATTCATGATTTTTAAAATTATTATTTTTAGTATATACATATCTATGATGTATTTAAAATATGTGCAAATGTTTATGTATGCACACATGTAATGGATGCATAAGAATATTCATTAGAATGTAAATCTCTTGAGATTATCATGGGGTTTTTTTTTCATTTTTTTGTATTCATATCCCTAGTCCCTTATCCCTAGTCCCAGGCACAGTGCCTGGTATATAGTAGGCACTCAATAAACATTTGCTCATTGATATACAACGCGCCAAATCAAATAAGACTAGACCATCTTTATGGTCCCTTGTAATTCTAAAATTCTATAATTCTAGTTAAATATTAAAGTATTTAAAGAAGAGAAAACAATCAATATAGACAAGTAGCTGATTCTCAATATTTTGTTGACTGTCTTTTTTTCCAAAAACGTGATCAGGGATTTCTCCAGATGTAGAAATTTCCCATTGAGGAGCTCTGTCTGCAGTCTTGGAGACATGTCTGGGTCATTGAGAAGGTGACACACAGCCAGTATGTATAAAAAGCAGGACTTTGCCCAAGTCTTTCTAACCCAAGGCTACCTCTGCAGGCACTCCACCAAAAGTGGCAAACATGCAGCCCAAACCAGATTAAGTTCTACTTGGTAAATATTTTTAAAAATAAATGAAAAAACAACATAAGTTAATATGTGATTTTCTAAATCAATATGCAGCCCCAGGGATTCTTATATACAATTTGTAGATTCTGTTTCTATTTGAGTTTGACACCATTACACTGCCTCCTGCTACCATTCTGATTGCTGCCATCTACTAGATTAAGGGGAAGTCATCTCTACTATCTTGGCAACTGGAAAGTTCAGCTTCTCACTTTCTGGCAAGTAGAAGAGTAGAAAGAGAGAAATGCGCAACAGACAAATCTTTATTCCACCATACCACCCTTACACACCAAAGATAATGCAGTTGTTGGAATATTCCCTTTGTCTTAGAAATATTGTTCTTCCTAGCAATTAGACATCATAGAACTATTCATATCATATTTTAATTACATTATGAGTTAAGTAGGTTTGGATAACTAACCACTATGTGTAGCATTATTTTCAATGGAAAATGTTTTCCAAGTTCCAAACAACCTACTTAAAAGTCAATTTCTGGAACACAGCCCATGCCCACATTAAGGACTACACAGATTTTAATGTCAGGGTAGGGAAAGAAACCTCTAGGGAAAAAAAAATCACAGTGTTTCCTAATAGAGACACATTTGGCAATTTCAGACTACCTCATATAAAATTTGCATAACAAAAAATTTTTCTCTGTGGACAAATATTCATAATACTTCATCAGTATGAATCAATAAAGGTAAGAGTTCTGATACCAAATTCTCAATAAATGCATTAAAAAGACAATTTACAAACACATGGTCTTATTCTGCTTAAGTTCCAAACAAATGATGCCCTTTATTAGCTAATTTTGCAACAAAAGTCTCAGGTATTAAAGAAAGTATTTAAATAGATTCTGCACATGATCTTTTAATAAAGACTAATAATGGAATTTTCATTTTGCTTTATTCGTATTGTATAAAGACCCTTAAATGTAACTAGTGCCTTGAACAATGGATTCTAAATTACATTTCCTTTTCTTTTTTTGTCAGATAAAATGAACTGCTGCCAAAATTTGGTGTAGCACTTTATTTCTCCATAGGCTTTGAACACCTTCATGTTTGCAGCTTTGTTTAGAAGTGTCCTCATTTCTTATTGCTCATTTTTTGTTTATTTTCTTTTGCTTCTGAAGAAATGGAAGACTGGAAGAAATGATAGTGATTGGGTGAAGTTGCCAGTTACCCATGTAAAGAAGTATTCAATGGAATTATTTGGGCTTAAAAAAAAACTAGTTGAAATGGAGCCAGTTAAAAAGCTTAATCAATACTTATCCTTTGTTTAATTTCTATTTCTACTTTTTAATTTTTAGTTTTAATTCTTAATATAGGAAGGTGGAAGAGAGAATAGGCTAGACTAGGAGCAGTTGACATTGACATGCCATAGAAAAGTAGAATTTTGGAAAGGAAGAATTCATTAACAGCTTTTAGTTGATTTCATTTTACTGAAGAGGAAATTGATGCCTAGTTAGAAAAAGTGACTTGTTAAAGGTCACACAATTGGAGCCAGAAGTAAATATGGTCTTAATCTAATGAAAATTATGTACTGAATATATTTATTGCATACAAAATTATATTTAGATAGATTTGTCATGAGCTAGAAAGCGGTCTACATCATAGAATCATAGACCTTGATCTGGGAGGGGCCTCAGAGGTCATATGGCCCAACCACTTCATTTTACAGATGAATAAGCTAGAGCTCGAAAAGATTAAGTAGTTTCCTCAAAGTCAGAGAGGTAATCAGGGCCAGAAGCAGGTAGGTCCACACTACTGGGCCTGCTCTTTGAATTTATGAATGAGCTTCTTCTCAAAATCATGAATCTTTTCTCAATCCTAATTCTCTTTGACTTCTCTTTAGCAGTTGACATCACTGAACACTCATTCCTTATTGAAACTCTTTCCTTCACTTTGTTTTCCATGGCACATAGATGCAAGGGTAATCAGGGCAGGGCTTTTTGCTGTTCTTCTCTTAAATACTTTTAATGATTCTGGCCTTTGTTTGAATGGGGCAGGTAAAATAGGATCTTTTTGTCTTGGATTGTTTCTAAGACAATGTAATGGTAATCAGGGTGAGACTTTTGTTGTTTTCTCCTTTGGAATGCTGAGCTAGTTAAGTACCTTTGATCAGTCTTGCCTTTCAAATGCAATGGCCAACAAAATGGGACTTTTCACTGTTCTTTGTTTGAGTGCTTCTCAGCACTGAGGTAATCAAGTGCCCCAGGGCCCAGAGACAGGCATATAAGATCTGAGATTGGTATTTGACTTTTGGGTCTCACCCATGGAATGAGTGTTGAGACTCTGGGTAAACCGTTATAACTGCCTGCCACCCCAGCTTTGCTAACCCAGACCCATTGGTTCTTCCCTGGTAACTATGTATTGTGATGTGATCAGACAAGGTCTGTCTGTTGAGGTATGTAATTTGTTGTATTTGCCTTGAACTTCAAGGGGCTGATCTTTTCCCCCTAAACTAAGTGAGTGATATATGTATGTTTGATTAAACTGAGATTGTTAATCCCTTAAAGTTGCTTTCCTTAGAAAAGCAGATCAAAGAACCTGTGTTAGCAGCCTTCTTGTTGTTGGTCCTGTATTGGTCTTTCACCCCCACAACAGCTGCTAACCAAATTGTTGCTACAATAGTATAGAGAAAAGAGAACCGGATTTGGAATCAGAGGAATCTTAGTCCAAAGTGGACCTCTCATGCTTACTCCCTAACTCCCTAGTGACTTGGGCAAATATGTCCCTTAACTCCTTACAGCTTCATTTTTCTCATTTGTAAAATGATTAGGTAGCCTCCAAGGCCCCGTCCAATTCCAAATCCATAGTTCAATGACTGTGTGCTCCAGTTTCTCCTCTTTTTTTCCTCTCCATCAATTAATAAGCATTTATCAATTACTTATTACTTATCAAGTAATCTAACTATAAACATATCACTAGAATTGGACTTTGCCTTTCTGTTCTTTTTTTTTCCAAATATTCTTTCCTTCATGGGGTTTATCTGCTTCAACCATCAATTCTACATGGGTAACTTCAAAGCTTATAATTCTGAACTTAATTTATAATGATTTCACAGTAGTGATTCTGGGATGTCTTACTATTCACTCAAACTCACCATGCACAAAACTGAATACATCATCTTCCTCTTGAATGAAATTACCTGTTTCCTAGTCAAAATGAAGAGGTTAAAGGTAGGGAACCATAGGTTTCTAGGGGTGCTCGAGACCCCAAAATACCTACACACTGAGTCCTGCCGAAAGAATTCGACTCAAGCCTTCTCAGCCAAGGGAAAAGACAAAGTTTATTAGGGATTCACCATAATAGGTTGTCTTAAGAAACCCCACCCTTTGTGATGCCTGTTTCCACGAGCAGGCCAGATTCAACCTACTGAGCTAGATTGAATCTGAGCCCCTTCATGGAGGCAAGATGAAGATTATATACACAAAGATTGTAGGAGGGATTGAGGGGTGGTCTGGGGTGACTAGAGGAGGGGTTTAGAGAGGGTCTTGAGGTGGAGTCTAAGGAGGGTGAGATGAGATCAGAGTCCAAGAACCAAGAGAATGGAATTAAGGGTTGGAAGGAGCTGAAGGCATGGATAGCATCAAGGGTTGGAAGTAGCAGGACAATAAAGGGTGAGGCCAGGTAGAGATTTGGGCCTAATGATAATGTAAGGCTTATGGCCTTAGGGAAAGGCCAGATCTAGTTGGAAGATTCAAGGACGGTTCAAGGGGGCTCCCAGAGACTGTGCCTTCATCAATACGGACTTTACAAATTATCATTGTCATTGTCACGTTGTAGTCATCTCACTATTAATGTTATTAGTATTAGCACTCATCATTGAATTCTATTTTCACATCTTTTTCTCACTTGATCTTCACAGTGGCTCCATGAGGGGTAGCCAAGGAATAACAACCATATTGCAGCTGAGATAAATGAATCCCAGAGAGATTATGGAATTTTATAAGGTTAACTGGCTAGCAAATAAGAGAAATGAAGGTATTTTTATTCAGTTTATTGTTCTTTTCTTGCATCCAATTGCCCATCATCTTCATCTCACTAGCAAATGTGTCAATTAATTCTGTGAATTTTACTGGAAAGATCTCTTGTATTTACATTCTTCAACATTACTACTACTTTGATTCTAACTCAGATTGTTATTTTATATATGAATAGTTGGGGGTATGCTTATTTAACACAATCCTCAATGACTCATTAACTCTGCCAGATCAGTTTTAGATATTTTTTTTCTCAGAATTACACAATCTTTGAGAAAAGGATCTCAAGGATCATCTACTCCAACCTATACCTGATCAATATTCTCTTCTATATCATCTCTGCCAAGCATTCAAACTCTGCTTCAGAGAGAGCAACTCTGATGGGCTGGCCACATTGTTTGAATGCAAAACATACACTTGCCAAAAAGACTATTTTATGGAGAACTCACACAGGGCAAGCATTCAAATGGTGGTCAGAAGAAGCGATACAAGGTCACTCTCAAGGTGTCCCTCTCAAGAACTTTGGAATTGGTTGTATATCTTGGAAGACACTGGCACAGGACTGTTCAGCATGGCATTCCCACATCAGAGAAGGTGCTGTGCTCTATGAGCAAAGCAGAATTGAAAGAACTCAAAGGAAATGCAAGATGTGCAAATTTAGAATTTCTACCCCAAATGTTCACATGGACTATTTGTGCCTGACCAGTGGTAGAGCATTCGGAGCTTGTATTTTTCTGATCAGCCACAGTCAGACACACTGAATCTTGACTCTGGCATAGTGATATCATTTTGGTCCTCTTCAAGAATGAACGACAGCAACCAACCAACCAACAAGTGATCATCTAGTATCCATCAAAAAGCTGTCTATTGATAATAAAGCCACTATATTCCATGGAAGCCCATTTGGCTTTTGACATCTCTAATTTTTAGTATGTTTTCCCTTACAACAAGCTTAATCTATCTCTCCTCAGTTTTCACTCAATGCTCCTACTTCTTCCATCTTGATCTAAACAGAACAAATCTCTCTTTTTTCATGATACCATTCAAGTCCTTAGAGAGTTCTATCATGGAATACCTAAATTTTATTTCCTTAAATTTAAACATCTCCATGTTCTTAATCCAGATCTTCATATGTTGTGGTCTTCTGTCACAACTATTTGCATCCTTTGGACACATTCCAATATGCAACGCTTTTGTTTTCTCTTCCAAGTCGAATGATCTCTTGTCTAGAAAGCAAAGAACAAATATTTTTAACAGATGTCATTAATTCTTGTTTTCTAATTGATATCAGATCTTGTAGAAACACAAATTCAGGGGAAAAATAGCTTCAAAGCTCTTTTTTTTTTTTTACAGAATCTACCAATAACCCAATTCTTATTTTCCTGAGGAATACAAGAATAACAACTTGAGATCTGTCAATCTAATACCTAATGCCTAACAATATAACAAACCTAAAACCCACAGCTTAAAAAAAAATAAGTGAGAAGATGGTAAAAGATTAGCTGCCATCAATAAATGCACTTACTGGGCCAGATAAACTATACCCCAGGGCCTTGAAATAATTAGTAAATGTGATTGCTGAAATTGCATTGGTGACTTTTGAAAAATCATGAAGACTTTATTGTAGAAAACGAGGTGCAAATGGGTACTGAATAGTGCATCTCTTGATAGACACGGTCATTGTGTTGGCTGGTTTTGCTAAATTGTTTTTTTTCTTAATTTTTTTTAACCATTGTCTTAAGGGATGACTCACTAGGAAGAGGAGAGGGAAGGGTATATTTAGAGAATGAATGTGACATCGCAACAAAAAAGAATCATTAAAAGCTGTGTGGTGCAGTGTATAAACTGCACTCCAGGTGCTGGGCAGGAAGACCTGAGTTCAAATATAGCCTTAGGCACTTACCAACTGAGCTAAGAAACCTAGATAAGTCACATAACCTCTCCTAATTTCAATTTCTCCACCTATAAAATGAACATAATAGTAACACTTACTTCTCAGGGTTGTCTTGAGGATAAAATAAGATAATATTTGTGAAGCCCTCTATGAACTTTAGAATGCTATGTAAATGCTTGTTGGTGCTGCTGTTGGTGTTGCTGGTGCTGATGGTATCGCTGTTGCTGCTGCTGCTACCACCGCTGCTGTTGCTATTGTTACAAAAGGAAAGTTGATGAAAAATGAGAGAGTACAGAGAAGAGTGAATGTTATGCTGATTTAAAAAAAAATGTAAGTGAAGAAGCTAGAATCTGCAGACTATAGACTGATGAACTTGATTTCTGACAAAATTCTAGGATAGCCCTTCCTTCTTCTTTCTCCCTAATCCAAGTACTACCCTAACCCTTAAAATTTACCCATATTTCTATCTTACACTCACTTTCTTGGTCTTCCCTAGAATTTAGTTTCTCTACCATATATTGTGGTGTATATTGTTTTCTGAATAATGCATTTTTATTAATACTAATGTTTCAGAGTCTTTGATGATGTGTTATCTAAACTTTTTTATTTTCTTCTGCATATAGCTCAAGTATTTTCAAATGATAAGCACTAAATAAATATTGAATTTGCCTTCATATCATATACTTTAAAAATATTTTAAGTTTTGCCAATATGTTTTGTTTTTAAATTACAAACACTTATAGATCATACCCACTTTGTGGAATGTTTCTTATAACAAGTTGAAACAATGAAAAATTAATAACACAGTGACCTCAACTGAAAGTGCATGTAACATTTCACATCTGTAGCACTCCTCACTTTTCCTATGAACAGAAATCTATTTTCTCTCTCCAACTGTTATTATTTAAAAAGAAATTCTTCAAACAAATATACATAGTCAGGCAAAACAAATTCCCTCAATGACTGCATGTAAAAACATATATGTGTCAGTCTGCAATTTAATTCTGTAATATCTCTGTAATGTATAGCATGTTTCATCATCAATCTTCTGGAATCATGAATAGTCATTGGATTGATCATAGTTCTTACAGCTTTCAAAATTGCTTGCTTTTACAGTGTTGTTAATATAAAAATTGTTCCCTTGGTTCTGCTCATTTCAGTCTTGTTCATTTTGTTCATTTTTATAACATTTGTATTATAAAACAAATTGTTCTGCCTCTGCTTACTTTCCTCTGCATTACTTCACATAAATCTATCTATGTCTTTTGAAATCATCTATTTCCTCATTTCTGTACCTCCATAGCTCTTGCTTCTGGATATACTATGAGTCCTTAATAAGTGCTGGTTGAATTGAATATTATATTATGTCATGATCAGTATCAGGCTGTTTCAGCATAGACAAGGTTCTTGAAGAGTACTTCCAAGGTAAATTTAAAAAGAAAAAAAACTCCAGAGCACATGGCCAAGTTTGAACCAAAACTACAGCTAGTGAAGTGAAACATGACTACATTCATAGAATATTCACTTTTTCACACAGAACTAAAGAAAAGAACTCAAAATATGAATATACAACCTTGAAAATGTAATAGTATAACTATTTCCAAAGACTCCAAACTAGCTTCCTATCCTTTTCCCCTTCCATTTTACCATTATCAGATTGCTCTGTTTGATTCCCGAGGCTGGTTGCCTTACTCTATTGCATAAAATCCTTCAATACCTCTCTTTGTTTACTGAAAAAAAAAGTCCACATTCCTTAAACTGGCATTTAACATCTGCTCCAATCTGTCTCCAGTTTTATCTCAACTCTCATATACTTCAACCAGACTGGACTATCTGCTCTCCCCCAAATGTGATCATCACCACTTTTCTGCATCCATACCTTTGCTCAAACTGTTCTTTATGCTTGAAGTACCCTTTCTCTATCTCTAATTATTGACATTATAATCCACTTGTAAGACACATATCAAATGTGCCATCCATGAAACCTTCTCTAACAGCCTCGACCTGGAAATTCTCCTTCTCTCTTTTGGCATTTTGTCCTCCACTTATATATAACTTACCCATTTCTGATATGTGTTATTGTCATATGGTCTTATCACATTGTACTAGATTGTAAACTTTGTGAAGACAAAGATTTTCTAAATTTAACCTTGGAGTGTCTCACAGTCTCCAACACAGTTTCTTATACGTAGAAACCATGGTAAGATGAAAATATAGTTTATTCATGGCTAATATGGAAAATGTATATGTTTTATATCACTTTACATGTAAAATGGATATCATAGTGCTTACCTTATCAATGGATGGGGAGAAACTAAAGAAGGAGAGAATATGAAACTGAAAATAAAAATTAAAAAGCTCTTAATAGAAAATATAGCTTATTTCTCTGTTTTTTTTTATACCTACCACCTTTATTTCCTCCTGTATCCTTCCTTCACTTCCTCCTCCCTCACAGGGAGCCATCCCTTATAACAAAGAATTTTTGTTAAACTGCAAAACCAATTTATTGAACAAATCTGATGTTGCATCCAATGTTTCACATCCATGGACCCTTACCCTTGGAAAGGAGCTGTTGTTTTTCTTCCTTCATTTTCAAAGATGACCAACAACATCACGAGGTTGATGTCTTGACTTGCACATGAATTGGATTTAAGTGAGGCAGAGTTGGACAAAGTCATCAACTTTGCTCTCTCTTCCACAGTGATTGAAGCCCAGTGGAAAGACAAAAATCAAAATGACTGGCAATGGCCCAGGATGCAGTGGATGACT
The DNA here is from genome assembly GCF_011100635.1 of Trichosurus vulpecula. NCBI lineage: Eukaryota > Metazoa > Chordata > Mammalia > Diprotodontia > Phalangeridae > Trichosurus > Trichosurus vulpecula. Next base: position 408,385,058 of record NC_050574.1, on the reverse strand, counting down.
GTGGCATCTTTAAAGTCTGACCAAGCACTTAGAAGTGCTCCACAACACCTGTTTCAGCTGCCTTCATGGCCATTACAAAGGAGCTGGGAAATACTCAATAAATTTGTTGAGTATATGTTGAATGATATAGTAATGACAGTAATTTCACATAACAATCCATTAGTTGTAAGTTGATGGATTTTTGAGATTCCTTTCTTGATTCCTTTTCTTTTTGTTCTCTACAGGAGATACATTTGTTTCATGTCCACAGATATTTAGAAAGGAGACAATGATAAAAGCGTTTGGTCTTTTTAGTTCCTCAAAGAAAAAATAGGAAGTGTACAAGAGTTCCTTCCTCTCTAGGTTTTGTGCACCATTTTCTTATCATGAGTTTCTATTTAGCCAAAAAAAGAAAAAAGGAAAAAAGATAGGGGTAAAGAAGAGGAAAGAAGAAAATTTGGGTGGGGGAGGAGCTCAAAAATTTATTTATTTTCTCTTTAAGTGCAAATATATTTAAAAGTGAATGTAATTTATGAAACATGATCTTAGTTTAACAAAATATAAAATTAGAAAAATAGCTTCAAATTTTTTTTCAGTATCTCCCAATTACCCAGCTCTCAGTTCATAATGAATACAAGATTGAAGACTCCTATACCGTAGATCTAGCACTTTTCCAAAGATTTAAAACATTCTTAAAATGAATTCTTTTAAAAATCATTCTAAGAAATTAGAAAATAGTGCTATAAAAATCTTTCTTTTAAAGCCATCAGATACGGGATTAACCAGTTTAGGATTGTGCTTTATGTTTAGTCTAGCATTCCTTTTTCCCCTCCATTTTCCTCCTCACTTCCTTTAGTTATGTTATTGCTCATTTCCCCTCCCTGTTGAGCTCCAAATAGAAAGATTGATTTAAATTTCATATTACTTGGATTTGTGGATGATTGACATATCTTTCAGAGATTTTATTATAGAATATGGGTTGAATCTACCCAGGAATTTTATTCACAGATTCTGTCCCTTCTGTGGCATAACTGAAAATTGTCCATAATATCTTTTCTGTAGCAAAGTAGTTTTCAAATTCTTACACCCTCAGGATATAGCTCTCATGTCAAGATGTTTGCTTCTGAACAAAATAATCAAATTTGTAGCTTTAGGTAGGGTACAATGTTTGCTCACCATTGTTGAAAACAAAGTATGGCAAAACATGATTTTTAAATATAAATATATAATTTTACAATAACAAGGACATACAAAGGCCTTTATACAGTCAGTGTTGCATAGTGGGAAAAGTGATGGATTTGGATTCAATTAATAATTATGGTACTTAGTTCCCGTGTGACAATGAGCATGTCCCTTACATTTTGGGGGCCTAAGTTTTTCTCATCTGTAAAATGAGGCAATTGGAGTAGATGACCCATAAAGTCTCTGCTAATTCTAAATCAATGATTTATGTATGTAAAGTGCTTTGTAAACCTTAAAGCTCTGTATGAATGTCAGCTGTTACTATACTGTTAAGTTAAATTTCCAAGGAAAGATCTCAAGTGCAGAATATTTAAAGAAAACTACAATCCTGTAGAAACTATGCCTTAGAGTTCATATCGTTAGGTAAGGTTTTTATTAGGAAAAAATATCTTCACACATGCAACAAATATAAACAACTAGAAAATGTTTCCTACCTTTCTTTTAAGTATAATGTTAGCTTAAACTTTTCATTTATGAGGCATGTTGCCAGAAAATTCAAATCTTCTAAGTATGTGTGACAAGAAGTCAATGGTTATTGAACTGCACTGAATCTCTTCTAAAGTCCCAATACATAGTTCTGAGTTGACACAGAAGAGCCCACCTAAGCCCTTATCCCTCTACCCTATTCTACCACTACAAGAAAGATCTGGACTGAATTCAGACAGATTTCTGCCTTGTTCTAAGTGAAGTTGAACTTCTAAACAAGTATGGTACACTGTAAAGAACACTATACTGGAAGTAAAGAAGCATAGTATCTGTCACTAATTTTCATCAAATCACTAATCTGAACCTCATTTCCCACCTCTGTAAAAGGAGGGGTGTAGTTTCAAATGTGTATAGCTTATCTGAAAGAAACAAGATAAGGAAGAAAGGGTTGTGTATAGTAAGTATTATATATTAAAAAGTACTAATGTGAATAAATCCCCATACTAGAAGTAGGAAGCATGGTGTAGTATATGAGAGTAAAGATGAGTGCAGACAGAAACAGATCATCTGAAGAGAAAGAAGGAATAGATGAGAAGTTATAAACATAAATGACCAAGCTTGGCATAAAAGTATGTTATAGTAATAATGGGGGACTTCAAGTATACAGACATCAACTGGAAAGCTCTGTGTCTAATTTTCTCTGTCTCTGTCTTTCTCTCTGTCTCTGTCTCTCTCTGTCTGTCTCTCTGTCTGTCTCTGTCTATCTCAAAATCAGAGCAGCAAATAACTCCTTTACATGCTTTAATAATAATTTCATCTTTCAAATAGGGGACATTTTATTCTCATCAACAGGGAGGTTGCTAGGGTTAAAATGAGGGGGAATATTTCTAACATGTAATGACTTTCTAAAATTTCTGGTAGTGAGAAAGAGATCTAGGTATATTTGGATACACACCCTAGGTTTGGAGAAAACAGACTTCACAGTTCAGAAAAAGTTTAAGTGGAATTTCATGGACCAAATTTCTGCCAGGGAAGTCAGGCCAGAAAGGATCAGAAACTCTAAAGACTGACAGTCTGAAGTCACAAAAGGGAAACAATCCCATTGATAAGGAATAATGAGAATTGTCTAGGGGGAAAAAACTGATGTGAATGCACAGGGAACTCACCAACCAACTCAGATCATTAAAAGATATGTACAGAAGATGAAAACAGAGGCAGTTAATAGAAGATGAATATAAGAGCTTGGAATGATTTGGGAAAATTGTGTCAGGAATCCTAAAGCTTAAAATGAGTCAGGGCTAAGAAGGAAAACTTTGGACAGCAAAAAGGATTCTTTAAAGCTATATTGGTAAAAGAAGGGAGATCGAGATAAGGGATAGGACTGTTGCTTAGAGTGCATGGATTGATGATAACTGACAATAAAGCAAAGAGAGCTGGCCATTTTTAATTTTGTTTCTGTATTCTCTGCCAAGGAAAATGGCTTTTGTGTTGACACTAATAATAATGGTTATCATTTATATAGTGCTTACTATGCACCAGTCACCATGCTAAGCACTTAACAATTTTGGTTTCATTTGATCCTCATAATAACCATGAGAGGAAGATACTGTTCTTCTCCCTATTTTACAGATGAGGGGACTGAGGTAAACAGAGGTGAAGTGACTTGCCCAGGGTCATATAGCTAGTAAGTGTCTGAGGATGAGTTCAAACTCAGGTATTTCAGATTCCAAGACCAACACTGACAGAGCAAAAATGTTTAACAGAGAGTGGATACATAAGATGAAAAGGTATATCATCCTTCCTTTGATACACACTGGCTATGTGATTCTGGGCAAGTCACCTAACTTCTCTGTATTATAGGCAACACTCAGTTTTAGAGATGGTGCCAAACTGCATTGAGAAAGGCATTTTCCCCAGCAGAGGGTTCTCTATGAAATCACATGTTGAATTCCAATTTCCATCCTTAAGAACATCTAGTGTCTTTGATGTTTTCAAGTCATGTGGTCCAAGTGAACTACATTTAGGTAATGAAAGAATTGTTCAATGTGATTACTGAACAACTCTTGCTGGTACATGAAAGACCATAGAGAATGGAAGTGTTACCACAGAACTAGAGGGCAAATGTTGTAACTTTTTCAAAAAGAAATAGAATAGAATCTTCAAAGTACAAAGCAATGAGCCTTTCTTTGATTCCTAGGAAAAAATCTTAAGTGAGTTGAATCACTAAAAAAATGATTAGTAAATACACAGGGGGCAAAAAGTTAAGATTATAAGGAGTCAGCAGAGCTTCATCAAGAAAAGGCCACTCTAGGCAAACTGTTTGCTTTTGTTTTGTGTGTTTGTTTTGGACAAGATTATAAAAATAGCAGAGAGATCAGAAGAATTTGATAGATATAGGTTATCTAAATTTTAGCAAAGTATTTGTCAAGTACCTTATTATCATGGAAATAATGAAGATATATGAACTAAACAAAAATATAATAGGATGAATTTGAAACTGTTTGAATGGTTAGGCTCAAAGAGTAGCCATTAATTATTGATGTCAACTTGGTGACACATCTGGAGAGGAAAACCTCAAGTGTCTGTGCTTGGTTTTGTGTCTTTATCAATGATATAGAGGCTAACATAAGTGGCATGCTCATCAAATGTTTACATGACATATAACTGGTATGGATAGCTAACATATTGGATGACCATCAAGATCCAAAAATGACTTGATAACATAAAGGATTAGACTGAATCCATTAATACAAAATTTAACAGGTATAAATGTAAAGTCTTATGTTAGGGGTCAAGAAATCAATGTCAAAACTAGAAGATGGAGAAGTATATTTAGATAGTTGTTTGCTTGAAAATGATATGGGAGTTTTAGCAAGCTAAAAGTATAATATGTCATCAGCATAATGCAGCAATCGAAAAAATCTAATGTAATCTTATGTTGCATAGCTAGGTATAACTTCCAGGGATAAAGAATGGATATTACTTCTATACTTTGCATGGGCCAAAACATATACTGAAGGCTTTGTGTACTTCTCAATGGCACAATTTTAAAAGGATATTATTATTTTGGAGATAATCTAGAGGTGAGCAAAATGGATTTTGAAGGGTCTTGAGTTCATAATAGACACAAATCAGTTGAAGGAACTGAAGATGTATATTTGGACTATAGAATGAAATAGGAGGAAATGGTTTGTTTTTCTGTTCAGTCATTTTTCAGTTGTGTCCAACTCTTCATGACCCCTTTTGGGATTTCTTGGCAAAGATACTGGAGTGGTTTTCCATATCCTTCTCCAGTTCATTTTACAGATGAGGAGATAGAAGGGAACAGAGTTAAATGACTGCTCCAAGGTCACACAGATAGTAAGTTTTTGAAGCCAGATTTGCACTCAGAAAGATGAGTCTTCCTGACTCCTGGTGCAGCACTTTATCCACTGTAGATACCAGAGGAAAATGGTTGTATCTTCAAATATTTGAAGGGCTATCTTGTAAAAAATAAACCAGAAAAGGAAATGGCAAACTACTCCAGCGTCTCTGCCAAGAAAACCCCAACTAGGGTCATGAAGAGTCAGACATGATGGACAAAGAAAAGAATGAAAATTGTGGTAGCATAATTAGACTTCATTTGTTTGGACATTGAGGGCAAGATCAGGAGCAACAGGTGTCAATTTCAAAGAAGCAAATTCAGGCTTGACATCATTAAAAAATGTGAAAAATTGGAACTGCTCCAATGTGGAAGGGGTCATTTTCAAAGATAGTGAATTCCCTCTCATTAGAGGTATGCTCCATGCAGAGGCTCAAGGACTGCTCTTGTCATATCTTATTGTGACAATGCCTTTGAGATACAGACCACACTGAAACTACTAAGATCCTTTTCTAGCATTACAATTCTGTGATTCTGTAATTGTGAAGCTTTGAAGATTTCTAAGTTACTTGTTAACTCCAATGTTCTATGACCCTAGATGATCCCCTGGGGAATTGGCAAAGGTTATACCCATAGCCTTATGTTCTCCCTGGAAGCCACTCACTGCCTGAAGGAACCATAAACTCCTTGATGTCAGGCACCATATCTTATCTTTGTATCTTCCCTAGTTGCTATCACTATACATTGAGAATAGTGGGTAATTTAAAATTGTCTGTTTTTGAATGATCATCCACTACTCTTCAGCAACCATGATGCAATCACAGGTACACTCTGGCCACCCTTATTTGTTCATGTGGAATGTGGCTAGTACTCTAAAGATGCAAAATACAAATCTAAAATCATATACTAAAACTTTTTTACCCACTATTATTATGCACTAGGAATTCATAAGGAACCTGTGCAGCATCTCAAGAAAACCATTATTGGCTAATCTTTTATGGGTACAGTATCTTATACATAATAACAACTCCTATTACATAGCAATCTCAGTTTTGCAGAGTGTTTTCTTGAGAACAACCCTTTGAAGTAGGTAGTATTCTCAATATTTTCCCAGATGAGGAATTGAGAGCTAAGCGACTTGCCCAAAGTCACACAGCAATTACATGGCTGAACAAGGACTTAAACTCAAGTCTCATTATCACAAATCCAATACCTACTTTCACCACATCATAATTGCTTTGGGGTTTATGAATTGCATGTTGAATTATTTGTTGAATAACTCCAATACAAATTTTCTCTCTTTGACACTAAAAATGACTCATCAAATTCCTGGGATTGATTTTAGCTAGAGTCATCCCTGGAGTTTTTCCTCAAGGCCCTGTGCTTCTGCTTCTACTGGTAACTAAATCCAGGAAGGCACTGAGAATAGAGGAGCTCAATCAGCTGAAGCTAAAAATTTTTTTTAAAGACCTAAGACTCATATACCTGCATACAATCATCCAATGTATGCTCTACTGTTATCGAGACAAGGCAGGTGGGATTTCCCATATCTTCTTTCCCACAGGCCATTCAGACTTATTGCTCTCTGGTTAGAATTTCTCTTCCCCTCTAAGGTTGTTCTTGATGACAGCTTTAACCAAACTTCATCCATATTCTTTTTAAAAGGTAGATGCTGGGAAAGAGCTAAATTAAAGACTTAAAACAAAACATTAAATTCACAAATTAATTCACAAATTAACTCCAAAGGCAAAAGTTTTCTAAGCGTGCCTATGAACACATTTGGTATTTTCAATATTTGGTATGTCATGTTTATTTGATTTTTTGTTCCATAGTAAGAATTATCATTCAAAGTTATAGCTTAGCTGTTTTTATTCCTTTCCTATTTGATTATAAATTTAATTACTTAAATAAATAAAATAGTCTTTTGTAATGGAAATTATAAATGCTTAAGTTGCATTGATTAATGCTTCCACTTAGTTACAAGAAGGAACACAAAGCAATGTTCAGCACTAATAGAACTAATCTTTATGCTGTATAAGGAAATTGCAAAGAAACTTACGAAGCTTAACCTGCTTAGTTTATTTTTCTTTAAATGCAATCTAAACTTTCATTTTCAGGATACAAATACAATTTGAATTTCATAATTTCTTTTGAAAAATGGAATCCCAAGAAATATATTCTACAAAAGTATTAGATTTAGAGTCAGAGAGCATGAGTTCAAATCTTTGCTCTGCTACTACCTTCAGTGAGTCACAACCTCTCTGGGCATCATTTTTTTAACAAGGGTGTTGTTTTAAATCAGATCTGTACAACTTTGCAGTAGGTAGGGGCCAAAATTAAAGTAGACTAAACTTCTTCAGGCCACTGATAGGTTAGACCAGAGATGGACTGACAATGTTTGGTTGCCACAGGTCACATGACAGTCACCCAAAATCCTTTGGCAAGCCTCAAGCGGCCCATGGGCCACATGTTGTGCAGGCTTATTTTAAGTGATCTCTAAGGTCTCTTCCAGATCTAAATCCTATAATTATGTAATATTTCTAATTGTATATTGCCACAGCTATAACAGTCCTGAAGCAGGAGAGCAAAGAAAGTCCTTAAATTCAGTATCTATCTGATGGATATAGAAATGTATAATAAATATGTATATATAATTAATAATAAAATTAATATACAATGTGGAAATATAAAAATATGTAATTTCCCTGGTTCTCAGTTTTTGTCATCTGTAAAATGTGAGAGTTGGACTAAACGAACTCCAATGTTGCACTATCTCTAAATCTGCTATCTCACATGAAGATATAGTAGGAAAACCTAGCAGGAGGCTTAAGAAAGTACAAGCCCGAGCAAAGCAGTAGACTATACCCCTAATTTGTTCCTGGAGTTACTACTGATAATTCTGTAGCCCTTTAACAGAAAGGGGCTGATGGAAAGTATGTTCTGTCCCATCTGGCAGGAGGGATTAAAGACAATGGGAATTGGAAGCTCTGTGGGGCTGGAGAAGCTGGAAATTTGAAGCTCATCAAAGAAGAGAGGAAACTGGGGTTATGGATAGATTTGTGTCTAAAATGCATTTGATGAAAACAAAATTTTACCTCCAACAAAGGAGAAAAGAAAAGGAAACACGAGAGAAAGTGAATCTAGTTTATTTGAGAAACTCTTCTTTTTAGGTCAAATTTACCTTCAGTTATTTGTCTGCTTCAGTATTTTCTTTCCTTTAGATAAAGGCTTCTTAAACTTTTTCCACTCATGACCCCTTTCCAAGTTTGGCAGCCTTGGTTGTTGTTGCGTGGCCTGAGGGCATGCTCAGTGCAAAGCGGTCATGCTTTGTGTTCAGAACCAAGGCTGCAGTGAAGTTCAAATTTGAAGCAACACTGCCAGAAACACATCCGATTCACTACGCGTTTGATTTTTAATTAATTTTTGTTCGTTGTGCATTCAGAAACCTTTTACCCTTGCCAAATTTTTCACGACCTCATACAGGGTCACAAACCACAGTTTAAGAATCACTGCTTTAGATGATAGACTTCCCAGTGTTTGATGAACATGCCTTCCTTTAAATTGAATTGTGGACAGCACCAGTGGCTGTTCTGTGAATGTAAGTCTTTAATGATGATTGTTATGATGCGTTAGATTTTTTAGAAATACTTTTCAAACTGAGTGTATAATTCCTTTGGGAGGATTGAGAAGTTTGGGGTTATAGTTAAAAAACATAAAGAAAAAAGAAAAGAAAAAGGAAATCAGGGCAGCTAGGTGGCACAATGGATAGAGTGCTGGGCCTGGAGTCAGAAAAACTCATCCTCCTGAATTTAAATCCAGACCCAGACATTTACTAGCTCTGTGACCCTGGGCAAGTCATTTAACCCTATTTGCCTCACTCTTTATCAGCAAAATGAGCTGAAGAAGGAAATGGGAAACCACTCCAGTATCTTTGTCAAGAAAACCCCAAATGGAGTGATAAAGAGTTGGACACAACTGAAAAACAACTAAACAAAAAAAATCTCAGCTGATAAAACATTTCCAGCTCTGGATCACAAGGCCATACTTGGAAAAATGTGGATAGTACCAATACTGCTATAAATAACTCTAGACCGTGGTCTTCTGATGGTAGTTAATATAGCACAGAAAATAATGCTCTCATTAATGGCCCCTTTACCTATTAAAGACAATAATATATGAAGTTCCACAGTGTGTGAAAAGCAAATTGGCCCTGGCACTTCTCTTCTAAATAATCTTAGATGTGGTTTTCAACCCATAAAAAAACATTCTTAATGTCATTAAAGAGTTTAGGCAGTAATGAAATTGGCCAGAGGTTTTCCTTTCTATTCCTCAGTAATTGAAGAAGATTAATCCTTCAGGACTTGATTTAACTTCCATTGCTTTTGAAAAGGCTCATAGGATCATAGATTTAGGTGTGGAAGGGACCTTAGAAGTCACCGAGCCAACCCTCTCTCTTATATTACACATGAGGAAAATGCAGTTTAGAGAGGTTAAGGGACTTGCCCAGAGACCCACAAACAGTAAATCGAAGAACTGGGATTTTTAAAATCCATGTTCTCCGACTCCAAATCCATCACTCTCTCCACTGAAGCACATTGCCTCATAAACAGCATTGGATTAACGGGATTTTATTGAATGATGGATAGCTAAAGGAAAGGCCTTCTGTTTGGTGGCTGACCTTCAGCTTGCCTGGGAGCAAACAAAAAGCTTCCCTTTCTCTCATAAATTGTTTTCTATTCTAAACATTAGCTTTTTCCCTTCTCTTGGAAAGTTTCCATGGCTATTCCAGTTCACCTTGCTTTCTACCTAAATGCCCACACCATTTATAGGTTCTACCATACAATTCAGCACTCAATGATATGTCCTGTAATTGTCAAATGGCTGTATGTCTCATCTTCCCAAGAATATTGTAAGTTTCTTGAAGACAAAAGTCATGCTATATACTTCTTCATATCCCCTATAGCACCTGACTCATAGAAGACACTCAGATGTTTGCCAGTTTGGTGATGGGGATGATTCTTGCCTTCAGATTCTTTATCAACGATTCCACTTTCTTGTTTTTCCTTTAGTGCCCTTGAGTGTAAGTATGTCATAACAGAATGCTAGACTTGGTAGCAGAAAGACCAAGGTTCCCATGCAGCCTCTGATACTTACTAGTTGTGTGACTTTTAAAAAGTTACTCAAGCCTCAGTTTTCTCTTCTGTAAAATTGAAATAGTAATAACTGTATTACCTACTTCGTAAGACTGCTGTCAGGAAAAAATATATAAGATAATATGTAGGAAGTGCTTTGCAAACCTTAAAGCACTATAGAAATGCCATATATTATTGTTTTTCATATGAAGATTGTTATAACCTATTTTCATAATTATAAGGCCAAGGACAACATAATGTAGGATGAAAGCAGTGGACATGATCTGGTTTTCTGATCAAGGCTAGTAGCACATGATGAGAAGTGCTAGGATGGTCAACACGTCAAGGTTCCTAGGATCTGAGTACTCTGCCCAAGTAATCCTACTAAACTGTTAGCCCTCTAATTGAAGCTATTAGCATAATACTGTTAAGTCTTTATAAATATAAATGAGAATAAATGAATGTGTGTGTGTGTGAGAGAGAGAGTGAGAGAGAGAGAGAGAGAGAGAGAGAGAGAGAGAGGCATCATGGTATATTGGATAAATGCATCAGGAAGAACTGTGTTCCAGTCTCATTTCTGACACACACTGCTATATGACCCAAGGCAAATTACTTAACCTCTCAATGCCTCCAGGCAACTAAGACTATAAATTGTACAGAAGATTCTCATCTATGTTGATAGAGGGAGTTTCCTCATCTATGAATTCCCTGTACCAATGATATTACAGTTACAGTCCTTATCCCTATGGATAAGTATTAGGGAGGGAAAGATTCCCAACCTGGATTCAATAAAATGACACATGAACTATTTTCAACATTTCCCACCCTATGCTGATTGAGTAGCATTGGATTTATCAGCTCCCTCTCATGTGTTCTCTGTGACCTTGACATTGACATTGACAGTCAAAACACTCCTTCAGGCCAGAACACATAAACCTCTTTGTCTAGTCACAGCTCAAACATCTAAACTTTTCTAAGCTATGAACTCCCCAGATGATATCATCTGCTGACTGAGGTGCCATTTTTCCCCCTCATTTCTGGTTTGGATCCAGAAAGTAGGATTTGTATTCAGTCCAACCCAGCAACCAGAATTCATGTCTGCCATTTTACTGAAATTATTCTAAATTTCATACTATAACCATTATTGATTTTAATTCTTTTATATTGTGCTAGAAATTTTCTCTAGGCCACATCAGACATTGCTTAGGATGTATGTGTAACTTATAATCTTAGACTGCTATATTCCTTTGTAAGTTGTACATACCTGTGATCAATAGTCTTCTTTAAACCCATTTTCTCTGTTTTTGGTGAACAGATGGTAAGGAACAAGAACTTCTTGCTTTAATGTCAAATTTCCTTTGCTAAAACACTTTGTGAATCCTATTGCCTTGATTCTGCCTGGGAACCTTTATCGAATAAACCAAATTTATAAGCCAGAAGCACAAAAGTGTTCAGCTTTCATAATAAAACTCATACTGGCATTTAACATATTGAAAAGTGACCAGCCCCTCCAACCCCCCAAAAAGGTCCAATAGTAAAGTCCAAAGAGCATTATTCAGGGGCTTAGCTTGAGAAAATTCTTATTTAGTAACTATAAATGTCCACATTTCATTTACTTTACAGCACACTGGGAAAATAATGTATGTTCTTTAGTAGTAAAAAGGCTGTTCCTTTCTAAATCATTTGCAGGGAAAAGATGTTAAATATCTCATAAAAAATTTCAAGAACTTACACCTGGGGGAAAAATTAATTTTTGAAACTTCAGTCTTTCTGAAGCGCTCCTATCTACATAAACTTCCATCAACATCATTTACATAATTTTTTTAAATACTGTGTTGCTATTGAGTTTCCATCTATAGTCAAATAATGTCAAAATAAAACCTTGAAAATTAGTATTTTTAATATAAGCTTGTAGACAAAAGGATGTAGGATTGGTTTAACTTTTAAAGGAGTGCCTTCACTGGGGAGGCTTAAGGTATAAGACTATAAAGGGGTGGGAGTTGGGGGGAGTAGGTTATGAAAGGTTTTGAAGGCCAAACAGGATTTTACTATTTTTATCCTGGAGGGTCCAAGGTGAGTAAATTTTAGGCCATGAAAACTCCCAAAGATCATGTCCTTAAGGCTTGCAATTTTCATTACTTCTACTAATGAAATCACAGCTCCTTGACTATTGAGATATGTGATTTGTGCATCTATATCTTAATTGAGTGTGTTATTCACCATAAAAAGATGCTTTACACAACTCAGATTCTATTACCAATAAAATTTTGTCATTAAAAGTGAATCCTGAGTGACAGTACCCAATCTAGTGTGAAATGTCAGAAGAATTGAGCTCTCTTCCTTTTTTTTTTTCTCTAGTATCACTGCATTTCATGATGAAATGGTCAAGTTAGTGGTTCTGGCAATGGCAGGGCAGTACTTTGTAGAAAATCATGCTTATGAAAAAGATAGCTTCATTCCTTTCCAGGCTCCTTTCCTGACTCTCCAAATGTTCTCTATCATGCCATAATGGGAACCTTACCCCTCCAAGAACACAAGCTGCTTTTCAGCTTCTTTTTATGTTTCGTCTTCCCCCATTCGAATCTAAGCTGCTTGAGGGTAGAAGCTACCTTTCTTTCTGCTTGTATTTGTATTCCCAGTGCTTAAAATAGTGTCTGGCACATAGTAAATGCTTAATAAAATGCTTGTGAGTTCAGCTTCAACATTGATAATGGAACCTCCACCAAGCCCTGTAGCCATGTCCCAGTTGCTAGTATCAACTTTTCACTTTGCAAAGTGATCACAGCAATAGGCAAGAAGATCACCAAGAGTTGCAGGTTGTTTTGTTTTTTTTTAATCAAGTTTACAAAAGTTTATAACTACAACCCCCTCATACCCATCAGATGTGCTCTGAACATCCCATTGGACAAAATAAAGCAAAATTGAAATCTTAAGTTACATTAACAGGAGTGTTTTGCCTAGAATGAAACAAGTGATAGTCCTGTTTGTATATTGCCCCAGTTAGGGTCCATCTGGGTTTGGAAGGTTCATATTTGTGAAGAAACATAAAATCATGCAATTTAAGGATCACTTAAAAATCTTTGGTTTGTTTCATCTGGAGAAGAGAAGAACTGGAGAAAGGAAGAATATCGCTTTAGATATTTGAAGGAATGTCATACAGAAGAAGAATTAAACTAAATTTCCTAGATCCTAAAGGATAAAATTAAGAGCAAAGAGTAGACATCGCTGAGAAGTGGCTTCCAGCTTGACGTAAGGAAAGCTTTAAAAAACAACTAAAATTATACCAAAGTAGAATGGACGGCCCTAACTGCCCTATCAAAGGGTAACTTCAAGCAGAGCCTGGATGACTCTTGGGAGGGATGTTACTGAAAGGATGCTTGTTTAGAGATAGGTTGTACAAGATGACATCCAGGTTCCATCCAGCTCTGATATTTTATGATTTTCCCTTATTGAAATCTTACATTTCCTTTAAGGACCAAATATCTTTGACATCATATCATTCAATTCAACAAGTATCCAGAGTATACAAGGCATTGTGCTAAATTCCAGGGCACTATGCTAGCTAAGTGCTGGAGGAGTGGCAGCAGACAGAGCATACCTTAAGAATTCAAGGCACGGGCCTGGATTGCAGAATTCTAAATTCTGTGTCTGCTATTGCCTTTGACACTGTTTGACTTTGAGAAAGTCACGCTACTCCTCTGTCTATATCTTCATCTTCAAATTGGGGATGATCACAGCTTTCCTCCTTTGCAGACATGTGGTAAAGAATAACTAAGTAAGGAAGCATTGACATTTCTGTGTTCCATGAATGCCAAATAGTAATGATATTCCTTAACTTCCTTTGCATGTTCCTTTTGAAGATAAGTGGGTTTACATTCAGAGCAGAAGGAACATTTGGTCAAAGGTATTAGCTGCTGTCCGCCAGTTAGATCATTTTGAGTGACTTCCATGTCTTCCATTTGGAGTTGAGAACCAGTTAAGGAGGGGGTCTGATATGTACACTGACATGGTGTTTTAGCCAAATATATTTGCATTCTCTATAGGAGAGGGAAGAAATGGTCAAGGAAAGAAGAAATTGCTTTTTTACCTTATTTGTGAATTTTGTGAGACTTAAGCTTAATTTTAAAAAATACATGATTTAAAGAGAAAAAATATATACTTTATACATATATATGTGTGTGTGTGTATATATGTGTGTGTGTGTGTGTGTGTACATATATGTATATATGTATATATATATATATATATATATATATATGTATGTATGTATGTATGTCCTACACCCTTACTCTTTGAAACTGGCAGATTGGAAAAAAATTAAATGCATCTCATCTGATAATAGCCCATCTAATGTAATGTCTTAAAAGAATATTCAATTGTAAGTATTCTGCTGCATCTCGCCTTCAAGAATATTACTCCCTGGGAGTATATTAGGCATTTTAGGAAGTCCCATTAAATTTTTTTAGCTTCTCATTCAGCAATAATTACTCAATAGGCTACATAATTTAATTAGTTATAATTCCTTAATAGTCCCCTCTCTTTCTGTTAAGTTTTTTAAAGTATTTCTCTTTAAAGTTGTGTATAAAAGTGTTGACAGTGATATTGGCTCACTTTCGTGGAGTTATTTTGGAACCATCTTGCTCATCTTCCACCACCAAACATACACATAATTAACCAGTGCAACCTTCAGATTCTTTCTTCATAAATCCACCCCTTCTCCATTTCCACATTCATCATAGTACAGGACTTAAAATCAAATTCTGCCACTTATACTCACTAGCTGTGCAACCATAGAATAGTTATTTAATCTCTCTGGGACTCAGTTTCCTCATCTTAAGTTAAGCGAGAATAATAATACCTATAATATATAATGCTCACTGTTCTCTAGAGGCCATAAGCCTTCCATTATCACTACACCCAAATCTCTGTTATTCTTAACCTAGCCTAGCTCTCCATTGTCTGTTATCTCCAGGTAGCCTTCAGCTACTTCCCACCCTTATCCCATTCTCTTAGTTCCTAGAGTCTGACACTCTAGTCCCATCAAGATCCTCCTCAGACTCCTCCTCAAGACCTTCCCTAAACCCCTCCCCCCATCAGCACAGAGCCACCCTTACATCTCTCCTACAATCTTTCTATTCATAAGATCCATCTTGCCTCCATAGATTCAGTCTAGCTCAGACTCAATCTGGGTCAAATTGTTCTGGCCTTCAACACAATACAAGCAACACAAATGCTCAGGCTCCTTAAGAGTATACCCAATATGGTGAATCTTTAATAAACTTTGTTTTATTTTGGCTGTAAGAAGACTTGGGTTGAATTCATTGGGGCAGGACTTGGCATGTTGGTAAACCTCAATAATACCATGACCAATAATGTAACCTTTCTCTTTTGTAAAGCTAGGGAGGAAGAGGTGGGTTATCCTACAAATCTCATCCCTATTCAAGCAGTGTCAGTTTCCAACCACCTTACTAAATACAGAAGGAGTTAAAGATTCAATAATAAGGTATCAATTACTAACTGGCATTGTTGAGGAAAATAATGAGCTAAGACATGCCTTGGTGGGTTAATAATACAAATTATCATGCCTACTGTATTATTGACTACAGGGGAGCTGAGAACACCTCAAAACAAGGCACTGCCAGTGGCTGTAAGAAGGAAATCCACCTCTCTACCACTATAAGGATACTTATAGGCAGCGTAGGAAATTATGAAAAACCACTGGACAAGCATGTAGACCTGCTATGTTAGTGGTAGACCTCTGTGTACTAGAAGGAAAGAGAGCAAGAAAACCAGGTAAGACATTTTCTTGAGAAAGGGACATAGTTATGGGCCTAAGGTATTCCCAGATGACTTTCATCGTGGAAAATCTTTGTGTTGTCTCTTGTTATGTGCTCCTATCAAAGTCTTGTGCTGGAACTTGTCTGAGGTTTTGAGCAAAGAAACCACCAAAAAGTTCGGACAATGATCTGTATCACAATGCCTTTTGAGCCCCTCCCCAGTTGTGTGAATATGACTACGTCAGAGGTCAGGAAGAGATCCCTGAAGTTACAAGATGCCAAACCTTGGCACTGACACCCACATAACAGTCACCAGATCCAACCCGGAGGCCTTTCTACCATCATAAGACTTGGTAGCATTTACACTCTCCTGGCATAGCCTATGAAATTTCAAGGTCATCCTCACATCATAGTATTACATTTAAGACTTCAGTGAATTAACTCTTAGCCATAAATAAATATATATGCTAGTATGCTAGTACATATAGCATTCCCTAGTGCTTGTAATTACTTAACACAGTGAATAATATTTAACATATTGTTCTCAATTTGTCTTATTCATTTATTTAATTTAGTGTGTTCCATCTCCAACTAGAGGGTAAGTACCTGAAGGCAGGAATCCTAAATCCCACTTGTCTAGACTACTCTTTTACCCCCAATTGCATTCCTCTTTGCGTCAAAAGGTTTGATGTATTTACCCTCTATTAGATAATAACTTCTTTGGAAGGAGGAACTATCAGTTTTCACCTCTTCAAACTCTGCCCCATTACAGTGCCTTTCACAGAGTGGATACTTAATGGGTGTTTGTTCATTTGAGTTTAACTATTCAACAAACATTAACTGTTTGTGCCTGTATCGGCAGAGGGAGTTTCCTTGCCTGGGAGTTTCCTATACCAATAAAATCATAGATCCATTTGCCTGTGTCAAGGCACACATCAGGAAGATATCTCACACAAAGGATTCCTTAGAGAGAGGATCTAGTGGTCCCCTTTGCAGTTGCTACTGTGCCCATTACATTGAGCCTTGGAATACTACCGAGTTTCTCCAAATAAGATTCCTAGAAATGTCTGGCATAAATAATATAGAGGGGGAAAAAAGCAGAACCAGAATAGTTTACATATATATATATATATATATATATATATATATATATATATATATATATACGGATATATATATATATATATGCACACACATAACCATTATAGGGACTAGATTTTGGTTGAAGGGTATGGGAAGGAGGAAGATAAAGGTTAACAACTTCATCAGCCTCTTTCAGGTTTGCTCTCAAAGTGATTTGTATGAACTAAGATGTGATCAAAAGTATGGTGGTATTGGAAAATGTAGTGAGACTCTGAGACACTTATCCCAACTCATAGGCATAATACCAGGTAGGATTCCCAGACTGAGTTTGACTATGTCTTTGCCTCTCGGGGCTCTAGAAGTATCCCTGAGGGGTCAAGGATGACTTTCTGTAATGCTATGGGCTCAAGCACCAATTCTGGCTTGTCAGTATTAATTGACAGAGATTGGTTCTCTAGTATCATTTAACCAATTAATATCAATCAACTTTATCTCATCTCTAAGGTCCAAAGAAGTCAAGCCTTCACTTTAAGATGTGGGGGGAATGAAGTTTAGACTGTGGGAACCCCCATGAACCCCACCCTGAATCTTCCAACTTGATCTGGCTTTTCATGCCCAAATAGCCATAGCCCCTGAACTAAGTGAATGTTATATGTATATCTGATTGAAGTGAGATTGTAAACCCTTTAAAGTTTTTTTCCTTAGAAAAACAGATCAAAGAACCTCTGCTGGCAGCTCTTGTTACTGGTCTTGTTGGGTCTTACACCCCTACGGCAGCTGCTAGCAGCATTGTTGTTACAGCTAATCATTTACTAAAAGTTCCAATAGGAAGAAAAAGTATTTCCCCACCTGAATTCTTTTGCAAACAAAATCTTATAGTGTTCTCTTCTGTCTTACTCGGGCCTCAGTTCCTTACCTGTAAAACGAGATTGATCAGACTAGATGACCTCCAAGATCCCTTATGTCTCTTGATCTATGATCTTATATTCTAAATTATTTTATTATTATTTGTGTATATGTCTCATTCTCTTGTTAGATTATAAATATATTGAGGGTTAGGACTAGGTTATTTTTCATCTTCATATTCCCAAAGCCTAACATAGTGTATTAAATATGCTGGTTGCTTTAAAAAAATGTTTGAACCAAATTGAATTTGAAATATACTTTGGCAAATTGTATTTTATTTTGAACATGTTCACTAGAATATTTATCAAACTACAGTCCTACTGCTTTGACTCTCCTGATTGCTTTCTGAACAATAATCATTTCTGTTCCTACATAAATCTCCTAAATAATTTTCCAGAAATTAAGTACCCTCTCTCTTTTATGATCAAACAATCCTCCTACAAACTCCAGATTCTGCCATCCCCACACTGCTGATAAAATCTGTTCTTTTAAAGGACTTTTGTGACTTGAAAATTCTCCTCAAGGATGATAACTGAGAAAAATGTTGACAATAATAGTAGTTTTCTTGCAAGGAAACCTGAGATTGATTGCTGATTCATTTCTTCTTTTGCTTTACAATTCATCAGAGATTCTGTGATAACATAGTTTATAGGTAATTGGAAACAGCATGTCTACATTATGTGAAATGTAGGATGAGAATCAAACAGCTTTATTTTGCACTTTTCTGAATGTTCTAGACTGGTGAAGGGCTCTCTTACCTATACAGCCTTAGTTCTTTATTCTTCCAGAGACTAGTGTCTCCTCTCATAGTGTTCTTAGCTCCATGCGAAATAAATGCTATTTCTTTTGGCTATTGGAATTAGGTAGTAGGAAAGTCTTCAAGGCTTCATATGGTCACCTGTGTCATAGTATCAATTATTAGTCTTTCTGGTTCAGATATTCAATTCCTATCAATTTACTGAAACTTAATTTAGGCGCTGGATTTTGTCTCAGCACACTTGTATTCAAATCTTGGCTCTATTTCTTACACCCTGTGTGACCTTGGGGAAGTTATTTAAATTCTCTGCATCTCAATTTCCTTATCTGTTAAATGAAAGTATTGGAGTAGATTTTATGGCCTTCCATACTCTAGAACTATGTCATCCTACGGTCTCTCAGGTCCCCTGAACCCATAAGTCCTATTAATTGATTCACACTAAGGGAATTCAGACAGACATAAATAAAAACACCAATTTGCCACCTAGTAATGCATATAAGGACAACCAAAAGTAGTCTGTTCATTAAAAAGCATTGGATTTAAAATCAAAAGGTTTGGTTTCAAGTTAAAATTCTAATACTTAATAGCTGTGTGGTTCTGGGTAAAACATTTAGCTTCTTTGGGATTCATTTACTTCATCCGTAAGATATAAATAATGGTACTTGCATATGAGTCATAGTCAGAAAGTCTTCCATTCAAGGCCTTCCTCTTATACATACCATCTATGGGACAAAGAGCAAATCATTTAGCTTCTCAGTGCCTGTAGGTAATTCTCTAAAGCAATTGCAGACCAGCTATAGATCTGCAATGGTAGAAAGATTTTCCTCATAGAGAGTCCCTTAAAACAACTAAATCAGAGGTTGTTGTTTCTCCTTCATTCTCAAAGAGGACCATGACATCAGAAAGGTGATGCCAAGAATTGCAAGTGAATTGGATTTAAGTGAGGCAGGGTTGGGCAAAGTCTCCAGCTTCACTCTCTCCTCTGGAGCCATCTAGGTTCAATGACAAGATATAGATGAGAATGACTGGAGATGACCCCAAATGCAGTGGGAGACCTTGGCTTTTTTAAGCTTAGGTCTTTCCCAGGTCTCAGTTTGACTGAGGTAACATCTATTCAGTGATTAAGATGAGGTAAGAAATGAAGCAAAGAATGGTCTCTTTTACTTAGTCAAAAAAATAAAAAAGAATCAGTTTGGGAGAGGAAGACCCTCAGGATTTCTGGCCAAAACAGAAACAATTGCTATTTACATTCACTCTGAGCCAATGGGTCCCAAACTGAGGACCAAGTGAGGCTTGGGCTGGGACCTGTTGTTGGCCAATTAGTTGAGAGCCAGAGTGATTTACATTGTAGGAATGATCCTTAAGAAAGATCAAAAGTTACATTCCTACAGAGCACTCACTTGAAAGGATATGATATCCTATGTAGACAGAAGAAGAAGAGGGAGAGGAAGATCTGTGGCTGAATTTGAATTCAGATGTTCCTGACTCCAGGCCTGGCACTCTATCCAAGGCAGCACCTAGCTGCACCAAATTTATATTACCTAATCTCAATTTTATAATACTGACAAAGATAATCCTTTTGTTCTTCCCTAACTGGCCCCTTTTCTCCCTTTCTATAGCAGTTATTCCAATCATCATCATCATCATCATCATTATTATTAATCATTATTGTCTTTCCTCCAGTCTTCCATGGGGCAGCTAGGTAGCACAGTGGATAGAGCACAGATCTTGGAATCAGAAAGGCTCATCTTCAAGAGTTCAAGTCTAGCCTCAGACACTCACTGATAATATGACCGTGGACAAGTCACTTAATCCTGTTTGCCTAAGTTTCTTCATCTGCAAAATGAGCTGGAGAAGGAAATGGCAAAGCACTCCACTATCTTTGCCAAGAAAACTCCAAATGGGGTCACAAAGAGAGTCAGACATGACTGAAACAACTGAACAACAAAATGTCTTCCAAACCACTCCATCCCCTCTCTCTATACAGCAAAGATTCTCTTCTCATGCTTCATTGAGAATATAGAAGCAATTCATTTTAGGCTCCCTTTTCTCTCCTACTCTATAGCATCTTGAATCCCACTATCACTAGTCTCCCACCATTTCATTCTTTATTCTTATCTCTGAGGAAGTAGTTCTTTTCCTTGCCAATACCAATTCTTCTACTTGTCTCCTTGATTCTATACACTCCTTTCTCCTATCATGCTGTCCTGACATTCATTCATTCATTCATTCTCTAATTATTTATTTCTTATTTACTGATTCCTTGCCTTCTGATTCCACCCATGTCTAGATCTTCCCCATCCTGAAAAAATTAAACCAAGCAAACAAAAACAACAACCAAAAAAACCCTGCACCTGACCTTGTTATTGCTTCATGCTATTGGTCAATTTCTCTCCTTACCTTTTTTATCTTATTTTTAATTTGTGGAATAAAACAAGCATTCCTATAACATAGTACAATAAAAAAGATGATTGTACAAGAAACTGCAAATTTACTACGCGCAACTTACTATTCCTTTCTCCTATTCGCCTTACTTTTATAAACAAATTTCTTCCACCAAAAAAACCTACACTCACTGCTCACATTTTCTTTTATTTCTTTTCCTTTCTTTTCTTCCTTTCTTTCTTTGTTTCTTTTCCTTCCTTCCTTCCTTTCTTTCCTTTTCTTTTACTTTCTTTTTTTCCTTCATTCTTTCTGAATTGGGCTTCCCTCTCTTATCTAGACTGGAAGCACAAAAGCCATTCACATACATGGAAGCTTTAACCTGCTCAGTTTTATGTACCTTGGACTGGTTCACCTCTAACTTGGGCAACCTGGTGATTTTCCACTGCTAGAGGCTCACTCTATTGGTACTACGCTGTGCAGACCCCTAACTGACTTTAGCCCTACTGAAGCTCAGAACTTGAAACATTAAGTGATCCATCAGCTTAAGTCTTCCCAGAAGCCTGGGATACAGATATGTGTAACAATGTTCAGCCATTGTCTCCATTTTCACTCCTCCCATTATTTCTTAGCTCCTTTCACTTGAGATTACAACCTTAGCCCTCAACTGAAATTGTTGTTTCCAAAGTTATCAGTGATTTCTACTGATAAATCAAATCGTCTTTTCTCAATTCTCTTCCTTCTTGATCTCTCTATTGCATTTGACACTGTTGACTACCCTCTACTCCTCTATGTTCACTCCACTCTGACCAATCCTTGTCAAATCTCCTTTGCAGGACCAACATTTATCTATTGCCCCCTAACTAGTATATTCTGAAGCTTGCTTCTGACCTTTCTTCCCTTCTTTCTGTCTTCTCACCTTCTCAAATGAGTTAATATTTGTAAACCATCTAGCACAGTGACTGTTGACACATAGTAGATGTATAATATATAAATATAATATATAAATTATATATTGTATGTACATATTATATAATATGTATAATACAGATATATAAATAATATAGTATATAAATGCTTATTCCTTTCCCTCTTCTCTTTTGGCTATTCCATGAGCTCCCATAGGTTCAATTATCATCTTGACACAGTTGACTCACAGACTTATATATCCAACCTTACTCTATTTCCTGAGCTCTAGTCCCACATCAACCATCTATTTGACCTTTCCCATTGAATGTTCTATAGGCATATCAAACTTCTTGCAGCCAAAAAACTTCATTCTCTTTCCCCAAAACTCATCTATCTTTCTAACTTCCTCATTTCTGTCAAAAGCAACATCACCCTTCCAGTCATCCAAGTTTCCAAACTTGGTATCATCCTCAACTCTTCATTCTCTTTCACCCTATATATTCATTTAGTTATCATTTTTTTAAAAAAAATAAATTCTACCATCACATTACCTCTTGCATGTACTCCTCAAGTATTTTCCTTCTTCAATCTTTCCTCCACATAATTGCCAATGTGAAATTGTTATCATGTATTTATGATTATGCCAATCCTCTACTCAAAAAGCTCCAGAGCTTCCCTACAAATTCTAGCATAAAAAAAAATCACTTTTGTTTGGCATTCATAGCCCTTTGCATTTCTGCATTAGCCAACCTTCCCAGGCTCCTATTTCACAGTATTTCATACAAACAGTCAAACTCTCCTACCTGCTGTTCTCAGCAATCACCAGACCTTTGAACAAGCTGTCGCCATGATGGTAATCCAACCTTCCTCTCTTCTTCCTCTTACAATCTCTATCTCCCTTCAAAGCTAAACTACCTTTCCTCAAAGGTCTTTCTTGACCACTTATCACCCATTACCAGTGCCATATAAAAATTATTTTATATTTACTTATAAGTTTATATGGTTCTGTTGCCCAGATAGAATAGACTTGTCTTGAGGTCTGTGACTGTTTCACTTTTTATATTTATCATTCTATCCCCAACACCCAGAATACCAGCCTGACATAGGAGATGCTTAATAAATATTTAGTGAATGGTTAATTGATTGAGGTGTTATGTAAATGTTAATTGTTATTGCTACATAATTGAGATTATCAGAAGTCTTATTTGATAAATATGAAATCAAAGAAAAAGAATATGAGTGGTTTAAGAGGTTACCTATATGAAACTCAGCTTGATTTTAGTGGATATAAAGTTGGAAGGGACAGTTTTGGTCTTGCAATTGTATCTCTAGTGTCTAGCATAATAGTGGGCACACAGGAACAAATATATTTTTTTCTTTTTTCATTCATTCATTCATTCATTTTAATCATATTTGTACTCAATTTAATGTGAAAGAGATTTTCATATGATACCAAGGTCTAGATGATCACCAAAGAATTTGTCCTCTGTAGTTTGTTGCTCCCACCTAGGATATCTGAGAAATGTATTACATAATATTTTCCAATGTATTGTCATCTACTTCCCTTGCAAGCACAGTACTTACCCAAAGTAAACTAAATTTATTCAAAAAAGAAAACAAATAAAATGTGCAACATTCTGCACCCACAATATCCCACCACTCTAGCAAAAAGAAGCAACTGTTTTTTATCAGGTGTTCTTCAGTACCAAGGTTCGCCACGCCACTCTTTTTTGCCTTTTTTTTCCAGTGAAAAAACTCTTTGTTATGGGTCTTATGACAACAGAAAGTATTTCATCATTTTACCATTGTGGCCTCCCTAAGGTAGAGTTGAAATGTCCCCTTCAAAATCCATTCTCTTGAACTCCATGAATCCTCTGTCTCAGAGGTTCCCAAATACCACCCCCTGGGAGATGCTGGAACTATTGGGATTCAGTTAGTAGCATCAGATGCAATTGGGGGCATTGAATAAAAATAAAGGGGCAATGGAAGCATAAGGAAAGAAGAGAAGAAATTTTTGAAAAACCATTCATATATGTTTCATCTGTTGTGTAACAGAGTTAAAGTTGTAGTAATTACATTAATTTCAAAATAAACACAAAATATGTAATTTATAATCAATCAGTAGTCAAGTCCACCAATAGGTCTTAACAAGCAAGTGTTGGCAGGCTAGCATGTCATGCATTGTCAGGAATCATCAGCATCAGCAAGAATATGTGCGTATGATGACTTGCTCATAATATGATACTATACAGTTACATGCATCAAAATTTCAATGCAGGAAAAACCCCACAAATTTACAATAAATTATTAAATTTAAGAGGCATCATTTTAAAAAATATATGTTTAATTTTTTAAATGATGCAACTTTAAAAAAAAAAACTTAAAGGGTTTTTTATAAAGTAGATTTCCAGGGGAGGTACTGAGTAATTTTTTTTTGAAAAGGTGGTGGTAAGCCAAAACACTTGGGAACCTCTGCTCTGCCTTCTCATAAAAGTTTACTCAGTAGTCAATAACACACACTATCCCTGTGGAACTTTGAACTGTTGCCACTGTCTTGACTAAGTTCAGACATGTCGCTCCACAAGATTCTCTCTCTCTCTCTCTGTTTCTCTCTTTCTCTGTCTCTGTCTCTCTCTCGCTCACTCTTTCTGCGTGTGTACGTGCACATACACATGAGTGTGCACATACATACATATGTATATGCTTATGTATACATGAACACATACGTGCATATATCTATATTGTAAATTGTATGTGTATACATGTGCTTTTTAAAAACATTACTGTAATTTCCCAATACTCCTTGCCACCACTGCCAAAGAGAATCCTCTCTTGCAATAAAGACATATAATTCAAAAATTAGGGCCTATGGGGTAAAGCAGTTTTTTGCATGATAGGAAGCCATGTTTTCCTCAACATTACTACTTGCCATTAGAGTTGAGAAAGTGTGAAGAATAGTGTATGGAAAATTAGGTTGGGGTTTGGCCAGGAAAATACATGGGAGACCAGCATGGAGAGCACTGGGCAAGGAAAGGCTGTGCAATAGGTCAAGAGGAGGTCTCAGACCCATACTAGAACACCCTAACAGGAGCAGGTAGCAAGTAGCATCTTTGTCACCTACTATCCAGTGTCAGGTCACCAATCTAGGATAGACCTGGGCCCATGGGTAGCATTTCAAGGTAAGAAACAGTCATGAGCTCTAGGAAACATATGGAAGAAGGAACAAGTTTAGAAGCAAGCAGTAGTTTGGCTTAGGTCTCTTGAGCAAAGTGATGTAACAGTTTCTGCTTCCCACCCAGTCTGAAGCCTATGGAGTGGCAACCACAGCAGGAGTATCATACCAAAAGAGACCCTGTAGTTCTATCGCTCTGAATGGACAGAGCTTCCCAGCTAGCTGAGACTGACTGACTCCAGCAGCAATCTACTATTCTTCAAACCTAGGTCAGGAACTTGTAGAAGTCAGACCAGAGGAGTAGCAATTATACTTCACACTAGATCAAACCAGCTTGAGAGAACTCATAGGTTTCAGGTCCTAAATACTTAATATTCTCAAGAAAGCAGCAACAAGACCAACCCAGACCTTCCCTCCAGAAATGTGCAAAGCCTGGCACAAAGATCTGTAGTCTGGAAGTTGGAAGGAAGAATTAAGGGGCATAAAATAATGCCACAATAAAGAGTTATTGTGGTGACAGGGATGTTCAAGACACAAAACCAGAAGAGGAGAATGACTCCAAAACCTCTGCAAACAAAGAAAGCCTCAAAAGAAAGCATAGTTTTGGCACAGATTCAACTAGAATTCCTAGAAGAGATAAAGCAAGATTTTTAAAAGGTCAAAAATGTCTTTATAAATGGAAATGAGGACATGAGAAAAAATGGGGGGAATGACACCTGTAGAAGAAAGAATTGGAAAGAAAATTGTCCTGTCTCGTAAGGTATAAAACCTTGATCAACCAATAAATTCTCCCAAAATTGGAATGAACTAAATAGAAGATAATGACTCTATGAAAGAACAAGAAATATTAAAACAAAGTCATGACTGAAAAAATGGAAGACATAAGGTATCTCACAGCAAAAATAACCTATCTTGAAAACATTAAGGAGAAAACAATTAAGAGTCACAAGACTATCTGAATTACATGACCAAACAAAATAAAATAAAAATAAAACCAGGAAAAAATTATATGATGAAAACATTATGGTTAAGACAAACAATTTTGAAAGAATTAGAGAGACTCTGATCAATGGAATGACCAGCCATGATTCTAGGGGACTAATTATGAAAGATATATGCTACCCACTCCTGGTAGAGGGGGAAAAGAACTTAGTATGAGAGAAGGAGGGAGGGAGGAAGGGAGAGAGAGAGAGAGAGAGAGAGAGAGAGAGAGAGAGAGAGAGAGAGAGAGAGAGAGAGAGAGAGAGAGAGAGAGAAAGGCAGGACATGACTAATGAGGATGTTTCTTTTGCCTGATTATATATGTTTGTAATGGGGTTTATCTTTCATTCTAAATGGAAGGATAGGTGTGACAGAAAGCAAATATTTGATGATTAAAATAATAAAATATATTTTTCAAAATTAAAAGATGAAAAAGTGGGGGGAGAGATTACTCACTAGTATTTGTAATACCAAGCTTTAGAAAGTAATCCAGAACAAAGTTTTGCATCTGTTTAGTCCTACCAATGGAAACTTACACATTCAGAAAATTGATGGTCATGCTAAAAAATAGAAGTGGAAGAGGAAGGGGAAGAGAAAGAGGGAAAAGCGGAAGGGAGAGTAGAAGGAAAGAGAGACAGCAGGTTCAAGGAGGAACCACACATTAATAATAATCAGCCTTTTCCCATCGGTTAAAATATCATTTTTGACAATGTTATTTTGTGACCTATGCACCTAGTGCATACCAATTCTTTTCTTGAAGAAAGTGTTCATGACAAAAAGGCATAGGTCTTTTGTGTGATCTATAAGTTTCTGGGCTTTCATATTCCTTATTCTTAAACCATTTTTATATAATTATTTTCTGGGACAGAAAACAGAAAATCTATAAGGGAGACATCACAAATTGTTGGGCAGCTTAATTGAGATAATTTGCCACCTGATCTTTAAAAAACAGGTACAGATAAATGCCATTTAACTTAATCAAGAAGAATCAGGAGCCATATTATTAGTAATTTGGAAGATAAAGATTGCAGTATGGTTATTATTATGCTTTTAAAGCCACAATTTCTTTATTTTCATAAACTTTCAATCAATTGTTACTTCTCAGTCAAAAAGCCTAAGTTACAGACCATAAAAGTTCATCCATAATCAGATGCAATTTTATTAAGAAAATTATATTTCAGTCCTAAGAGCTTGGCCTTTTACCCACTCTTTCTATATATATGTACTGTGATTGTCATGTTTTATTTAGTTAACTGACATTTTGGCCAGCAAGTTCAATGTTTTCTGTCATTTATGAAAGTTTATGTAATTTACTCTTAACTCTCAAGTTTATTGAACCTTGGATAGCTGACTCATGCATAATCGATATAAGAACAAAGAGGAAAAGGAAAGAAAATCAAAACCTCAAGTAGTTTAGCAAGACTTCTTTCTTCACCTCACTTGTAACCTTAACTTCTCCCAAAACTTTTTGAATTTCCCTTACTGAATTGGTTTCCTCCATTACATTTCCTCCATCCAAGGTAACCTCCTTGAGGATAGGGATTGTCTTTCTTTTTTTCCTGTATTTGTGTCCTCAGGGCTTAAGAAAGTGCCTGACACATAATAAGGACTTAATAAATGATTCTTGATTTAGTTTGGTGAATAACAAATAGAATTTCTGTACTAAGCTTATGGGTCCCTCCATCCCAGTATTTCCTGACTCCCCTTAGTTATGAATCTACCATTTACCAATTAATCTACAGAGGCTCAATGATACACATGAGTTCTCATTTCAGATATGCAACTTCTTAGACTTGTAACCTCAGTTCAGTTTCATTATCTAAAATTAGAATAATAATTATTTACCTATAAGATGCTCTGTTGCCCATTATAACATGACCCCCTCTTGCCTTGTCAGAATTCTAATACTTTACTCCCCTCTAGGTACTCTAAAAGCAAGTGACACTGGCTTTCTTGATGTACCTTGCCCAAAATATTCCATTTCCCAAATCTGCGCTTTTTCATAGACTACCTCTAATGCCTGGAATGTACTCCTTCCTCATCTATCTCCTAGCTTCCCTAGCCTCCTTAAAGTCTTGGTTGAAATCCTACCTTCTACAATAAACCTTTCTATATCACCCTTACTGTTCATTCCTCCCTTCTGAGATTATCTCCAATTTATCCGGCACTGTATATACTTGTTTATGTGTTGTCTCCTCCATTAGATTGGGAGGTTTGAAAGACAGGTACATTTTTTAAAAAATCCATATCAACAGCACTTTACATAGTCCCTGGCATATAGTAGGTACTTAATAAAGGCTAGTGGATATAACTTGTTGATTTGTGGGGCTCAAATGAGATAAGAATTTTTTTTAAAAAACTTTGTAAGCCATGAAATTCTACAGAAGTATAAGATATCATTATGCAGACGCTATATAAATCTGTTTATACTTTGAACTTGAAGTACCAAGCCTTCCAAGTTTACCAAGAAGTATAAAATCATATTTCTTTTTATTTTTCTTTTCATATAAGTCCTTTATTATTTGATAGCCATTAGCAAACATGAACATTACCACATACATATAATGACATAAAGAAGACTGGATATGAAAATGTGAATTAGCCATGTATAGCTTGTTTTTTTTATTAACTACACATTGAATTTAACATGGTGACACAAGCATTGCTCATCTTGTCTTTATTTTTTGAAAGTTTCATTAGCAATCTTTATTTTTTAATATCATTATCATTCCCCCTCCCACTTCCCCCTGCAATCCTACAATGTTTTTGTAAATAAAAGGCCTCCAGATTCAAATAATTTCCCTTTGGTAGAAGCCCAAGGTTATAGAATGTTGTTTTCCCCAAAAAAAATCACTGTAAGTGACTCTTATGGAATGGTCTTGTAAGCCATTCCTCAATCTTAACGCAGTACTATGTTTACACTCACATCACAATCTATCTGTCATATCAACTCATCAAACATTTCTTAAATTCTTAGTCAATTCTTTGTTCAGACTGTGCTCCATGCTGGAAATATACTCCCTCACCTCTTGGAAACCCTAGTTTCCAAAACTCATCTCCCAATCTTCCTTTTATATGGAGTCATTAGTTTACTTCAAAAATACATGATATATATATATATAAATATACACATATATATATATATACATACATATATATACATATGTGTGTGTGCATGAATGTGGGTAAAGTTTGTTTCCTCTGGTAGAAGATAAACCCCTTGAGGTCAGGGACTATTTCCATCTTGCCTTTGCAATTCCATGCCTAGCACATTTAATATATGCTTATTGATTGATTCATTAACTGATCATGAAATACTGGACTAGGTTCTGTGGAGACAAGACCTAGATGCACAACCTCAGAGTGATCCTTTACTTTCTGTTGTCTTTTACTCCCCCTATCTAATCCATTGTCAAATCTCTTCAGCTGGTTATTGGTATTCTGCCTTCCCGAAGAGGGCCAAAATGATATCATTATGGGGGGGGGAGGTGGCATGGTAAGGAGGGAGTTAAAAGTATAGTGTGTCCAACTGTGGCTGATCAGACCAACAAGAGCTCAGAAGGCTTTACCACGGGTCAGGCACAAATAGTTCACATGAACATTTGGAGTGGACATGTCTCTAATTTTTTGCATCTGACGTTTCTTTTGAGCTATTGCAATTCTGTTTTGCTCATAGAAAACAATGCCTTCTTTGATGCTGCCACATTGTGTTGGATGGTCCTGTGCCAGTATCTCCCATGTCTCACAATTGATTCCAAAGATCTTCAGAAAGACTTTGAGAGTTTCTTCTGACCCCTGTGTGAGATCTTGCCTTGCGTGAGTTCTCTGTAAAGTAACCTTTTAGACAAAGACTTGAACAATATGCCCAGCCTATTGGAATTGCTGTCTCTGCAGTAGAGTTTGAATATTTGGCAGTGCAGCTAGAGAAATGACCTCAGTGTCTGATAACTTATCTTGCCAGGTGATCTTCAGAGTCTTCCTAAGACAATTCAAATGGGAGCAGTTCAGTTTCCTGGCATGGTGTTGGTAGACTGTCCAGGTTTCAAATGTATACAATGATAAAGTCAGCACGACAATTCTGTAGACCTTTAGTTTGGTAGGCCTCCCACACTTTCCTTCAGAGACTCCCAAGCACTGAGCTAGCTTTTTTTTTTATACTGGCCAGCTTTTCAGTACTACCACCACAAATCTCCTGGATCTGTTTCTTTCTTTCCACTCACACAACCACGAGGCTCTTAACTAGCCCTGCCCGCATCCCAGCTTCCCAGCTTTCAGTCTCTTCTCTCTCTAGTCTCTCTTTCAAACTGTGATAAATGTAAGTACCTAAAATATACATTGATCATGCCACTTCCCTGTTGTTGTTTTTGAATTCCATTGATGAGTTATCATATGTGAGCTTTCAGCTTATCTCACTTGGAACCTAATTACTTCATTACTTCTGGAGATTTCCAAATCATGAGATACACTTCCTCACCCACCTTTTTCTGTGTTGTTTTCCTACATTAGATTGTAAACTCTTACAGGTAAGGAATTGTATTGTTTACTTGTATTTGTCTCCCCCAGTGCCTGGCACATAGAAAGTGTTTAATATTTTTAATAAATTCATTTATTCATTAAACTCTCTACAATCCTGCTTCCATCTAGCAATCCAATCCAATTCTCTCTTACTTCCCATCAAATACTCATCATTTCAGACAAATAGTCCTAGTAGTTAAGTATTCTTTAAATTCAACATTCCATCTCCTTTTCTACACACCTTTTTTGCAGTTGTTTCTTAATGTCTAAAATGAATTTCCTTTTCCACTCCAACACTTAAAACCCAGAGCACAGGTCAGATATTACCTTCTGTTGGAGATCTTTTCTTATCTCCCTAGTTGCTCTTGAAATTATTTTGTTTTTATTATCTCTGAAATAAGTTTGTATTTATTTTTCACTGTCCATGTGATAATCTCTATCCCTCTAGAATGTAAGCTCTTCGAGGACTGGAAATGTTTTATTTTTGTCTTTGCATCCTCAACACTTAATAGATCCTTAATTTTTTTCTGTTAAGTTGGAATACAAAAATGAAACAGTTCTGGTAAACAAGGAGTTTACATTCTACTGGAGGTTCCATCATAGAGAAAGAAAACACTAACAGTTTGGGAAATCCATAAAGACCTTGCATGCAGATAGTGGTTTTGAACAACCCACTTTGTGCTGATTGCACAATATACATAATATAATTAAGTCAACAAGTTAATTAACAAGCATTTATTAAGAACCTGCTATGTACCAGGCACTGTCCTAAGCCCTAGGGATACAAAAAAAAAAGCAGGAAAGAAAAAGTCACCGCCCTCAAGGAGCTCACAATCTAATGGCAGTGACAATATCTAAATAAATGTGAACAAACAAAATATATACAAGATAAGGAGGAGAAAATCAATTGAGAGAATGCACTAGTACTAAGGGGGATTGGGAAAGCCTTCTTGTAGAAGGTAGAATTTTATCTGGGACTTGAACGAAGCCAGTAAAGTCAGGAAGAGAAAATGAGGAGAGAAAGAATTCCAGACATGTGGTACAGACAGTGAAACTATGAAATTAGGAAATAGAATGTTTTATAAGAGAAACAACAAGGAGTCCAGTGTTACTGGATCACAGAATATGAGAGGTATGTATGGTACAAAAAGATAGAAAAGGTATGAAGAGCAACCTTATGAAGAACTTTGAATGCCAAACAGATTTTTTATATTTGATCACAGAGGTGATAGAAAGCCATTGGAATAGGGGGAGGGTAACATGGTCATGGGTTGACACAGTCAGACCTGTGCTCTAGGAATATCACTTTGAAAGCTAGAGTGATGGTAGACTGTGGTGGGGAGAGACTTGAGGCAGGAAAAACAACCAGAAGACTATTGCAGTACTCTAGGTTAGAAGTGATGAAGGAAGGCCTGCACCAGGTAGCAGTGTCAGAGGACAGAAATTATAAAAGAGATATTACAAAGATAGAATCAACAGAACTTGGCAACAAATTGTTGTGAAGAACTGTGGATACTGGTTATTTAAATTGGCAGAAAATAAGAAGGGTTCCTGGTTTGTGGATCTTCCAAATCCATTGCCAAAGCCCTGAGATTCTTCCTTTTCTCCTTCTCCTCTATTTCCTCATCTCTTCTTTCTGGGGTCTGTAAGAGCAGTCAGTAACCTTCAACAGGAGTCAGGGGCTGTGCAATATGAAAGGAGGTGTGAGGAAGAACAAACAAGGTGTGACAAGCGAGCTGCCATTTCAAAACAGAAACATTATTGAAATCTCTTGCCATTCAGAGGAACATTTTCTTTTGTTTTGATTTTAATGGTTTACAAATTTAATTGCAACCTCAAAAGGAACTAAATTTTTGGTGGAGGCCAAAGAGAATGGATAGCTTATAATTTATGAAGTTTTAAATAGATATGTAGAGGGCAAAATTTCAAAGAACACATACCAGAATATCTTTGTGAATTATTATATACCGTTTAATAGTTACGTGACCCCTCAAAAATCATTATCCTGTGGTCAAACTGTTAATGAGCTTCTCTGAAATGTTAGATTGGTCTTCAGATGACAGATGGAAAACAAATAACCTGGCATACTGAAAGCTTTTTCTGTCTGACAAAACTCTCCAGAGCCCATTCTATTAGTATGACCTTTGAGAGCCTCACCTTCGCTCTACGTGGAGGTAAATGGGTAGAACTTTAATAGATAGCCTTTATAAATATGACGTCAAGTCAACACACTTTCTCCATAAAGCTTTATACATTTCAATTTATTCAACATTCATTCTTTTTCCTCAAAGAATCGGGTGACCCCACCCCACCCCAATTGTCTGACCTCGTTTTTTCATGGGCAGAAAAGAAAATTGATTTGTAAGCTAGATGTTTGGGCTCAAATTGACTTCTTTAGAGAAGCAAAGTTTAGCAAAAATCTTCTCCCTTAAACTTCACTCTTCAAACTTAGACACAATCAGTTGTATTGAAGCCAGTTACTTCACAGTTACAGAAAGAACTTGAAACAATCAAAGATTTAGAAATCAAATAATACTCCATCACATAAGTGATAAAATTTTAGCTCACAGATAAATTATGATTAATAACATTAAAGTAGCATTTGGAAAATCCCAGACAAATGAATACAATCTTAAAACCCTAACAGGTTTTTAAGCTGGGGTCTGCAAATTTGTGTGTTTTTTAAAATATTTTGTTCTATTATAATTGGTTTCTTTGTCATCTTATGTTTTACTTTGTATTAAAAAAAATAGTATGTGAAGAGTTAGACTTCACCAGATTGTCAAAAGGGTCTATGTCACACACACACACACACACACACACACACACACACATATGCATGCACACAAAAACACAAAAGGATAAGAACCCCTGCTATGGAATGAATGTCTCACTAAGACTACTCTGCGTGAAGCTTTCAGTGACTGCAGAATTCAGATTCGAAAAATGTCTAGGGCACCCACATTAATGAACTAAAACCAAATTTTAGGAGCACAAAATAATCATGACAACTGCTAATGGAATTCAATGGCCTACACATTTTAAAAATAAGTGCATTCAAGTCAGAGGGGCAGCAGTGCTTAAAGTTGAACACAGAATCCACTCATATACTGATCTTTTAGTTTGTAACCCAGAAATGAGTCTTGTTATAGCCAAATTTACACTGCACAAGCATCAATCTGCTCAAGATGAGAAAGCAGTATTAACAGATTAACATCAGTATTTAAAAGGTTATAATGATTAAAATATAATAATATGAGCTAATGTGATAATTACTGGGGTATGCTTTGTGCTATAATTGTCTCATGGCTTAGTGAGACTGCCTATCTGTGGCTGATTCCATGCATTTTCTCAAGGTTAGTGGCATAAATGCTATAGAAAATCGACAATTGAAATATATTTATTTGGCCCCTACTATGTGCCAGCCTCTGTGGTAAGCACTAGAGATATTAATAGAAATTTTCTCCTTACTCTCAAGAACACAAGCACAGTTGTGAACCAGGAGAATATGCAAAAACTAGGCCAGACCTCTAAAAGGCGAAATTAAATAATTCATCTTCTTACTTAAAATGTAAAGCATAAAGTATTAAGAATTGGCTGGGCTACCTTTGTAAGCAGAAGGACAAAAAACAAATAAGATTCTTTCCTTACCCTATGAAAGAATTTCCTAGTAATTGCTTTGCCTTACCAACATGAAGGGAAGAAGAAGGGGAAAAAGGAGGAAAGGAAAGAAGGAAGGAAAGAAATAAAGGAAGGAAGGAAGGGAGGGAGGGAGGGAGGGAGAGGTAGGGAAAGAAGAAAGGGAGGGAGGGAAAGAAGGGAAGGAGGGAGGGAAAGAAGGGAAGAAGGGAGGGAGGAAAGGAGGAAGGGAGGGAGGAAAGGAGGAAGGGAGGGAGGGAGGAAGATAGGAAGGGAGAGAGGGAGGAAGATAGGAAGGAAGGAAGGAAGGAAGGAAGGAAGGAAGGAAGGAAGGAAGGAAGGAAGGAAGGAAGGAAGGAAGGAAGGAAGGAAGAAAGGAAGGAAGGAAGGAAGGAAGGAAGGAAGGAAGGAAGGAAGGAAGGAAGGAAGGAAGGAAGGAAAGAAGCGAAGGAAATTTGTGGTTGTAACTAAAAATCAGTTGCATCAACTTGACTCAAGTCCTAGGTATAATTTACTATTGTTTGATAGGATGATCCATGCATAATATTCCCTCCTGGAAGATATTATTTATAAATTTATAATTAGCCCTCCCAACACTGTTTTAATGTAATGAATACCAGGACTTTGTCATCTTACTTCAATTCCTAAAGACAATAAAGTATGTAGAAAGAAAAGTGACTGGCAAAAACTTAGTCATAATATACAAATGGAATCTTTCCATTTGTCCCAGTTACAAAGTAGGGCATACTTGGAGGAGTGAAACAAATCTCCCACTGTCTCCAGCTCTTAGCTGTTCTGAGCTTTTTTTTTTCTTTAGGATTCCTAAGGAAACCTGCCTTGTAGTGCTTCTGCCTATATGAGTTCCTGGGCAGTCATGCTGTGAGGTGACAGGGATGTTATTTAGTAAATTGCTGCAATATTACTTGTTTGCAGAGTCATAAGCAATATTCTCATCTTCCAAGCTTCACTTATGGTTTAATAAGAACAGGTCACATTCTGCAACTGTAAAATAGTAAGGATGTGGCTTGTCTTGGTCTCCTCATGCTCGATTATCCTACAAACTTGCAAGTGTTGTGAGAGAATTAAAACAAACACACAGAAAAACCCACAAAAACTACACTTTCTCCCATTTCCTTTTTTGGACTTCTCCAGAAACACTATAATAGTATCATATTTGGAAGGTACCTTAGAAGTCATTTAGTCCTATCCCTTGATTATACCAATGTGGAAACTAATGGTCAGAGAAGTCAAGTTACTTGCTTAGGGTTACTCAGGTAGTAAGTAGTCAAGCCAGATTGTTTGAATGCCAAACATGCGCTTTCCTAAAAGGCTATATTACAGAGAACTCACACAAGGCAAGCACTCACATGGTAGTCAGAAAAAACAATACAAGGACACTCTCAAGGTCTCTTTTAAGAACTCTGGAACAGATTGCATGACATGGAAGACACTGGTGCAGGACCACCCTGCATGGCACACCCTCATCAGAGAAGGTACTTTGCTCTATGAGCAAAGCAGAATTGAAGTAGCTCAAAAGAAGCACAAGATGTGCAAATTTAGAGAACCCACCCCAAATGTTCACATGGACTATTTTTTGTGCTTGGCTGCATTGTTAATGGGAATGGGAAGATCTTCGCCATTCATTAATAGGCCCATGTGACCTGCTTAAATCACATGGAAGCCTGAGTCACATGAGCCTGCAGTAGGAGGAGCTTGCTGAATGAGTGGAGCAGGAAGGGGTGGAGCAGGAAGTACGTGGGTGAGACAGAACAGTCAGAGCTGGGAGAGAGAGAGCAGGCAGAGCAGCTAGCGTGAGTGAGAGAGGGAGGGATTTTGCTTAAGGGAATTTGTTTGTGGGGAGACCTGACAGGAGGAAGGCTTGGGGATGGTAGTGCCCCCAGCATTGATAATGTGGATGGCTTTCTTTGTCGGTATGATGGATTTGGTTTTCTGGTGTATGAATAAATCTTTTGGTTTCGTCTTCCATGAAGGGAGTCTGTTATATCTTGTGATTCGAACCTGGGAATATACCAGCATATTCACAGCAGCCCCTCTGGATATTGAATTGTCAGAGCTTTCTGAGCTCCTATTGGTCTGCTCAGCCACAGCCAGACACACTGAACTCAACTCTAACATAGTGATGTCATTTTTGTCTTCTTTGACAAGGAAAGACAACAACCAACCAGCCAAACCAGGTAAGATGCTATGAACTTTTATCACAAATACCTATCTCTACCACTAAAGTCCTACTGTAATTTTCATCATACAATAGTGGTAGTAGTCCTGTGTCTTCAAAAGATCAAGGCACAATTTTCCAGACATGATATGACAGAATGATTATCATGCTGAACTTGGAGTCAGAAAGACTTGGGTTCATATCCATTTGAGGCACTTAAAAGCTGTGTGACCATGGCAACCTCTCTTTCAGCTTTTCCACCAGTAAAATGGGGATAATTAATACCAATAAAACGATTGTGAGGCCTAAATGAGACACATACATGAAACACTTGAAAAACCTTGAAGTGCTATATAAATGGTTATTCTTATAACCAGCTGAAAAAAATTAAAATATAGGCCCTAAACAGAATGTACCTATTTTCTGAGCACCAACCTGATTAAGTTCAGAGAATCTCTTATCAGCAAAAGGTGGGATCTGACAGTGAATGTGGAAAGGCACATAAACTTATGATATTATCTGCTACGACATGGAGAAGTTGTCATGGCTGTTAGTTAGAATGACAAAATATAATGAGAGAATCACAATCTTTAGATGTAATAAAGTATATCTTCATATATTCAACCTATACAATGCAATTATAATGGCAAAAGAAATCACCTAAGGATATACTGAAAAAAAAAATCAAATCCCCTGAGTAGGTTTCCTGCTGCCTATCAACTAAATTCCAAAGCTCTTCAGTTTGGCACTCAAAGCTTTCTACAATCATCTTCCACCTAACTTTGTAGCCTTAGTAAGCCATCATTAACTTTTATTTGCTCTATATTTCATCCTACCTGGCAAATTCATCTTGCTTTATCCCACCAGAATGCTATTATTTAAGGTGTCCACCAAGACATTTCTCCAATATGTTGAAATCCTTCCAATCCACAACTACTGTAATCTAATTTGTATTATATTAGTTTTTATTTCTCTCACAATCATACCAGATTATATGCATACACAGAGAAGCAGCAATAGAAAGAGAACAAAATTTGTAGTATTGAACTTGGAGTCCTGGAGTCATTGTCCTTGATTTCCAGCCCCAGTTCATCAACTTGCTTACATATTTGAACTTGGTCAAGTCATCTAACACCTCTGGGCCTCAATTTCCTCATCTGGAAAATAAGGTAACTGAAATAAATGACTTCTCAGGTCCCTTTCAACCCTAGATTTATCCTACTTTGTTTTCATGTTCCTTGCAGGTGGTAAGTACTTAACAAAATATTTGAGGAATTTTGAAACCAAGTGATAATGACTCCAGCAGTCATATATGTGAGCATCATGTAGATAATAGTTTCTTTGTTGCTTCCTCTCTGATATTCATTACATTTAAATCCACCACCACATGATCTTCCAGCTTTTCTATTTGAGAAGAGTCTAGACATTATATACAGAACCCATATTTAACAATAAAAGGAAATTGTTAACTTAGATTTTTTTTGAGCAAAGATCAAATTTCATGAAGTGATTATCAGATATTACAAAATTTCCAGTTATTAGCTTTAACACACAGTAAAGTTACCACATGTAATCAATCAACATTTTTATACATGTTGCTATTGATTAACATGTTTAACATGGATACCTCTTTTATAGCATATTATTTATTGCTTCAACACTTCCACATTAGAAAGCTCAAAAGAAAGAATTAAAACAATCCCTGACAGAGTCATTGACTCTTCTATTCAATCTTACTTTCTTCTATCTTGAATGTTTTCTCTTAGTCACCACAATGCTAAAACAAAAGTTCTTCCATGGGTGTTTGTGGCGTTAATGTGATTAAAGATCTTCCCTGCCCATTCAATAGGGCCTTTACTTACTAGGTGCAAAGCCCCAGGCTCACACCCTTTCACTGACTAGGCATGAGCCCTTAGGGCCTTAAGGAGAGGGCAGAGCCAATTGTATGTGCACTGAGTTCTAGCCAATCAGATGTGTCTAGGACTGTATATAAAGACAGCCCAGAGTGTGAGAGAAGCAGAATTGAGAAGCAGACACCAAGAAGACATTGAAGCAGCAGACGTCAAGAGGGCATTGAGAGAGCCAGTGTCGAAAGAGTCTGCAGAGCAGAGAGTGCAGACAAGATAGTTGCAGAGATCAAAGAGCTGAGAATCTACAGCATCGAGAGATTGGAGAAGTAGGAATCCAGAGAATCCAGGAGACTGTAAAGACTCTGAGAACGGCAAGGGCTTTCAGAACTGTGGGAGAGGATGCAGGCAAGCAGACAGTTAGGATTTGTTAGTGATTGTTTATGGGAAGGCCCTAGCAGGGGGGAAGGTTACAGGATGACTTGGTTCCTTGTTATCATACTGTCTTGTAATTTCCTTGTTGCTAACTTGAGGTGAGCTAACTGGTTTTGGAATATAACTACTGCTATATTGAATTGGAGTCATTGGGATTTGATACTCTGGTGCGTAAATAAATGTTATACTTCCTCTGCCTTCTACCTAGAGAGCTTTTCACACTTTGCAATTCTGAACCATACAGGCATGTTCATGGTCATCCTCAAGGTCATGAATCTTGCCTTACTGATACAGTGTTGCATATCTAGTTTTTCTATCTTCTACCACTTGTTTTAAGCCATAAAGTCATAAAGCTGAAAGAGACTTTGGGGAGCATTTAGTTCAGTGAGGCAACTAGGTGACATAAAAGCACTGGGCCTGGAGTCAGGAAGACTCAAATTCAAATGTAGCCTCAGACACTTAGTAGCTATATGAACCTGAGTAAGTCACTTAACTTCTGTCTGATTCCATTTCCTCAACTATAAAATGGAGATGATAATAATAGCACCTACCTCCTAAGGTTGTCATAAGGATCAAAAGAAATATTTGTGAAGTACTAAGCACAGTAGTTGTTGTTGTTTCCTCATTTTTCAGGCATGTCCGACTCTTCATTTTCTCTTCTTTATTTAATTTACTTAATATATTTAGTTTTCAGCACTGATTTTCACAAGAGTTTGAATTATGAATTTTCTCCCCATTTCTACCCCCCCCCACTCCAAGATGGTGTATATTCTGGTTCCCGCATTCCCCAGTCAGCCCTCCCTTCTGTCACCCCACTCCCCTCTCATCCCCTTTTCCCTTCCTTTCTTGTAGGGCAAGATAAATTTCTATGCCCCATTGCCTGTATATTGTATTTCCTAGTTGCATGCAAAAACTTTTTTTGGTTTGTTTTGAACATCTGTTTTTATAACTTTGAGTTCAAAATTCTCTCCCCGCTTCCCTCCCCACCCACCCTCCCTAAGAAGACAAGCAATTCAGAATAGGCCACATGTGTATCATTATGTAAAACCTTTCCACAATACTCATGTTGTGAAAGACTAACTATGTTTTGCTCCTTCCTAACCTATCCCCCTTTATTGAATTTTCTCCCTTGATCCTGTCCCTTTTCGAAAGGGTTTGTTTTTGATTACCTCCTTCCCCTATCTGCCCTCCCTTCTATCATCCCCCCTTTTTTATCCTCTTCCTCCTTCTTTCCTGTGGAGTAAGATACCCAATTGAGTGTGTATGGTATTCCCTTCTCAGATCAACTCCAATGAAAGCAATATTCACTCATTCCCCCTCACCTGCCCCATCTTCCCTTTCTATAGAACTGCTTTTTCTTGCCACTTTTATGCGAGATAATTTACCCCATTCTATCTCTCCCTTTCTCCCTCTCTCAATATATTCCTCTCTCATCCCTTAATTTGATTTTATTTTTTTAGATATCATCCCTTCATATTCAGCTCACCCTGTGCCCTCTGTCTATATATATATATATATATATATATATATATATATATATACACATACATACACACAAACACACACACACACACACACACATATATATATATATATATATATATACATATATATATATATATATATATATATATATATATATATATATGTGTGTGTGTGTGTATATATATACATGCATATTCCCTTCAGCTACCCTAATACTGAGGTCTCATGAATCATGCACATCATCTTTCCAAGTAGGAATGTAAACAAAACAGTTCAACTTTAGTAAGTCCCTTAAGATTTCTCTTTCTTGTTTACCTTTCCATGCTTCTCTTGATTCTTGTGTTTGAAAGTCAAATTTTCTATTCACCTCTGGTCTGTTCACTGAGAAAGCTTGAAAGTCCTAAATTTAATTGAAAATCCATGTTTTGCCTTGGAGCATGATACTCAATTTTGCTGGGTAGGCGATTCTTGGTTTTAATCCTAGCTCCACTGACCTCCAGAAGATCGTATTCCAAGCCCTTTAGTCCCTCAATGTGGAAGCTGCTAGATCCTGTGTTATCCTGATTGTGTTTCCACAATATCCAAATTGTTTCTTTCTGGCTGCTTGCAGTATTTTCTCCTTCATCTGGGAGCTCTGGAATTTGGCAACAATATTCCTAGGAGTTTTCTTTTTGGGATATTTTTGAGGAGGTGATCAGTGGATTCTTTCAATTTCTATTTTACCCTCTGGCTCTAGAATATCAGGGCAGTTCTCCTTGATAACTTCTTGAAAGACGATATCTAGGCTCTTTTTTTGATCATGGCTTTCAGGTAGTCCAATAATTTTTAAATTCTCTCTCCTGGATCGATTTTCCAAGTCAGTGGTTTTTCCAGTGAGATATTTCACATTGTCTTCCACTTTTTGATTCCTTTGGTACTGTTTTATAATATCTTGATTTCTCCTAAAGTCACTAGCTTCCACTTGCTCCAATCTCATTTTTAAGGTAGTATTTTCTTCAGTGGTCTTTTGGACCTCCTTTTCCATTTGGCTAATTCTGCCTTTCAAGGCATTCTTCTCCTCGTTGGCTTTTTGGAGCTCTTTTGCCATTTGAGTTAGTCTATTTTTTAAGTTGTTGTTTTCTTCAGTATTTTTTTCAGTATTTTTTTGGTTCTCCTTTAGCAAGTCATTCACTTGTTTTTCATGGTTTTCTCACATCATTCTCATTTCTCTTCCTAATTTTTCCTCTACTTCTCTAACTTGCTTTTCCAAATCCTTTTTGAGCTCTTCCATGGCCTGAGACCAGTTCATGTTTTTCTTGGAGGCTTTTGATGTAGGCTCTTTGACTTTGTTGACTTCTTTAGGCTGTATGTTTTGGTGTTCTTTGTCACCAAAGAAATATTCCAAAGTCTGAGACTGAATCTGAGTCTGTTTTCGCTGCCTGGCCATGTTACCAGCCAACTTACTTGATCCTTGAGTTTTTCATCAGGGTATGACTGCTTGTAGAGTAAAGAGTACTTTGTTCCAAGCTTGATGGGATGCGCTGTTGTTTTCAGAGCTATTTCTATACAGCCGGCTCTGCCACACCAGCACTCCTCCTTCCCCAAGAACCTCCAATCCATACCTGACTCAGATCTGACCAGGCTCTGCACTCCTCCTCTGATCCGCCACCTAATTCCTCCCACTAGGTGACCCTGAGACCAGAAACAACTGCAGCTGTAGTTCTGTAGCTGCACCACCCCTGCTTCCCCTAGAGTGGTGGTTGAACCTTGAACTCCTTCTACTCTGTCCCCCTCAGCTTTCCCCACTAACCTTCTCTGTTGTCTTTGGTGTTTGTGGGTTGAGAAGTCTGGTAACTGCCACAGCTCACTGATTCAGGGCACTAGGGCCTGTTTCACCCGGCTCCTTGTCTGGTTGGTCCTGCTGCCACCCAAGCTGGGCTCTACTGGGCTCTGCTCCTCTCACACCCCTCACTCCCAGCTCCCTGCATGATAGACCTCACCCAGCGACCATCCATGTTGTCCTGGGCTGGAGCCCTGCCTCCCTTTGCTTTTTTGTGGGTTCTGCAGTTCTAGAATTTGTTCAGAGCCATTTTTTATAGGTTTTTGGAGGGACATGGCAGGGAGCTCATGCAAGTCCCTGCTTTCTGGCTGCCATCTTGGCTCCACCCCCATGTCTGACTCTTCTTAACCCTGTTTGGAGTTTTTTTGGCAAAGATACTGGAGAGATTTGCCATTTCTTTCTCCAGCTCATTTTACAGATGAGGAAACTGAAGCAAACAGGCATAGCACTAGGTGCTTGTTAAATATTTGTTTCATTCCTTCCTCCCCGTGGTTCTTAATCTGAAGTCTGGGAACTTATTTTTTTAATATTTTATAATTTATTTCAATTTAATTGGATTCCTTCGTAATCCTGTCAATTTTTGTTTTATACCAAACAATATTCTGAGAAGAGATCTATAGGCTTCACTAGACTGCCAAAGAGGTCAATGAAACCAAAAGTTACCTCTGAAGTCCAGTCCCATTCTTGATTATGTTATTTCTGTCCTGCTGATCAAGCCATGCCCCATCCTCCTCAAAATAATCCAAAGCTGCATCATCTTGAATTTAGCTTTGGGGAGAAAAAAATATGTTACTCCTATGAAGCATCTTTCCTGGTTATTAATTATGAAAATGGCTAAATTCTTTCTTGTAGTTTCCTGGGGAATTAGTAGGGGCAGGATTTGTAGTTTTTGTCCTAAAGAGATAGCATATTTGTATTGTTGGTGCGATTGCACAATGCTGTATCTGTGCTACAGCTTCAAGATTGATATGAATATGTTTAGAAAGAATGAGCCAAATATGGAGCTAAAGGCATCAAACAAGTAAAAGAGCTGTTTCAATAGCTCTCTTGTGATGTATTTTTTTTCTATGTAATATTTAAGTATCTCAAAATAGTAGTGACTTTTTTAATGGGTATTCTTTCAGTGATGAGGTCACAAACCCTATTCCTTAATGAATAATGATATACATATATGTGTAGGGGCATAAAATCATCATTATCTGATAAATTACCTTCTGAGAATGAATATGTGTAGTCTTTGCTGTAAGGATTCTCAACTAACAGATGGTCTTCATGAGATCTATGCTCAAATCCTATTGTGGTCCAGGACACTAGTGGAACTGAAGAGACATGAGTTACCCCACCACACACACACACACACACACACACACACACACACACACACACACACAATACAACAATATCATCCAGGATTATAGTGATGACAGAAATGGTATACATGTGAGACAATTTGGGTTAAATTTATGACCTGTGGATTTTGATCCAGTTGTAGGCTCTTTGGAAAAAAGGAGAATAAACACAATTTTTAGGATGTCACAGAGGGCTACTGAGAACCCAGGGAATGTTCTTGCCAACTGCTTTCGATGTTCTTGTCAAAAGCTTTTGTCTACTTTATTTTCCTGAACTGTTTTTAACCACCTTGAGAACTACTTCTACCTGACAGTCTTAGAATGGGTTCTTAGTGAAAAGACTGTTTGAACTCTTGGGCTCTGAGTGATTCGTTGCACCAAAGGTAGGACCATGACTATTTCCAGGATGGTGGGACAACCTGTGGTGAAGTCCAGAAACAGTAGAATGCCAATTTGGGGCAACAGCAAATAGATCCATATGGCTGGAAAGTAGGGTACGTGCAGGATAGTAATTTGAAATTATTCTACAAATATGTTATTGTTCAGTCATCTCAGTTTTGTCTGATTCTTTGTGACTCCATTTGGCATTTTCCTGGCAAAGATATTAGAGTGGCTTGCCATTGCTTTCTCCAGCTCATTTTACAGATACAGAAACTGAAACAAACAGGGTTAAGTGACTTGCTTGGGGCCACATGGCTAGTAAATATCTGAGGCCAAATTTGTACTCAGATCTTCCTGACTCCAGAATGAGTGCTCTTTTTGCTGCACTACCTAGCTGCCCCATTCTAGAAATATAAGTTCAGCCATATTGGGAAGGGAGTATAAATGGCAAATGGAAGAATTTATATTTTATGCTAGAGGCAAAAGGGAGCTACTGAATTTCTTGAGTAGATAAAGGGGAAAAATAGGCAAGGAGACTCATTAGGAGTCTATTGTTACAATCCATGTGAGAGGTCATAAGAGCCTGAACTAGGCTGGTCAAGGTATTTAGTAGAGAGGAAGAGAGAGATATATAAGAGGGTGTGGTAGTAAAACTGGCAAGACTCAATAGTTAAATGGTTATGGTAAGTGAATGAAAGTGGAGTTGAGGCTCATTTCAAGGTTGTAAACCCATTTGACTAAAAGGATTGTGATTCC
This sequence comes from Trichosurus vulpecula, assembly GCF_011100635.1. Classification (NCBI taxonomy): domain Eukaryota; kingdom Metazoa; phylum Chordata; class Mammalia; order Diprotodontia; family Phalangeridae; genus Trichosurus; species Trichosurus vulpecula. The sequence continues at coordinate 408,340,549 of NC_050574.1, read as the reverse complement.
CTTGGCCTAGAACTATGGATGTTTTCTGCTAGTGTCATTGTTTGAGGGAAAAGATATTGAGTTCCATTTTGGACATGTAGACTTTTAATTGTCTAGGAAATATTTGGGTGGAGATATATAACTGGTAATTACTGATGTAAGACTGTAACACAGGAGAAACATGAGAACTGGATATCAAGATTTGGGAGTCATCTACATAGAGATAATCATTGAAAATAAGAGAGTTAATGAAAAACTAAGAGAAAGAGAGTACAAGAAAAGAAGAGAAGCCAGTCCAAGACAAAGCTCTGGTACTGCCATATATACAAGACAAATCATAGATGACAATAGCAAAGGAGACTGAGAAAGAGTAATCAGACAGGTAATAGGAAAACTAGAGGAAAAATATGGCTTGAAAACCCAATGAAAATGAGAATGAGTATCCAAAAGTAGGTAGCAATCAAAAATGTCAAATGCTGCAGAAAAATGAAAAAGGACTTCAGCTGAAATAAACAGATTTATCAGCTAAGAGGTCATTGGCATCCTTGGAGAGAGAAGTCCAAGTGGAATGGTGAGATCATAAACCAGATGGCTAGGAGTTGAGAAGTGAGTAAAAGGCAAAGAAGCATATAACAAGCATATGCATTTTTTTTCTGTGAGTTTGACAATGAAAGGTATGAAAGATGTCAGACTAAAGCTTAAGAAAGTAATGGCAAAGTGAAGATTTCTTGAGCATGGAGATTTGGACATATTTGCAGGTAATGGGGAAGGAACCAGTAGATAAAGAGAGACTGAAGATTAATTGAGCCAAAGAGCAAGTTCCTGGAGGAGATAGAAGGGACTGCAATCAAAAATATACAAACAGACAAGTAGACCTCATCATGGAAAAGGACCATCACTTCCTCTAAAACTAAAGCAAAGGAGGAAAGAATGATGGTGTTCAAAGTATTTGAGACATAGAACTGGGGAGAAAGCATAGCTCATAAATGTTGACACAAGTTTTCCTAGTGAAGGATAAAGAGGTTCTTTTCTGAGAGGGATGGAGTAGGGGGTATTGTAGGTATCTTGAAGAGAGAAGAGGAGGTTTGGAATAGCCACCATGAGGAGCATGAGATGGAATCAGGGAAGAATAAAAAGCACAAAAAAGTTTGTTATGCAACAAAGAGAGCCTACTTGAGATTAAATAAAAAATGTGATAGACCCAATCAGCAGTTGTACAACTTCTTGCAGCACTATTCAACAGGTCATGAGTAAAGAGGGAAAAGTAGGTGAATTAATCAACTATACTTCAACATTTCTAAAGAAACAATGTAAAGTCAGTACAGAAGGGATAGTCTGAGAAAACAGCAGTCAAAATGACTGAAGGATGTGGTGATGATGAAGAACTGGCTAAGAAAGATTAGGGTACAGGAGAAGATGGAAAAGTGGAAGAGAATGGTCTGATAGATAATTCAGAGTTCTGAATCATAAGGTAGAATTCTTGTGGATACTATGTCCTTCTGTGACTAAGGTAGAGTGAAGGTTCAGGTCTTAAGAGGTGAAGAGGTCCATAAATTTGGAAGACAAGGTATTCTAAGAAGACACTGACATATATATTCAAGTTCCCAAGCACATGAAAAGTAAAGAGGAAAGAAAAATTGTGAAAAGACTACTGAATCCCTTGAGAAAGAGGTAAAATAACTTGTGAGACCAGTAGATAATTGCCATCAGTTTTGGGTTAGAAGTAAACTTCAAAGATAAGGGTGCTAAGAGAAGGCAGTAATAGAACAGTCTGTAGTAGCAGTTTGGTGTAAGCTTATTCTTCCTCTTAACAAGCTTATCTCATGGGAGATTGGAAAGGAGGGGAAGAAGTAAAAGTGAAAGTGAATTCACAACTGGAGAAGGTGGCTAGATATGCAGTATCTTTCTTGGTGAACTTCAGGTAATTCTTATGAATTTCATCATAATATGATTTAATAAGAGTAAAGGCATTAAACCCAAAACACACTTTATCTTGTTTGTTATTTTATTATTTTGAGTTAAGAAGAATAATGCCACATTCCCAATCATCATCCTTTTCCTCAAAAATAAAATGCATATTTATGATTGTTGAGCTATGTAAAGGTTTTCCTTCTTCACTGAATGATGTCCATATTCAGCATTACACAAAAATGGAAAAAAATACTTCAAGGCTTATAAAAAGACATCGTGATATGTTGGATGGAGTGCTGAACTTGTCAGGAAGGTCTTACTCCGAATAGTACCTCCAGCATTTACTAGATGTAGTAACCAGGGACATGCCGCTTATCCTTGCTAATCCTCAGACAGTTATCTAAGACTATCTACTGAGTTAAAGGAAAGTTGGAATTTGTTTTGGTGGTGGTAATTCTCTCACTTGTGAAATTACAGGTCCTTGATGATTTGGCATATGAATACTAAGCAATATGCTAAATAAAGATGGCTTGTTATAAATTCTGAAGAATACATTTTTAAAATGAAAGTCTTGCACTAAGAAGTTTCTCTTTTAGATTATAAGCTCCTGGAATTCAGTGATTATGTCCATTTACAATTCTCTAAATAGTATATAGTAGATATATGTCTTAATGTGGCCTGGAAACCAGGAAGATATTTCAGCATCTCATATATCTGCTTCTGAGGTAGATAGATAGATAGATAGGTAGATAGATAGATAAATGTATGGATAGAGATATAAAATTTCCTTTTTATCTTTTATATAACATATATGTACATATGCATTCATGTGTGTGTATATACATATATGTATATATGTGCATGTATGTGTATGTGTGTATATATAGATATGTAGGCATTTATCTATATCTATATCTATCTACATATCTATATATCTATATCCATGTCTACAGATAGATGGTTGTGTGACCCTGGGGAAGTTATCTAGACTCTCAGTATTGTAGTCATCAACTGCTCAGTTATAAACAAGTTATATACAAGATAAAAAGGCAATAATTAACAGAGGGAAGGCACTGTAATTGAGAAGGGTTGGGGAAATCTTCCTGCAGAAGATAGGATTTTAATTTGGATTTTAAAAGAGCCTGGGAGATCAGTAGTAGGAGAGGAGGAGGAAGAGCATTCCAGGAATGGGGGAGAGCCAGAAAAAATGCCTGAAACTGAGAGACAGGGTATCTTGTTCACAGAACATACAGGAACATCATTGTATCAAAGAATATGTGTGGGAGAGTAAGGTATTAAGAAGGCTAGGAAGATAGGACAGGGCTAGGTTAAATAGGGCTCTGAATGCCAAACAACATTTTGCATTTGCTCCTGGAGGCAATAGGAAACCACTGGAGTTTATTGAGTAGGAAGCTGGGGGATGAGTGTGTGATATGATGTGATATGATCAGACCTGCATTTTAGGAAAATCATTTTAGTAGCCAAATGGAAAATGGATTGGAGTAGGAGAGAGACTTGAGGCAGGCAGACCCACCAGCAGGTTATTGCAGTAATCAAGGCGCGAGATGCATTTTGTATCTTACTCTGCTATATCACTTCTTGAAATAGCCTCTTGCTGTGCCGATACTACATTTCCCCTTGATTGCATGTTGGAGATGCCAAAGAGACGGAAGTGTGGGTCTGAGTAGTGTCAGGGGGTTATACTAAATGGAGTGAGAGAAGTCACACAAAATGTGTGACAGAGAGACTTTTTCAAAAGTAGAGAGTGCTTTTTCTCTTTCTACCTACGGGAATATATTCTTTCTCTCACTTTCACAGAGGAGTCCATCTCTAGGTTTTCCAAGGAGTCAAAGTGGAAGTATACTCAGAAAATGGGGTTGTTCTTTCAGCTTGATGAGCTGTGGTGTTTGGAGAAGACAAGTAGAAGGAAGCAAATCTGTTCATGATGGCATCAAGCAGTAGGTGCCCATCAGGTTTTTGCACTTATTGACTAAAATTTCAAGGGGAGAAATCACTGGTCACACTCCCCTAGGCATTTGCCTGAAGTACCTGAGGGCAACCCAGCTATTGAATAGCTGAAGGCTGGAAGGCTTGTGTTATGTTCATGGGAATGGGAAGATCTCTCCCATCTATTAATAGGCCTATGTGACCTACTTTGAGCTCCTGAGTTACATGAGCCTGGGGTGGAAGAAGCTTGCTAAACCAATGGAGCAGAAAGCGTGTGGGTGAGACAGAGCAGTCAGAGCTGGGAGAGAGAGAGAGAGAGAGAGAGAGAGAGAGAGAGAGAGGGAGGGAGGGAGAGGGAGAGGGAGAGAGAGAGCCAGGCAGCTAGTGTAAGTATGTAAGTGAAAGAGGGAGTGATTTTGCTTAAGGGAGCTTCTTTGTGGGGAGGCCTGAGGGAAGGAAGGCTTGGGGATGGCGGTGCTCCCTGAATTGGTAATGTGTATAGACTTCTTTGTTGCTATGATGGATTTGGCTTTTAGGTGTTTGAGAAGATGTCTTGGTTTCATCTTCAATGAAAAGAGTCTGTTGTATCTTGTGATTCAAACCCGTAAATACACCAGTATACTCATAGCAGCCTCTGTGAGTATTGCATTGGTGATATATTTGGCATCATGAACAGTATCACAAAATATAAGACCTCTACTTGGAGACAGAATGCCTCTAGGAAGGGAAATGGATATCCCAGGATGGGAGAAATCACCTTATTTCTCCCTGGAGAGAGAATGGGCTAAAAGCACAGGAGTCTGTGAAAACCAGGAACCAAGGCTACAGAAGGGAGGACCCAGAGATTTAGAAACATGTTTGCAAGGAATATCAATAGAACTGGGGAAAGAAATGGCAGGGGTGTGTAGGAGAGGCTGTACCTTGCTAACAAGTTTTCATATTATATGTAAAAGCAGAGACAAATTGTTGGAGGAAAAGGTTCAGTTGAAAAAGGAGTTAGCTGGCTTGCATGACAAGCTTTCTCTGCTACAGTGTTTGAACTTTCCTTTAGAAGAGCAAGCTAGAAAGATTCAGGTGGTAGAAGGAAAAGCAACTGTGAGTTTATCTCAGAAAAGAAGGGAAAAGTTTAACAAGAAGAAGGTACATGCAACCCTTGCACAGGCTGGGCCTAATTGGGATCCAGACACCTGGCAGGAAGATGCATGGGAGTAAACTGAAAGAAAGTTAGATGAGGAGGCTTCTAGGAATGCAGATGTTCGTCCAATACTAAGAAGGAAGCAAGAGAACCAGCAGGGCCACACAGGTTTAGGGAAGTAATTGAAGATTTTATGCAGTAGGAGGTCACAGATATTTTGAGTTGATTCTCAAAATGGGAGAATCCTTAGTATCTTGAGTGGTGAGTATCAGTAATGAAGGGGCCTGAGAAGTAGGGACAGATAACATAGATTGTTTGAAATTCATGGATATTAGTCAGAATCCTTTTGTGCATCAAGCTTTTAAGGATTACCATGTGCAAAGAAGTAACAGTGGAACTAATCTGTTAGCTTTGGCTGCAAAGGGATGCAATAAGCAGTGTCCCACTGACTCTATGTGGCCTAGTGGAGATAGACCCTGGCATTCACTTAGAGGCTGTATGAGAAAGTTAAAGGAAAAGGTAGTGAAAATCACAATAATGGTCAGAGACACCAACACTTATCATAGCACTACCTTAACAGTTCCTCATAGATATATAATAGTGAAGACGGCCCCTCCTGCTTATAAGCACCTAATTCTGACTCTACTAATTGGAGAAATAGGGTACCCTCTTTCAGAGATGCTGGATAAGATTTCACAGTTAAGTGACTTAGGGGAATGGGGAAAAGATAAATTTCCTCAAGAAATAAGACTAAATAGCCAGCAGATTCAAAGTCAGAATAGATTAAGAGGAAAGAATTGTTTACTGCTTTATTAAGACAGGGATAGATTTCAGAAGAATAGATGGCATTCCAACTAATGAACTATGTAAGATATACCGAGAAAAGGTACTTAATATTAGACTGAATAGGGAAATAAGAACTGCTCCTACAGATCCTCCTGAATCATTTTATCCAAGTTTGTCATACCTGCAGGGAGAATAGGAAATTGGCCAAGCCCCAGCTCAGATTAAAGAAATACACAGCAGTAAGAAAGATAGGAATTAATACAGTTTTAGTGGGTTCATGGACTCCAGAAGCAAACCTGACCCTATATTTACCCTGCTTCTGGCTATCATCTCCCAATTCTTTTTGGCTTTTCAATTTGTTTGCTAGATTTGTCTCTTGCAGGCTTAGCATACTTTACTTGGAGATCGGGGCTGTCCAAAATACAGCCCACAGGCCGCATGCAGCCCGCAGTGTGATTTTATGGGGCCCACCTGTGGGATTTAATTTTACAAGAGAAAAAATAAAATAATAATTTTCATGGAATGCATATTAGATTTTTAAATTCCATCACTAATAAATAATCTCATTGATGTTAATTTTCTTTGGTGTTTTTAAGCAGTGTTACAGACAGAACATATCACAGGGAATTTTCAATCAATCTGTGGGATGCATACCGTCTGTACAATGCAGACTAGTCAGTAGGCACCTACCTTTATACTGTTGTGTTGTCACTTTTTTGTTTTGTATTTGCTTTTGTGCTTCGTGCCTTCACCTGTCATATTAATGATACATGTTCCCCCACTTTCTATTAGTGTACTATATTTTTTATTCTGGGTGCGGCCCTCGAATAATTATTTTATTTTAATGCGGTCCTAAGATAACCTAAGGTTGGACAGCCCTGTTGTAGATGACTGACCACTTGAGCTGGATGTCATCACCTGTCCAAAACTGTGATACATAACCACTGGACCTGGCATTAACCAAGCTCTGGATGCCAGCTAAAGAATGGACTGCTTGAATGGGACCTCTAGGGGCAGGGACAGCTCTATGCCCAATCTCAGCAGGGAGTAGCTATAGAAGAAGAGACCTTCACCTCTTACCCCAAGGGACTTTGGGCCCCGTTTGTTTGAGGGGGGAATGATGGGGTGCTTGTGCTCAAGCCCCAGCCTAAGACAGTGTTTTATGTGTTTATTTTGTATTATCCCTGTTATGTTGTTGTAAGGTTACCTATGTAATGAATACGAAAGATCTTGGGGCCAAATGTTATGTTGATGGGAATGGGAAGATCTTTCCCATCCATTAATGGGCCCATGTGACCTGCCTTGAGCCCCTAAGTCACATGGAAGCCTAAGTCACATGAGCCTGTGGTGGGAGGAGCTTGCTGAATGGGCGGAGCAGGAAGGGGTAGAGCAGGAAGTGTGTGGGTGAGACAGAGCAGTCAGAGCTAGGAGAGAGAGAGAGAGCAGAGCAGCTAGTATGAGTGAGAGAAGGAGTAATTTTGCTTAAGGGACTTACTTTGCGGGCAGGCCTGATGGAGGGAAGGCTGGGGGATGGCAGTGCCCTCTGCATTGGTAATGTGTATAGACTTCTTTATTACTATGATAGATTTGGCTTTCTGGTGTTTGAATAAATGTCTTGGTTTCATCTTCAATGAAGAGAGTCTGTTGTATCTTGTGATTCAAAGGTGTAAATACACTAGCATATTCATAGCAGCTTCTGTGGATATTGAATTGACAATATATTGCCATCTGCCTGAAGTATCTGAGGGCAGCCCAGCTACTGAGCAGCCAAAGGCAGAAAGCTTCTGCCCAGCTTGCTGGCTATGCAAGGAGATGATTTCTTCTTTCCCTGTGATTTTTATTTTGGGGGGTAGAAGCACTTAAAGAAATTCTGCCCTCCCTCTCCCTGAAAAAAAAAACACTTCAATATAGTTGTGGGAAAACAGACACAAAAGTGGGGAGGGGAGTTAAATTTAAAATTTTATCAGGAACAGCTGAAGCAGCACCAGATACTAGAGTTATAAATCATACTATCCTTTATCTATGCTTTGACTTTAGTAAAGATTCCATTTAATCTATATATGAGTGAATGATCCTCTAGAGACCATATAAAGTTGGAAAAGAGATGAAAATCTGATGGGAATAAAGGTTAAAGCCATTTGATAACTGGTGAGTTATTTTGGGGAACATTCATACCCTCAGATTAGAGAAGAGCTCAGGGAAAGGGGATGGGAGGGGAAAAAGTTTGCAGTGAGCAGAGCTCAGACTGGGATGGGCTATACTTCCATGTGTAAGAAACAGCTGTTGAAGCTGACAGGGCAGCTAGGTGGCTCATTAGATAGAGCGCTGGGGTTGGAGACAGGAAGACCGGAGTTCAAATTCAGCCTCAGACACTTACTAGCTCTGTGACCCTGGGCAAGTCACTTAACCCTGTTTGCCTCAGTTTCCTCATCTGTAAAATGAGCTGTAAAAGGAAATGTCAAGTTACTCCAATATCTTTGCCAAGAAAAACCCAAATGGGGTCACAAAGAGTTAGATGCAACTGAAAGAACTGAACAAGAATAAAAAAGCTGTTAGCCCAGTCCTCGGAGCTTTACCTAATAGCTTGCGTAGATATTGCTCTCTGTGTAACTATCATTGTCAGTATCCCATTCCCCCCACCCCTGCCACCCCAGGAGCTCATAAAGCACTACTCCTAGGTGTGTGGACACATGTAATTCACACTGAAAAAGCATTCTTAATTGTAAGTGATATAACACAGTATGGATTATCAAGTGTTATCCTAACAACAGACCCTGTGAGGAAGGCAGTAAAAGTATTATTGCATTTTGCATATGAGAAAACTGAGGTTCAAAGTGGTTAAGTGACTTCTGTAAAGCCACAAAGCTAGTATGACAGAGATGGGATTTGAACCTTCTGAATTCTAAACTAGACCTGTTGCCTCTTTACCGTAGGGAATCAGATTCTTTTATCTGACCATAATTGTTCAGGAGTGGCATACAGTAACTAGTTTCATATGAGTATTTTAAATAGATAGTTCCGTTTAATCACACCAGGAGCACATAGGTAACCACTATGAAGGTTTGAGTCTGGATAAAATATAGCGAGGCAAAATATATTATCACCCAGTAAAACAGAGAGGCACCCTAATATATTTAAAATTTCAGAGAAAGCAAAGGAAATACCCTCCATAGATAACACAGAGGCTTCTTTCATTAATAATTACAAAGTCTAGTCCTGATTAACTTCCATTTCCTCTTGCCTATTGAGATGCACTTAGATTGCTTTTATCCAAATTTCTGTCTGTGTAAGACACCAGGAAAGTAATAATTAGGAACTAGAGAGATGAGTCTTCATAAGTCTGATCAAGGGGTCAGTTCAAGCTAGCAATTCTTATGAATCAGGGTACATGAAAGAATGGTAAAAATGGGTTAATTGCCCAAGTGGCAAGATAGTGAACAGAGAAATAAAACTTAATTATGGAGAATTTTGAACAGGTAAGATCATGAGGAGGATAAAAATAGGGACAGAGGATACTGCTGATGATGAGATCAAGGATGCAAGTAGGAAAGTGAGAAAAGGAATTGGGTACAACTATGAAATCCTAGATTAGAGAACAGGAGGATTAATTATTAGCATGTCAAAAGGAAGACAGCTGTAAGAGTTTGAGGAGTTAGCAAACTAAAAGCCAAAGGAGAGTTGGATTTACAGGGTAACAGAAAGGAAGATAGATAGAAAATAAAGAGTTAAAGATTTCATGAAGAGCAGAAACTTATATGATAAAGGAGATGATTTTAGTGTAGGTTGAGAAATGGCTGGTATCCCTTGCCTCTGATCAGGGTACATATTTCTTGTAGGGGAGATACAGAGTACCTACCACAAGAATTACCTATCCATTCATTCATTCAAAAACAAATTTCATTAAGAACCTAATATGTGCCAGACACTGTGCTAGGTCCTCATACAAAGTCAAAACTAAAGGAGTCCTTGACCTCAAGAAATTCATATGTTCTACTGAAGGGAACCAATACGTACCAGATAAGAAAACCTATACAAAGTAATTGGGGAGGGAGAATGCTAATAACCACAGATTCTGAAAAGGTCTATAGGTGTCATCCTTAAACTGAGGCTTGAAGGGATCTAGGAATTCCAAAAACCAGAGATAAAGGGAGAGAAAGAAAATTCCAAGTATAGGGGACGGTAGGGGGAGAGGACCTTGACAAGGCACGGAGGTGGGAGATGAAATGTATCTGGGAATCAGCAGGTGGAACAATATAGATGAAATGTATGTGTTGAATGAATGTTTTAGCTCCTTACTAGCAAAAGGCCTTGTGGAAAGTTTAATTTTCCCAGTTAGGAAGAAGGACTGAAGGACCATGGGAACCCAGGAACTTTTGATCTGTGAGTTGGGAAAATGGGTCTCAGGGAGTGGACACTGACCAAGAACCACTGGCCTGCTGGTTTCAAGAGAAAGTCACTTCTACCCCCAAGCTGAGTATAATCTTGTCTGGCTCATTGACTCACTTAAAGAACTATCTGCCTGGACAGAATGGTGAAGTTTTCCTGACTGCTGCTTCCACTAGATCCTGAATTTATATCTTCTCCACTTCATCTTCATCCCCTACCTAATCAAACTGCCGTTTGCCTGGCAGACGGGCACTGCTTACACTCAAGTTTTCTGCTCTCTTTAAACTCTGTTTACTTGCTACGTGCAATTTTATAGTGGATTTTGTCTCTAGATGTTTTTCATAAGATGATTGTCATTCTGAGGGAATAGTTGCTACAAAGCAGTTGATCTAATGATCAGGGAAGGACAAAAGGGAACAGAGAGCCCTAGACTTAAGTGTGGGCCTGTAGTGAAAATGTCCATCTTGCTCAGCCTCGAAACACAAAGTGAAGCTTCAGTGTAAAACAGGGCTGTAGATAGAATATAAAAGGCTTTAAATGTCAAATATTTGTGAGTCAAGAGGTTGGAAGTAGCCATGCCAGGAGTGGTTTGATTTAATCATAGATTTATAGGTTAAAAAAAACCACTAAAGTGCTTTTACTCTAGACACCTTATTTTAGAGATTAGGGAGATTAAGTCAATTGCCCAATGTCACACAAATAGTAGAGTAACTTTTAAAGCCAGGATTTAAACCCAGGTACTCTGACTCTAGGTGGCTAGGTGGCACGGTGGATAGAGCTCCTGCCCTGGAGTCAGGAAGATTTGAGTTCAAATTCAGCCTCAGACACTTCCTAGCTGTGTGACCCTGGGCAAGTCACTTAACCCTGTTCATCATCAGTAAAATGAGCTGGAAAAGGAAATGGCAAACTACTCCAGTATTTCTCCCGAGAAAACCCAAAATGGGTTTACAAAGAGTCAGATACAACTAATATGACTAGACAGACTCTGCCCCTAGATTGAGCTCTTTTGCCACTGTACCACTACACTCTGGAATCTTGGAAGTATTTGCTATCCAGAAATATTTGAAGAGAGTTGTAGTACACGTAAATGAAACCAGAAAATCACAAAATAAAGTGTTCCTTGCTGGCGATTTGTCTGAGTGATTTTTTAAAAATAGGTAAATAGAAAATTATATTTCATTCCTGAGAAACAAGGACTTCATTTCTCCTGGGTTTCAGAGTGGAAACTGGTAATATTTGGGCCTTTACTCTTCAAGAATAATTCTAAGAGTAGAACTAAATCACCTTAGAAAGGTCACTGAGGGCAGAAAGAGTCCTTTAATTACAGTAAGAATAAATATGACAGTAATGATTTATCATCTTACTCAGGTCAGCCTCCCATATCATCAATTTGTAGTCACTCTAACACCTCCCATACAGGGAGGAAGAAAGACTCTTCCATTCCTCTCCTTGATTTACCTCTCTTAAGGAGAGAATTCTGCCCTCATATTTCCCTGCGTCAGTCTTCTTTTCAGCTCTTGGCATAGAAGCTTCGTTAGAATGGCCGAAAGTGGATGAGGACTAGTTTTGCATATAAGCTGTTCCCACTCCTTCCGGCCCTTCTTTAAGAGTTGTGCAATGAAGTTTTATGCAGATGTGATCCCCGCATATCAGGGGAGGAGGGAGCACTTAAAGAGAATGTCAGCCCCAGCAAGAAATAAAAATAGAATGAAAATGGATTCTTCATAATGTTTGAAAGTGGACTTGAAACTGTTTCAATTATATAGTGATGCATGTTGCTTTGGAAATTGAGCAATTTCTTTTAGAGGCTTCTTCTGATGTCAGATTAAAATATAGGCTGAGCAATTAACTGGAAAAGATTTAAGGAGAGAATGGGAATAAAAATATTTACATAAATGGAGGACTTCACTTTTCGGTATTCGAACGAAAAGTCTAACATTAAGAAACACAATTTCATTTTTCATAACAATAGAAGGATTTTCATGTGGTATTCGTGTGTTTATATTTCAGTTTTACTGGGCAACTTTTTTTGCCATCTTTCCTATAAAGAAATGAGATTTCTGACTCACCACTGGAAAAATGTGGTTTCTGAGTTGTTTCGCCAAGGCCAGAAACAGGTTTGCCTTAATCCATGTATAAAATCTTACTCAGTGCCCTTTGTGAAAATTTGTGTTTATTTGGTTTTTTTTAATAATTTTCATTGATCTCTTCGGTTTCTTACATCCCCATAGTATCCTATGTATCTCTTCTGTTACTCTCCCTGAGAGCCATGCAATACAACAAATAGTTGTGGTTTTTTTAAGAGGAAAAAAAGTCAATACAATTGATTACTACATTGACAAGATCTGAAAATATATGCAGTGTGTAACATCTGTAGACTTCCCACCATTATGAAAGGGTAGATTGGAAGCATCTTCTCATAGCTCTTCATTCAAGTCCTGCTTGGTTTTTATAATTTTGATACATTTATTTTTGATGTGTTATTGTTCTTTCCACTTATGTATATTGTCTTCTTAGTTGTGATTACTTTACTCTGTATCTGCTCATATAGATCTTTCCATGCTTTTCAGTATTCATCACACACATTGTTTTTTAGAATGTTGTAGTATGCCTTTGTATTCATGTACCATAATTTGCTTAGCCATTCCCCACATGATAGACATCTACTTTATTTCCAATTCTTAGCTATCACCAAAAGTGCTGCTATAAATATTTTGGAGTATATGAGAACTTTTTTCTTATTAATGCCTTCCTTGACCAATAATGAAGTCTCTAGATCAAAGGATAGGGACATTTTTGTCACTTTATTTGCACAATTTTAAATTGCTTTTCAAACTGGTTATATCATTTCACAGCTCTACTAGAAATGTATCAGTGTGCCAATCTTCCAAAAGCCCATTCAACAGTAATTCTTGCAAATTTTTGTTATTTTTTTCCCCCAATTGCAGGTGTGAGGTAAAATCTCAGGGTTGTTTTGATTTGAGTTTTTCATTATCAGAGAAGGATGAAAGGCTTACCCTTGCTGCAATGAGGGCCTAGTTGCCCATTCTCCCCACTATTGTTTGATATAATTCTGGAAATGCTAGTAATAGTAATAAGAGGAAGGAAGTAAAGGAATGTAAAGATAGGCAATATTCATTAATAGTGCTTTGGAGCATTTTTTATGTGGTTGTGAATACTTCGCAGTTCTACTTGTGACAACTGTTCATGTCCTTTGACTATTTATCGATTAGGGAAAAGCTATTAGTTATATACACAAACATATACATGTATGTATGTGTACATTTAATCCAAGGTATATAAATTATATACTTACATATGTACACATATAGCTATGTAAACTATGTATGTACACATATACATATACAATGTGTAGAAACTATAATTTATTATATTTAATATAATATATTTTACATGTAATTGTTGTGTTTATCCTTTATTTTTGAAGAGGACCACGACATGAGGGAAATGGTGATGTGACTTGTAGTTGACTTTGATTTGTGCAAGGTCACCAGCCTCACATTCTCCTCCAGAGCCATCTGGATCCAAACAAACAAACAAAGAGAAAGAAAGAAGAAAAGAAAGAGAGGAAAGAAAGAAAAAGAATATGTAATAGATATTGTGTATATAATATAAACATGTAACATAACATATATATCATAATCATGTTATATATAATATATACTATACATCTATTAGATAATATATGTAATGCATATGGTATATGTTATATAATATAGCTATGTATTGTGTAGTTATATAGTTTACATATCTTATATATAAAACCTTTATCAGAGAAATCTGATATAAAGACTTTTCCCTCCATTTGACCACTTCCCTTGTTATGCTAGTTGCATCAATGTTGTCTGTACAGATGCTTTTCAGTTTCAAATAATCAAAGTTATCTATTTTATCTTTTGTAATTTTCTCTCTCTTGTTTGATTAAGAATATATTTCTTACTCAGAGCTGTGAGAGGGCACTGAATATTCCTCTAGTTATTCAAGTTATTCTTTATTGCTTTAAGGAACCTTTTATAATTGAATCTATACAAGTCTTCTCTGTGTTTTAAGAGGTTGATCCCCAGATATTTTATTTAACTACATTTTGTAGTTATTTGGAATGGGATTTCCCTTTCTATCACTACTTCCTGTGTTTTGCTATTATTATGCAGAAATGCTGTTGATTTCAAGGATTTATTTCACCATCAACTTAGTTTTCTCAATTAGTATCTTTGCTAATTTGGTGGGCTTTTCTAAATAAACAGTCATATCATCAGCAGTCTCTTCTTTACCTATCTTTATCCCTTTACATACTTTCTCTTGTCTTCTTGCTATTACTAGCATTTCCAGAATTATATCAAATAATAGTAGGGAGAATGGGCATCTTTGCTTCATTCCTGTTATGTAATCTCAACTAGGCCCTCACTGCAGCAAGGTAATCTCTTCATACTTCTCTGATCAATCCATAATCCCATCCACCATGGTAATTATTACAAACCTTTTTTCTCATCAAGACTCCCACAGTACCACTCACTCTTTCAGCTGAGGATCTAGCATCCAACTTTATAAATAAGAAGAACAAGAAGAAATTATTCATCAAGAGCTCACTTTTCTATACTTATCTTATATTCCTTTGACATCATTCCTTATTTCTTCCTTCACTCCCCTCTCTGATGGACCTTCTTCTTGTTAAGGTCAACCTTTCTGCAAGTACCATTCATCCTATCCCATCCTATCTTCTCCATCACACTGTTGCCATGATCATCCCCACTTTCTTTCTAATCTTTAATCTCTGTCTACTACCAAAAACATGCCTATGTATACCCCACTCCATCAAAAAACTTTCACTTGATCATACCATCCCTAATAGTTATTATCCTTTTTCTTCTCTTACCTTCATAGCTAAACTCCTAAAAAAAAGTAGGCTATATTTTGTACCTCAACTTCCTCTCAGATCACTCTCTTCTAAACCCTTTTTATCTCACATCAGTCATCACTTTACCGAAACAATTCTTTCAAGTTAACAATGATGTCTTAATTGCTACATTTAATGGCTTTTTAAAAGTCCTTGTGTTTTTTAACCTCTCTTCAGCATCACACACTTTCTTCTCCTGAAAATCTCTCCTCTCTAGGTTTTTTATGAAACTATTTTATTTTGTTTCTCTTCCCACATAACAGTTCCTTCTCAATCTTCTTTGCTATGTCTTCATCCATATTATACCATTTCACCCTGGGTGTCCTCCAAAACTCCATCCTGGGTCCCCTTCTCTTTTTCCTCTATGCTGTCTTACTTGATTAGTTCATCAGTTCCCAAGGATTCAACTGTAATTTTGTGCTGATGATTCAAAAATCTATATGCCTAGTCCAAATCTCTCTCCCAGTTGAAATGATAACCTTCTATCTACTCTGTGTATATCATGTATGTACAAATTCATGTATTGGTATTACACCACTGAATGTAAGTTCCTTGAGGACAGTGGCTATGAATGCCTTTTCTTTCTATCTCCAGTGCTTAACATGGTGTCTGACACACAGTAGGCACTTAATAAATACTTATTGTTTCATCGATTAATTGATTTAATGCATTATATTTGAAATGCAGATTGCAGGATTTAAAGTTAGAAAAAGCCTTAAATGCTTATTATGTCAACCACAACATTTTATAGATGAAGAAAAGATGCAGCAACTGGGTCACAAGAGGCTTAAATGGTTTACTTAAGGCGACATAACTAGTCCAGATCATTTGAGGCTAAGTCCTCTGATTCCAAGTCCAATGTTCTTTCCATCATACTATGTCTTGGGAAATGTAAGTGTGGTTGTCTCAAAACATATGTTAATTTTTGTGGAGTATTTTTCCCATAATTACTAAAATTAATGAAAATTTCCTGCTAAGTATTTGATCTTTAAATCAAGTTACTGCAGCACTGAAAATCAAGATTAACAAACAACAAAAATTTGGTCAAAGAACAGGAGCTCTTCTGATCAGTCTTATTAGTGCACAATTAAAGTTAAACTTCTGTCAGATGCCTGTGAAGTGACTGCTAAAAAGGTACTGGCGGTATTCTTGTTTTAGAGGTTGTGAAAGTGTGTAGCTAAATAGGGTAATTCCAATCAGAGATGAAATCACATGAAGCAAGATTGTTCTGTAATGAGAAGCTTAGGTACTTGAATGCTATGGTTAAAAAAAACGTGGATATTATTTCATTTAGTAGAGAAAAGTAAATTTAGCAAGTGCACTGAAAAAGAGGGTGGGAGAAAATGGCAATAAATGAGAATAACTTTAAAGATTTATATTGTGCTATATTGGTTGAATTAAGCACTTCATAAAATTCTTACCAGTACTAAAAACAGTCAGTCCTTTGCATTGACAGAAAAAGGATTCTTGAAAGAATCTGAAATATCCATATCACAAAAATATTTGTTACATATAGCCTACCATCATACCTGAAATTCCTAGTTTTAGTCTTTAAATGAGGGCACAAAGAATCACAAAGTTTTTAAACATTCACAATCATTAATTTAATTATTGATACTCAGAATATGAGGTCCTTGTTCAATGAGAAATAACACTGGAAAAAGAGAGGCAACTTGGAGTAGTGACAGAGAGTTGGCCTTCAAGCCAGGAAAACCTGGGGCCCAAGGCTACCCCTCATACACACTGGCTATGTGTTGCTGGACAAGTTGTTTAGCCTCTCAATGTTCTAGTAAATTTTCTAAGACTAATCAATGTAGAGATGGGGCTGACCTACATGGGTAGAGGAAATACCCTATGCCAGTGAAATCACAATTCTAGTCCCCTAGGTACTATCCCTTCTCCTACCAAAATAGAAAGGTAAAAATGAAAAGGTATGGTTTGCAGTTACAGCAGATCTAACCAGTCAGCATTTATCTAACACAATATTTTCTTCATCAATCAGAATGTATACACCATATGAGCACTGTAAAATCTTTTTTAATTTTTTATTTTTTATGACTATAAAATCTTGGTGACCAATGCACCCAATAAAAAATTGAAAATGGAACTCATCAAGGCAAGTGTAGTGTGAATCTGGAGCATGTCCACATACTCTGAGATCACATCTCTCCATGTAGAGTCTCAATCTTTCCATCGACTCCTCAAGTCATGAAATCTCAAAGTCAGATTTCTCTGAATTCACTTTAAAAATGAGGAGCCAGAGTTCTTCACTGTTGCCACTTGACTCTCTTTGTCCATATTCCTCTGCACACACTTCATGGATAGTCAAAGCATTTAGATATTTCTGGCCAACTTTATTTTGTAGTATTCTGCTACAATACTAAATAGATTGGAAGTAGAGCTTACACTCCACTGACAAACATTGAATCAGGACCATTTTTGCTGAAAATTCCAAAATGACTTCAATATATCCCAAGTATCAAAGGTTCTTATCACTTAGTCCTCCAAGGGACCTTTTCAAGAAGGTATAAAGGGACTTTTTTCAAATATCTTTTATAAAATTGTGGGAATGCTGCTGTCTAGGATAACAATGTGAGGTCAGGCATTTAAGAGGAGGATCAGGCTCAGAACTACGCTCAATTCCTACATAGTATTTGTCCTACAAAGGTCATCTGTATCCAGAAGTGGCACAGCTGCACTGAGCTGAAGCACTAAAGTTTGTCCTTAAACATCATTTCTTGCTCCCTGGAGTATCAATGCTACACTGTATGAGAAACCTTGCCTGAACTCTGATGCTAATTTCCTGTGGTTTGCTCTTCTGAACTCATAAACTCCCAAGACTGGAGACAACACTTCCTTCACTAGAGGCTTTGATCAAAGGAGTTATCAAGATTTTGCAGAAGTAAATGAGGCAAAAAAAGACTGTAACTGAAGCTGACAGGTCTTTTTGAATTCCTCTACAACTGTCCAAAGAGCCTTCTTTTCAAAATGTGACTAGCCAACCAGAACCAGGTATAGAATTCTACACATACTCCACAATCTGTCTCCCATACATGTGTCAACATGATTCTCCCAGAACCAGCTCCCTACATCTTCAGCATGAAAAGCTTCCATTTCACAGAGTCTGGATATGTGTCAGATCCCCACTAATCAAGTATGAGGAGAAGATCTGTGTTTGAATTCAACAAAATTTGAGCATGTAAAAACAGAGGACACTGAATGCTTGTGGGGAATGGAAGACAAGGTTGCTACTAAAAAGAAAATATTCAGAGGATATAAATGACGACCAACCAACTTGCTTATTTTTTATCTCTACCAAATTTTCATGACAATGATGTATATGTTTTGAAGGATATCGTTTATGAAACTCTGGAAAAAACACTCAAACTTTCACAAACACTCTACATCAGAACATATTTTAACAGTCTTATAATTCCCTGAAAGATGATGAGAATACAAGAGCTCACAATATTTATTGTTTGATCATTTTTTAATAGCATATGAGTTGGCAAAGTAAAACACTACTTTGGAGGAGATTTGGTCAAGCAAAATTCTCCTCTAACAAGGCATCCATCATGTGTATGTTAAGATTACACAAGGTTCCTTGAAAGATAACAATGGAGATAACTTTGCTTTAATACTCCATCAATACTGGGCAAAAAGAAAAAAAAACAAGGAGACCTATATTCATTAATGATATTCATCACTGTCACAGAAGATGTATGTCAAGTCCATATTTAAAAAGGACTCCCTACTGGTAGTAAGATCCATTCAAATGTTCCTGTTTGCATTGACATCATGTGGATTACATCAAACTCCTCCTTAAAGTGATCCACAAATACTTGGAAACAATCCACTTAATCCACACAGGAAAAATTAAATAGATAAAGGAAGTCATTCTCAAATCATGATAGTCCATTAAAATAATTCGATAAGTAGTCCATTAAATTGGTTGAATAGTTTATTAAACTGGGCCACCAATATATCTATCTTGGACAGTTTATGGAGATAAAAAAGAGCTAGCCTCAGAAGTGCACAGAAGTAAAAAACTAAGCTGGATTCTTTTGGGGAAATTGTGTAGTATTTTCAATGATCCCAAACTGCTCCCAGGATTTGGGGTGGGGTGGGAGACTATCTATTTTTAAGTGTCAGTTTTTCTGGTAATGCTATATAAATGAAAATCACTAGAGAATTAATATGTAGATGACCCAAAAGGCAATTGAGAGACTCATGGTGAGTCTAAGGAGGCTACAACATATTACCAATTTTGACTCTAAGAAGAGACTTTAAAGATGTCTGTCATGGGATCATATATTTAACTCACTTTTATCCAATCTCTTTCTTTTATAGATGGAGAAAATGAATCCCAAATGTTTTGTGTGGCATACAGGTAGTAATGGGGAAAGTCAAGTATTAGAACACAGGTCCACTGACGCTTTGCACTTTGTGAACAAAGAAAAAAAAGATGGGAAGGTAATTAAGCAAGGAAAAAGGATGACTGATGGACAACCTAAGGGCTACAATGCTAGAAGTTCTCCAATATGTTGGGAAGAATACTTAGGAAGGATTTATAGGAAAGAAGAGTCTATACAGGATGAATGGATTGTGATCTGTACTTTGGAGGAAGTACCTACATCAATGAAGTCATGGATATACTGACATATTAAAATACTTTTTAAACAAATTCCAGATCAATAAATTTTCACTGGGTCAAAATGGATCTGAGAGATTCCATAATAAGTAGCAAACAAGGAAATAAACTGGGGAAGTGTTTTGAAGGATATCATGAGAGAAATGTATGATTAGAAAAAGAAAATTGGACAATCACCTACTAGTAGCTGCAGTAAATGAGCTCTTCCCCCCCCCTCCCTCCCACCCCACCCATTTGAATAGGCTTCAGGTGAGGCTCCAGGTGGGGCCCATGAAGGAAGGTCTGATTATATCTTTGCTCCCAAATAGGCCCAAAACCCCTTGCTACTGGGTGCTGGCTCAATGTGGGCATGAGTACCCAGGGTCCTGGGGGGAATTGCTTGAACCAGAGACAATAGTGGGCACCTGGGTTCTGGTCGCTCAGATGACATTCTAGTTGATTGGTGATGTCTAACTACTGTGTAAAAAGAGAGAACACAGCTTGGAGATTGAGACGTGGTGGAGGCAGGAGAAGGAGAAACGGTGGAAGTGGCAGCGGCGGCAGCAGCAGCGGTGGCAGCGAAGGTGGAAGCTGAAGCAGCAGACTCTACTGAGAGCAGGACGACCCACCTGCAGACCAGAGAGTGCTGAGCAAGGGCTTGAGGCCAGTGGGTGATCTTCTTACTAGAGGGCCCTAGCACTGAGGGGGGGAAGGGGGGGAGGGGAGCATGAATATGACTTGGCTTACTGTCATAATGTTTTTCTGTAACCTCCTGGTTATTTTTGTGAGGCAGACTTATTGGGCCTGGAAGCTTTTGGCCCAGGTAGCGAATTGGGGACATTGGTCCATGGGTCTGCTACTTTGGAGCTTGAATAAATGCTTCAATTCATCTGCCAAAAAAAAAAAGCAATCTTACTTTAATCTAGCATACAAATATCAATCCCTTAGTTCAGAGGAAAGAGCCAGCACCCTGAACTTCAGAGCAAATACAAACAAATTACAAACATCAACAGACAGACCAAATATAATTCATAGTTACCAACATGAGTTCAGCTGGGAACTCGACAAGGGCTGGCCCAGAGTCATGCAATACTCCTGCTGTGGGTCAGAGCTCCAAAAAAGAGAAAGCCAGCCTCTGGTTTTATATCTTTTTCAGGGTCAAAGGTGAGTCACACATGCAACTTACCCACATGACCTAAAATCATCACAAAAATGCAACTTAAACCCATGTGGTCTAAAAGCCTCTGATGTCACAAGCGTGTCACTCAAACCCATAAACTAGGCTTTCCCTTAAGGCAAGGAGGTCATAAAGGACTCCTAATTTAATCAAGGAAATAAAGGCCAAACTCTTCAAGGGCACTTGGTAGAATTAAGTGCTAAGAGCCCATTTTGTTTGCTGTGTTCCATTGGTGTTGACCAAATCTGAATGTATTAATCGATATTCATTCCACTGGATGGATCTCCTGTGTTATAAATGTGTATTTGAATTGTGTAAATAAATGAATATTTATATATAATGTATAATGAATATACTAATGTATATCATATGTATAAATGAATTATATAAGTAATATAGATATATAATATAAACAAATTGAAATTTTCATCATTTGTGAGAATACCACCATCCAGGAGATCACAAGTCCACAGATTACTGAATGGAAGTTTTCTTCCCTGGAAAGAAAAACACATTAACTTCAGGTGCCAATCAGATTAAATCCTTGATTTTTACCTAGAAGGAAAAAAACTAGAGTCCTGTGTAATATTTCTGGTTCAAAACTATAGGGAAAAGTACAAAGCATCAGGGATAGTAGCTCAATCCAGTGGGGTCCTGAAATAAGCTAAGGGATATGAGGGCACATAACTCTAAGAGTGGAGAGTAAGAGTTATTAGAGTGAAAGCAACACATCAGGTCCTTGATTAAACAAGTGAGGGGAGAGTCACCAAGACATACTGTGCCAATTTCTCTATTTTCTGTGATTAAAAACTGCCTTAAAAGTTGGCTCTTACTCCCAGTTTATCCAGATATAGAGCATACATGCATCAACATTTTGAACAACCTATTAACTTAATTCCCAAGTTTGGGAGTAAGGCTCGTAGGATATCAGGGCAATTTTTTTTCCATTTCAAAGAAGCAAGATCTGTTCTTTATGCAGATTTTGAGATCTTAAGAAGTGAAGTAAGTCAGAGCTGTCTTCCCTAGTTAAACAGCTAGAGGGGAAGTAGCACATTAAACACAGTTCTAGCACATTATATGCCTTTTTACTTTTCTTTCTTTTATTTTAATTTTAACTTTGGTTTTTGGCAACATAATGCTGTAATCCAATTGTTGGCAATAGACTTTATTATCACACACAGAGAATTAAATAAAAGTCAATTATGAAATCTAAAGCCTGGATAAAAATAGTAGTAGAGCTTTATAATGTTCGCTTCTAGATGTTTTGTGGGGAAAGCTTTTATCTACCCAAGATTATACAGTCTGAGTTCATTTTCATTGTGTTTATTTCTAATTCCATTGTCAATGTTTATTAAAGCCAAAGAAATTACTAGACCATATTTATAACTGTCCCTATAACAAGTGGTTGAGAGACATTCTGGAAAAGGGAAGGAAAAAAACTAAGATGATGTAAGAATCATTTGAGACCTGCTTTAAACATAGAAAATTGCTTTCCTATACACTGCTTTAACTTCATCCTCTCTTTCTATCAAGTCTCTCTTTTAATGTTTCAATGGTCAGAAATCTAACTTTACCTTAGTGATTCACCACAACTCAAACATGCAACAGCTGTGTTTAATACTATTAATACTCTTTAAAATGTCAAAATAATGACATTTCTGTTTAATGACTTCACATGATCAGTTCTGGGAATAATGTAACATTAATTACAGTTATATTGTCTTGTTCATTAATGGGAATTTCCCTCTTACAATTCCCATTTCAAATAAGGTTAAATAAAGCCCAAGAAGAAATCAAGAACTATAAGAAGGAGGTGCTTAATGATATGCACCTTGTTCTCTGAGATCTCAAAATTTAATAAAAGATATTATCAGATATTTAACAGAAAAGATGTTGAATTACTTCCAACCCCAGAATGCCAGATCATTATATAGATCTTTCAAAGAAAAGAACATCAAAATTTCGGTAAGCACTTTGGGGAATTTTATTCCATGGGTACATGATTTTGGAAGGATGAGATTTCCACTCAAAAATTCAAGTAGCCTAGTGTTGACACCTAAATTACCAACATCATCAAAAATCTCTTCTTATAAATTACTTTCAGAATTTGTATTTCAAGGTGGGTCTTCCCTTCCAAATAGGGTATCACAACCCCTACAGAAGAGATAGTCTTCAAGAATTGCTTTGGCCAAAACATTCACCATGATGTTGCCAATTTCATGATGAGCCTATCTCACCTTAGTTAAACCTCTCTTTAACAAAAAATATCCAGTCATCAACGTAGGACACCAGTGAACAAACAATACTAGCAACAAGTATTTAATGAATACTTACTATGTGGGCTGTCATTTCATATGCTGCCCTTATTTGGCCTTATTTTTTGGATCATAAAGTTGAACTGCTCTTCAGTAGAGCCTAAGCTCCCTGACAGCAAGAAATGTTCATTATTGTCTTTGCATCCCCAGCACCTCGCACACTAGCCAGTGTACAGTAGGCCTTTAAACAATATCTGTTGAACTACACCAAAGAATGAATTTGAATACTTTTCTTCTAACTTGAGATACAAGTCCTAGAAAATTGATGTCCTATTTAAGAAAAAAATTGACCTTCTTCTTAGTATGTGAGTTCATCAGACTAAGTAAATAGTCTGGCTTCAGAAAATATCAATAAAGTAACATCAAGACAACTGAAAATAAATTGAAGCCATCAAACTGATTCTTACCACTGTATTACGATAAAGTCAATTAATATGAATATAGGCATGCATTGTGAGTGTAAAATTATAAAGTAGAGAAGACTTCATTCCTCCTCCTACCCTAACGACTCTTTTATATATGAAGTAATTAACAAGCTCAGTCAATCAATCAGCAACAAACAGGCAGGTGGAAGTGCTGGGCGAGGTTTCCCAGGGGCTCAGAGCAGGAGATAATCCCTTCCTCCCAGGGCTTAAGCTGATAAGCCTGGCCCTGGAGGACTGTGCAGAAAGGGCCAATGTCCTGAGATTATATTGTACATGGAGTTTTGAAACAGGAGCAAAAGGGTCTTGCTCCATTGATAGAATAAAGTTGGGAGCTAAGGTCAAACAGAAAACAGAAGCCAGATGAAGTCATACTCAGAGGGAAGGTGACCTCGTGGGATTCACGGAGGAAAGCTTGTACATCTGGGGAAAGGCTGGGAGGACAATCCTAGTCTCCACCTAGGGTGGGATCCTCTTGGCTTCCTCATCGTGTTCCTTTTGAAAAGAAACATTTCCCACCTGAGTTTGGCTCTGATATTGGATCTTTGCATAACTGAAATCTCAACCAAACTGGAGATGATTTTATTTGAAGGATAATAGCCCATACTTGCCTACTTTTTTTGTTCTTTGAGATGATTTTATTTGAAGGATAATAGCTCATACTTGCCTACTCTTTTTGTTCTTTGTTTCAGTTAACTTTGTTGCTAGTTCTGTCTCCTTTAGGCTTAAGTACCCTGCACTTTCCGGTGACTGCCTAAGCATGCAGCGTTCTTGGAATTCCTGCCAGCTCACTAAAAGAACTGACCTCTGGAATGGGACTCTTTGGGGCAGGCACAGCTCTACATCCAATTTCAGCATGAAGAAGCTATGGAAAATGAGACCTTCACCCCTTACCCCAAGATTCAGAGCCCCAATTTTTCATGGTGGGGGGAATGATGATAGTGTTCTGTGTACTTATTTTGTGTTATCCTTGCTATATTGTTTTATTGTTATGATATTATTGATCCTATGTAATGGATACAAAGATCTAGGGGTGGACATTTGAATTATTAATAATTATTTGGGGGATGATTAATTGAAGACATTATCTTGCTGGCACCTAGGGGTGGATCACATTTGAATCGTAAACCAATATTTGGGAATGTCACTGAACGATATGTTTTGCTTTATTGTGAATGATGTTTTAGTTTCCTTCATAATTGGATCATAATGTGTGCTCTAGGATACATAATCTAGTCAGACATGTATCCTAGAGCACAAGGGTGGAGTGTAACCAGAGAGACCTTTGTTTTCTTTGAGTGACTCAGCTTACCTCGTTGAGCCTCGCTGGGTGCTGGGGGCTTCTCTTCCAGGGCAGGAAGCCCAGAAACCATGCCAGAAAGAAGAGAACTTCCTGTGTTATGAGTCATGGGGCTGGCTGAGGGGAGGTGTTGACTCCAGAGCCACACCCTATTGGGTGTTAACCTAGTCTATGCTAGGGGGAGAGGCCAACTCAAGAATCAATCGGGCCTGGTCATTCAGGCGGCGCTTGATGATGTCAAAAACTCTCACTGTGCTAAGTGCAGGAGGTGAAAAGAAAGACAAAAAATGAGTCATTACTCTCAAAAAGCTCACAGTATGATGAGAAAGACAACATGCAAACAGCTATGTACAAATTAGATGGATAGAAAGATAGATAGACAGATAGATAGATAGACTGACATGATATGATAAAATATGATATGATAAGTTGGGGATATCAACAGATGGAGGCACTATCATTAAGAAGGAATGGGAAAGACTTCTTGCTGATAGTGGAACCTTAGGTAGGACCTGAACGAAATCAGGAAGCTAGAAGGTAGAGACAAGAAGGGAGTGCATTACAGATACAGCAGACAGACAGAGAAAATGCTTAGTTAGGGGATGGAGTATCTTATTCAAGGTACAAAAAAAGAGGCCAATTTTCTTGGGTCACAGAGTACGTGGAGGGGAGTTAGGTGTAAGAAGACTGAACAGATTAGAAGGCTCCAGATTATGAAGAGCTTTAATCACCAGCGGGTTTTATATTTGATCCTAGAGGTGATAGGGAGGTGTTTATTGAAAATGGGGGTTGTATGGTCAGACATACGCTTTAGGGAGATCAATTTAAGAACCGAGTTGGCAATGGAATGAAACGGGCAGAGACTTGGGACAGGGAGACCAACCAGAAGGCTATTGTCACAGTCTAGGTGTGTGGTAATGAAGGCCTGCACCAGGGCGGTGGCAGTGTTAGAGGAGAGAAGAGGATGTATACAAGAGATGGTACAAGGAGAGGAGTCAAAGATGATACCTGTTTTGAGCCTGAGTGACTGAAAGAATGATGGCACCTTCATAGTAATAGGGAAGTTAGGAAGGCAAAAGTTTGGGAGAGTGATAAGGTCAATTTCAGACTTGTGTTTAAGATCAATACTCATTCAGTCAATCAATAAATATTTATTAAGCACTTAGAAATCTACCAAGGACTGTGTTAAGCACTATGGCTACAAATATAAGCAATGAGAAACACAGTCCTTGACCTCAAGAGCTTACATTTTAATCTGAGGAAATAGATAAAAATGGAGCTGAAAATCTGGGAGGAAGGAGAATGAGGAGAAGAAATACCTGCACAGACAAGGTAGCAAAATCTGGAGAATAAGTGAAGGTTGGTTAGAGCCCATCACCAAAGTGGAAGTTCTAGGAAAAACTCACCAATGAAAGAAGACACCTAAAGAGGAAGAGGGGAAAAGGAGCTGAAGCATGATGGAGAAGTCTATAAAATGAGTGGTGGGTGGTTTGGGTCATTCCTTAAAGTAGAGTTTTTTGGAAGAACTCACTATTGGAAGAAAGAGCTCAGAGAGTCACAGGAAGGAGGCAGCTGGAGCATGGTGGCAAAATATGGGGAAAAGGTGGCTGGTCTGAGCCCTTGTCCAAAATATAATTTCAGACAAGAACTCATCAATGAATGAAAGATCCCATAAAGACTGAGGGAGAAGAAAGCTGAGACATGATGGTAAAGTCTACAAATGAGCTACGCTAGCCTTTTGGTCCAGTAGAACCAAAACTGATGAGTGGACTGAAACTAGCTTTATTTCACACAGAAGTCCTACTCATGACAAGGCATTTCCTAGCTTTAAGACTGTGTTGAATATGACTCCCCTGATAAACTAGGTATCCTCTGAGGCAGAGAAGCACTAAAGCAATGCTTCTCTGTTGTAAAATGGCTGCCCATTCATCTTGTATATTACTCAGCCCTATTTAATCTGGAATGATCTCTCTGTCAAATATAGCTCAATATAGCTTCTTGTTCTGAAATGACTAATGATGACCAATCTTTATAACAGTTCTCTAATGCTTGGCATGACCAGTCAATAGGAATTCCAGGTCCTATTTGTAAACTTATTTGGAAGATGATTGCCCCAGGACATTAAAGGCAAAAGTCATCTTGGCTGGATGGGTCATTCTAGAACACAGCTCCATATTTGCTGCTAGTCTATGTTCCAGATGACTTGTAGCTATCCAGTGTATTGCAGAAAGCAGGAGTAGGGTTGTAGAATGTGGTCATCCAAAGAAAGACATCACTCAAGCCAGAGGTCCCTGGGACCAACAGTCGTTATTACTTCCCTATAGCCATGATAACAGCTGTAACATCCCCTGCACACATAAACATAATAATTTTTTTATTTTAGAAAGTACAATATGAACAGCGTTTCTTTGTCAAAGAGAATTTAGAGCCCTTGCCACAGTACCCAAAAGAATAGAGCCCTATAGCCAAAAATAAAGTGATAAGACGATCGTGTTGACTAATTGCATATTTAGAGACAGAGTGTTAAAGAATTAGTCTTAGAATCAAGACACCTGGCTTCAAGTCCTGCTTCTTTTATATACTGGCTCTGTAACTATAGAAAAGTTATTTAGCTTCTCAGTACCCTAGGCATCTCTCAAAGATTGTAAATTCCTGATAAACTATTAACTGCATCAGTGAAGAAACCACGAGTCTACACGTGAAAATAAAAATAAAACATTTTAATATCACCTGGGATCCAAAGGTACACTATTGGGTATCTAAAGAATTATAAATTTAGCTCATCTTGGGCTTCTTCCCACATTAGCCTATTATAACCTCATTAAGGAGGAAAATAAATTTCAAAGAAAAAATAGCTTCCAGATGTTTGCCTAAACTTTGTTCCTATGTACTCTTGATCAGAATTTATTGTTTAAGAGTCATCCATTGGTAAGCATCTCCGATTAAATTCCCAAAGCCTTTATGTTCAACCCCATTCATGGTGGTATAATTTGAGACTATGATAAGACAATGGAAATTAGTTTATCCAGTGAATCCCATGGGATCCTCATAATCCCTTAAAGCAACTAGTCATCATCTTATTCACTCTGGTTTTTGATAAAGGTTATGCAAGGCAGTGTTCTGATTTGTTGCTCTGGGCCTTTTGGGGTGATTATGAATCCCCTAAGAGGCATAGATCTACAACCTTATTATCCCATTTCTTCATGTATATAAAAGGCATACAGCTTTGGTTACTAATTACTTGCCTTAGAGAAGTTAAAGAGAATAAAATAAAACTTGGCATAGGCTTTCAGCAATTCATTTAAATTAAGCCCTGCAGACTCTGATAGAGAAGTACATTTTTGTTCCTTCCTCAATTTGACATCAACTTTCCTTTGCTTCCAGTTTAATTCATGTGCCTTAAGATTGGACCAATTTAAAAGTTTACTCTTACTTTAATAAGAGAAATAATTATTTTTATGTACGAAGCACTCACCTCTGTCAAAACTCCTTGGGCATTGTTCACATAAATAATGAAAATCAAAGGAAAATTAAAAAAAAACAGTGTAATCAAATGGATGATCCTATTTCAGCTTTTTAAGGAAAAGAAAATAATGAATAACATAGTTTCCTAAAGAATGATTTAAATAGAATAGGAAAAAGAATAATTTAAAAGAATTCTACCAAAATACCTCCAGTCTGACTCCATGTTAGATTTTTTCCTTTAAGGAAATACAAAGGAAGTCCCACTTAAACATGATTTTAAAGAAAATATGACTTTTCTTATTTCTTTTCCTTTTGCATCCTTTTCATTTATTTCTTATTTGAAAATACAAGCACTGGACCAGCAGTACACAGAGGTTGTCAGCTCAATTCCTCAGTGAAGTTTGGGGCCAAACATGTAAAAGCAATGAACCTTAAGGCGTTTTAAGGATGTTCCTGAGCACTTCTCATTTCACAAATCTAGAAGGCATAGACCATACTTGAACAAGAAGAACCTGCTTCTGACCTTTTTTCCTTCTGCTCAGTCTTCCTGGATGATTACATTTTATACTTTTGTGATTCAGTTTCTCCAGCTAGCAGTCTCTGTCAGTTGCTTTCATCATTTTGAATCCTGTTTTCATTCTCTGCCTCCCTTCAATCAATAACAATTGTTTGAGTTTCTATGTTTATTGATTGACCTCATTTTAAAATATGCTTTACTTTGGATATATGGTAAAATTATAGTTCATATATGCAATTCTGAAATCAACCAATTATCTTTTCCTAATTCTGATTCATTTTGTTATCATTATCAGGTTTCAGAACCTTTCCAGTTTCCTCCAGCAGGTCTTCTGTGGTTATAGCGTTTACTATCTCACTGTTTTTAGTCATTCTCTGTGCTGATTAAAAATTGAAGTCAACTGTCCAGGAGATTCACACATTTTGTACACAAACCCAGTAGGGTCAGTGATAGGGGTTACATGTTCTGTTTTGCTTCTAAAATTAGAAGAAAGCAAATATCAAAAGTATACACTATCATATGTATATCAAATTCTTATCCCAAAACATTAGATGAAATACTTAAGGTATAATGACTAATCAGTGTTTGAAAAGATGGTAGCTATCTAATAGTCTATCTAATATAATGACAAGATCAAAGTAAGCCAGGATGGAACTTTTCTTTGTGGAAATCACTATTGTTCCCAGGGAGGATGATTTCAACAAGTGGTTAAGGACAGAAATCAAATTGAAAGCAATGTCAAAAGCATTTCCAGAAGAATCGAATCAGCCACATGATTTTATTAAATGCCTATTATGTGCCACGAACAGTGCTAGTTGCTGGGGATACAAATACAATGACAACAGAAATATATCCCATACACCAAGAGTTTAGAAGCGAAGAAAACACTGAATGTAATGAGGAGTTGGCTGTCTGGTTTGATAATTTTCATTAAAGCATAGAAAATGAGGGTTTGTTCAAGATTAAAACTAGAGTAAGAAGAAAGAGTGTGTTAGCAGGGGTTGGATGGAATAAGGGTGGAAAAACGGGAAAGAACAACATGGACATCACAAAATAACTAAGCCAGAAGGAATTTTGAAGGTATTTATTCTATTCCTTTTATGAGGGCCTATTCTAGTCTGAGGCAATTACCTACTGACCCATCTCATAGAAGCATGACACTCCAACATCTGAAATACTGAACGCCTTTTGACCTATTTACTGTAACTACTATGTCGTTTAGAGCAAGGATGCTTAATCTTCTGGGGTCATATACTCCATTGGCATTCTAGTGAAGCCTGAGGACCCCTCCTCCAAAAAAGGTTTGTTGACTACATTCATAATTGAAGGAAATGTTATACATAACTTAGAGATTAGTGAAAATAAAAATGTGATTTTTGTTTCTTTCAAATTCAAAGACCCTTTGAAATTAATCATAGTTGAACCCCAGGTTAAGAACTTCTACTCTAGGGTCTAATCCAGGTCTCAACCTATGCACATGTGATTTCAAATCACAAATCAACTTAATAGTTAAGAAGGTACAAAATATTTTCATTTCAGTTTTAAGCAAATACATGCTCAGTTATTTCCTTCCACAAAGTGATGATTTGAATGAGGATGATGATGAAGACAAGTATAATTTTAACCCCTTCAGGATGAAATCCATTTTGATCATGATGTTTCAGGGATTTTAACACAGAAGAAGGGAAGCACCACCTATCATCCAAGTGACAACCAGGAAATAATGAGAAGTCTTTTTTTGTATCAATTATGAAGAAAAATTTATTTTACTTACAGGACCCAAGGCAAAGAACGCATATTTTAGTGGTGGGAGACTGCTTAGATGAATTAAGAGAACAAACTTTGACACTTCATTGTTATTGTTTTGTGTGAAATTACAATTACCTGTACTGGGAAAAGGTACTCTAAAGTCCAATCAAGCTCTTAAAAAACTAGCTCCTTTATACATGAGAACAGGTCCAAAGTCAGCCATTTTTCAACTTCTCTCACCAGTTCCCTTTCTTCTTCCTTTGCCCTCTAAACTAATTATGATTCTAAATGATCACACAGTGTATCTCTGGAAGTTGTGGTACCAGATACCATCTTACTATTACATCAGTAACCACCATGGAGCCATTCACCCACTAAAAAAGCAAAGTTTCACCCCTAATACATTTAAGATATGGGACATTTGGGGGTGCGGAGCCAAGATGGCAGCTGGAAAGCAGGGACTTGCATGAGCTCCCCCAGGTCCCTCCAAAAACCTGTAAAAATGGCTCTGAACAAATTCCAGAGCTATAGAACCCACAAAATAACAGAAGGTAGCAGAGCTCCAGCCCAGGATAGACTGGATGGTCTCTGGGTGAGGTCTATCCTGCACGGAGCTGGGAGCAGAGCGGAGCAGAGCAGAGCCCAGCGTGGGCGGTGCGGACCAACCAGACCAGGAGCCGGGCGGAGCATGCCCAAGTGCCCTGAATCAGTGAGTTTGGCAGTTACAAGACTTCTCAACCCACAAACACCAAAGACAACAGAGAAGGTTAGTGGGAAAAGCTGCAGGAGTGGAAGGAGTTTGTGGTTCAGCTACCACCCAGGGGGCAGCGGAGGTGGGGGAGCTACAGAACTACAGCTGCGGTTGCTTCTGGTCTCAGGCCTACCTGGTGGGAGGGATTAAGTGGCAGATCAGAGCAGGAGTGAAGAGCCTGCTGAAGATCTAAGTCCAGTCCAGGTTGGGGGTTCTTGGGGAAGGAGGAGTGCTGGTGTGCCAGAACTGGCGCATCCCCCCCAAGGTTGGAACATAGAACTCTTTAGTCTACAAGCAGTCATACCCTGCTGAAAAACTCAAGGGTCAAGTTAGTTGGTTGGGAATATGACCAGTCAGCGAAAATGCACCCAGATTCAGTCTGACTTTGGAATCTTACTTTGGTGACAAAGAAGACCAAAACATACACCCTGAAGAAGTCAACAAAGTCAAAGAGCCTACAAAAAAAAAGCCTCCAAGAAAAACATGAACTGGTCTCAGGCCGTGGAAGAGCTCAAAAAGGATTTGGAAAAGCAAGTTAAAGAAGTAGAGGAAAAATTGGGAAGAGAAATGGGAAGGATGTGAGAAAACCATGAAAAACAAGTCAATGACTTGCTAAAGGAGAACCAAAAAAATACTGAAGAAAATAACACTTTAAAAAATAGACTAACTCAAATGGCAAAAGAGCTCCAAAAAGCCAATAAGGAGAAGAATGCCTTGAAAGGCAGAATTAGCCAAATGGAAAAGGAGGTTCAAAAGAACACTGAAGAAAATACTACCTTAAAAACTAGACTGGAGCAAGTGGAAGCTAGTGACTTTATGAGAAATCAAAAAATTATAAAACAGAACCAAAGGAATGAAAAAATGGAAGACAATGTGAACTATGTCATTGGAAAAACCACTGGAAAATAGATCCAGGAGGGATAATTTTAAAATTATTGGATTACCTGAAAGCCACGATCAAAAAAAGAGCCTAGATATCATCTTTCAAGAAATTATCAAGGAGAATTGCCCTGATATTCTAGAGCCAGAGGGTAAAATAGAAATTGAAAGAATCCACCAATAACCTCCTGAAAAAGATCCCAAAAAGAAAACTCCTAGGAATATTGTTACCAAATTCCAGAGCTCCCAGACCAAAAAGAAAATACTGTAAGCATTCAGAAAGAAACAATTTGAGTATTGTGGAAACACAATCAGAATAACACAATGTCTAGCAGCTTCTACATTAAGGGATCAAAGGG
The DNA here is from genome assembly GCF_011100635.1 of Trichosurus vulpecula. Lineage (NCBI taxonomy): Eukaryota > Metazoa > Chordata > Mammalia > Diprotodontia > Phalangeridae > Trichosurus > Trichosurus vulpecula. The sequence goes on along the minus strand of NC_050574.1, from coordinate 408,307,926 downwards.
CTTGGAATATGAGATTCCGGAGGTCAATGGAGCTAGGATTAAAATCAAGGATCACCAGCAAAACTAAGTATCATGCTCCAAGGCAAAAAATGGATTTTCAATAAAATAGAGGACTTTCAAGCTTTCTCAGTGAAAAGACCAGAGCTGAATAGACTTTCAAACACAAGAATCAAGAGAAGCATGTAAAGGTAAACAAGAAAGAGAAATCACAAGGGACTTACTGAAGTTGAACTGTTTGGTTTACATTCCTACATGGAAAGATGATGTGTATAATTCAATAGACTTCAGTATTAGGGTAGCTGAAGGGACTATACATATATATTTATATGCATGTATATATATGCATGTATATATATATATATATGTATAGACAGAGGGCACAGGGTGAGTTGAATATGAAGGGATGATATCTAAAAAAAATAAAATTAAGGGATGAGAGAAGAATATATTGAGAGAGGGAGAAAGGGAGAGATAGAATGGGGTAAATTATCTCACACAAAAGTGGCAAGAAAAAGCAGTTCTGTTTGGAGGGAAGAGGGGGCAAGTGAGGGAGAATGAGTGAATCTTGCTCTCATTGGATTTGACCTAATTAGGCAATAACATACACACTCAATTGGGTATCTTACCCCCACAGGAAAGAAGGAGGAAGGAGATAAAAAAGGGGGGGGGGATGATAGAAGGGAGGGCAGATAGGGGGAGGAGGTAATCAAAAGCAAACACTTTTGAAAAGGGACAGGGTTAAGGGAGAAAATTGGATAAAGAGGGATAGGATAGGAAGGAGCAAAATACAGTTAGTCTTTCACAACATGAGTATTGTGGAAGGGGTTTGCATAATGATACACATGTGGCCTATGTTGAATTGCTTGCCTTCTTAGGGAGGGTGGGTGGGGAGGGAAGAGGGGAGAGAATTTGGAACTCAAAGTTTTAAAAGCAGTTGTTAAAAAAAAGGTTTTGCATGCAACTAGGAAATAAGATATACAGGCAATGGGGCATAAAAATCTATCTCGCCCTACAAGAAAGTAAGGGAAAAGGGGATGGGGGGGAATGAGGTGACAGAAGGGAGGGTTGACTGGGGAACAGGGCAATCAGAATGTATGCCATCTTGGAGTGGAGGGGAGGGTAGAAATGGGGAGGAAAATTTGTAATTCAAACTCTTGTGAAAATTAATGCTGAAAACTAAAAATATTAAATAAATAAATAATGATTTAAATAATAAAAAAAAGAAAAAAAGATATGGGACATTTACTGTACAAAAGAGGAAATCTAATAAGCCAGCTTGGAGGAAGCTGCACCACCACTGCGCCAATCTAGATGTGCATGTGGAAAATCACAAAACCCAGTCCTGTCTATAGCCCTCTTAAGACCTCGGTTGTACCAATTACTCTGTACTTATATGTCTAGATGCAGCTTTTTTCTTTTTCTCATCCCTCTTATAAATGCTGAATCAAAACATAATCATCCTTTTGGAATGGCCTTTGACTCAAAATGCAGAGAATTAACTAAGAGAATTAAGTAATCAGTTTTCCTCATGTTAAAATTCCTAGAACTAACACAGAACACCCTCATCTAAATTGCTGTGGTAAAGGATCCTAACTCAGTCCTCCTCTACTCCAGGAAAGTAATTAAAGGAATAATAGAATTTAGGGCTGGAGATGACCTTGAAATTCATCTAGTTTAACATTTTACAAATGAGGAAACTGAGGTCCAGAGGAGTGAAATGACTTTCCCAAGGATAAACAGTAAGTTGTGATGACTTCAGATCTTTTTATTCCAAATCTAGTACTGTCTCCATTCGTCCATGGCATCTTGCTATCATAATTCTCCATAATAGATAGTATCCTCTATTATTGAAGAAATTTACAACCTTCACAATTCTCCTAAACCACATTATAATAGACAGATGAAATTGTATCAATTTCTTCTTACTTCTAGTATGAAATCCAGCCATCCATAGCTGAAATAAAATGCCAGTAATGGGTTGTCTCTATTTTGGACTGCTCAGAGATGAGCAGCAATTTATTCAATCCGAAAAGTATCTTGGGAAACTTTTACAGTAATTCTTGAGCCTACAATGTTATCTCCACCTAGAGCAAAGGTCCAACGTAAGTGAAGAGATATGATTATGTGTTATTGTATATATATATGCACATATACATATATATATATATATATAGTATGTATATATGGGTATGTATGTATATAAAATGTTGACTGCAGCTGACCTTGCAGGACCCCAGGGCTGTGAATTACCTGAGGGCTATTGAAAGCAGTTTTTAAAAAGATTCTTGAATGCAGACATCAGAAGAGGGTACCTGACTTTGATCCCAACTGACTCCAAGATTGGACCAAGTCCAAACCAGTTTCCCTGTTGCTGCACCTAAAGCTGGACTGTCCAGTTCTGACTGGATATCACACCCCACTCTAGACCTTCCCTCCTTCCCCCACCTCCCTCCAGTCTCCTAGGGCCTTTTTTATGAAATTTTGGTTATGCAAAACAACTTACTAACAGCATCTGAGGCAGTGCTTTCCACGAGACTCCCTCCCAGTTGAAATGGTTGAAATGTATTTAACCCTGACCCCCTCTGCCCTCTTGGGAACTCCAGTACTCTGGTGCTCTGTGGTGACCCTGAATTACAATTCCCTTGCCTCCATTAAACACCTTAGGTTTTACTACTTTGATGGTCTTCCTTATTTCAGGTTGATACATCATACATGTATATATGTGTATTATATGTATGTGATACTCTCATATTTGGCCACATTTGGAGCACAGAAAACATAAATAGCACCATCAACAATGATGTTGGCCAAAATTGTAAAATAAAATGTTGTCTTTCTTTCCTCTTCAAACTTCCCTTCAGTGCACTCATCCATACTTCCCCTAGGCTTCTTAGTACCTTCCAGCACAATATTTGCCTCACCACCGAAACAGAATTTTCATGATCCCAGCTTCCTACCTCTTTCAAAACGTAGACATTCAGTGTCTGATTTCTTCAGAGTCCTGTTCTCCATTATAGGACAAAGGCTACAAGCTAAGACCCAAGTAAAGAGAGTGTTGGCGCATGATTTTCTATTTGCAGATGATTGTGCATTCAATGCAGCCTCTAAAGCTGAGATGCAACAAAGTATGCATCGATTCTCTGATGTTTGTTCTAATTTTGGCCTAACAATTAACACCAAGAAAACACAGGTGCTCCATCAGGCAGCACCACACCATCCACACGTGGAACCATCAGTTACAGCAAATGGGGAAGTTTTGAATGCTGTGGATAAGTTCACTTAGCTTGGTAGTGTATTTTCCAGGGATGTACACATTGATAAAGAGATTGATGTGTGCCTTGCTGGAGCTAGCTCAGTGTGCCGGGAGACTCCAAAGGAAAGTACGTTAGAGAAGAGGTTATTAGACTGACTACCAAACTGAAGGTCTACACAGCCATTGTGCTGACCTCATTGTTATATGCCTGTGAAACCTGGACAGTATACCAGTGCCATGCCAGGAAACTTCCATTAGAATTGTCTTAGGAAGATTCTAAAGATCATCTGGCAGGATAAGATACCAGACACTGAGGTCCTTTCTCAAATTGAACTGCCAAGCATTCAAACTCTGCTTCAGAGAGCACAACTCCAATGGACTGGCCATGCTGTTTGAATCCAAATGTTTGCTTGCCAAAAAGACTATTTTATGGAGAACTAACACAGGGCAAGTCTTCACATGGTGGTCAGAAGAAGCGATACAAGGACACTCTCAATGTCTCTGAAGAACTTTGGAATTGATTGTGTGACAGAACCGCTCAGCATGGCATGCCCACATCAGAGAAGATACTGTGCTCTGTGAGCAAAGCAGAATTGAAATAGCTCAAAGGAAATGCAGGATGTGCAAATTTAGAGAATCCACCTCAAATGTTCACACAGATTATTTGTGTCCGACCTATGGTAGAGCATTGCAAGCTCTTATCAGTCTGTTCAGCCAGTCAGACACACTGAAACTTGACTCTAGCGTCCTGATGTCATTTTGGTCCTCTTTGAGAGCAAAGGACAATAGCCATACAGGATAGTGAATAGTAGTAAATTAATATTATTTTTGTTGTTCTTAATAATGATGATGATATTTATAACTCCCATTTGTAGAACACTTCAAGTTTTGTAAAGCAAAACTTTACAGAATTTTCATCTGCTGCTCATGACAATTTTGTGCCTGGGTGCTATTATTATCCCCATTTTACAAATGAGAAAGAAAATTGAGCCTGAAAAAGGTTAAATGACTCACCAAAGGACTCACAGGTAGTAAGGTTGAGTGGTGGTCCATCATCTAACAAGAATTTATTAAGCATCTACTACAGTATTCCAGGCATTGCACTAAGCACTGAAGATGCAAAGAAAGGAAAAAAAATTACCCCTACTGTCAAGGACCTCACAATTCTGGAAAAGGAAATGATAAACCCCTCCAGGTTGTTTGGTTTGGGGTTTTTTGGTGTTTTGGGGGATTTGGGGTTTGTTTTTAAATCAGCAGCTGGTTCAGTATTTGGAAATAAACAGGAAGGGGAAAGGGCAGATCAGAAAAGACCAAAGATTGGGGAATGGGACATAAAAGCCAGTGGACATTTGGGGCAGGCTGTTATGCTGGAAGCAGCATGTTTAAAGGCTCAGGGTCATACTGGAACTTTTTTATTTCTTTATCCCTGCCATCTTACAGTCAAACCTGAAGTTTTCCACATTCCCCCAGGGAAGTACTATAAATGGCTCTCTGAAATCTTTCTCATCCAATTCTGGGGTGCCTAAAGCCATTCCTCTGACATGATCTTGACTTCCAAAGTTGGGTAACTCTGGTGCTAGGCATATGGCATCTGGGGCAAGAGGACCTTAGAATCAGTTCCATGTTCTCTAATAACTAGACATTAGTGGAAATAACAGCCACAGCCAAAAGGCCTTTTTTCCATGTTTCTTTAGGGGCCTGCTAGGGTCCCTTAGTCAGTTAGTATCTATGGCAATATGCAATTCTTTCCTGGAAGTCTTCCCTCCTAAGGCTTGGCAACTAGAACAGCAACAGTCAGCTTCTTGAGCAGCCCTATAGCTGCAACCTGTACAGGCCACATGGAACCACACATCCCAGCCATCACAATGGACCCCGGCTACTGCCCCTTCCTGGGATGGCTGGCAGCTGGGGGCAGGGCTCCTCTGTCCCAAATGGAGGGGGGACATTGGAGACAACATGCAAATGATGGACAGACAAGATAGGTACGGAATAAACTGGAGATATTCTCAGTTTAAGGTAGACTGTGAGAGACTTCTTGCAGAAGGTTGTTACTTTAGATGAAACTTGAAGCAAGTCAAGGAGGCCAAGGGATGAAGATGAGGAAGGAGAGAGTTCCAGGCACAGGGGATAGCCAGTGAAAATGTTTGGAGTGAGGAGATAGAGTGTCTTGAATGAGGAAGAACATGGAAGCCAATATCGTAAGATGGCAAAGGGGATTAAGTATAAGAAGAATAGAAATGTAGGAAAGGGCTAGGTTATTAAGGGCTTTCAAAAACCAACAAAGTATTTATACTCATATCCTCCTGACTCCAAGCATTTCATGACTTCCAGAATTCCACATACACTATGCCACCCAGTTAAAAAGAGCTTAATTAAAATCATCATGAAATAATTCACCATTTTATACTGTGGCATTGCAGGGTAACAATAAATAGTATGGTTAACCAAGAACCTTTCTAGATGCCAGAATATTCTGACCCTAATGATACTTAGGCTCAGAACTTCTGGAAGAATAGTGGATTTAAGTTGAAGAAATGCTTTTGGTCAGAGCAGCCTTTTTGCCCCTTAAAACACATCACAGAATTAGATTTTCATTCAACAGGTAAAGTTGACCCTTGTTGACACTGCAATGAAGGTGAGAGTACAAATTCTCAATAGGTGAATAGGGAAATGGAAACAAAGGTGAGCAAACTCAAACTGAGGGGAAAGAGGAGGTTTTGATGAAAGGGAGAGTGAAACTATGAAAACAACTTACATCAAATACCCGTCGTTGGTGCTAAACAATTCTAAGGAATTCTCTGCTCAGAATTCTATTTCTTATTAGCAGTCAAAACTGTTATCATACCCGTTAGGGAGTTTAGGTCGACAGTCATTTCTCATAACAATTTTGATTGCTCTCAGAGTGGTTACAAGAACGTTTTCATGCCCAGAATGAAACCTATCCTTTCAGGCTTCTTATCTCTCCTTTCTGTAATGACAAAAACTCCTGTCTCCTCTGCCTTTAAGCATGTGTTCTTGCCATCTTTGACCCTTTCCATCAATTGTTTGCCTCAGATTCTTACATTATTTCTAGCCCATGACCACACATTCTCTCCAATTTATCCTGCCTGATGGTTTCTGAACACAGCTGTCTGTAGACATAATCTTATTAAATAACTGCATAGCTCTGTTCAATTATACCATTTCACTAAATATATTCTCTCCCTCAATGTATCAGGGCTTACCTGATCATCAGTCTGACTTATATTAACTGGGTACTATAGTGCATGGACCGTGTCTGATGATGTCTCTCTACAATAGCGAATTCATGGAACTCCACTTAAGAAATTATAGTGACCATTTCCAGATAGCCTTTCTTCTGGTTTTAGGGAAAACCCTAGAAATTATATCTTCTATTATTGTAAAATAAAATTGTAATGAAAATTACATTACTCGATTATTTTAAAGGTTAGAAACAATATAGAAGAGGATGGTCTTTTATCTTACTACTGCATCTTAAAATAATTTAATGCCCAAGCCAACAGATGAGCAAGAAAGAGGCATGTCTAGTTGGTGAATGCTGTTAAAAATGTTAATCTCTTGATGAGAGACTTTATTTGAGACAAATTTTCATTCATCAATGTCTTTTCCTGCTCATTCCATAGTTTTGCCCAATGTATTCTGTGCTAAGAAAATTCTAGCTTTGGATCTCACCATTATTTCTGACTAAACACCTGGACTCATTTGCTCCAACAAACTTTTTTTTTCTTTGATGCTGGCATAATATTCTGTTTCCCACCATAGCTTGGACCATGCTTTATGCCACCCTACATTTTGCATGCTCTTTCAATCTATACCTATTGTTTATAACTATTAGCATGAATTGGTCTCATCCTTGTGGAGTGAAGGGACCCAATTAAAGTGATTTGTAGTAATGTATAGGAAAAATTTTCAATAACCACCCTTGTAAATGTTTTCATTTTCTGTTTCCGTACAATATCACACCACCATAATTATTTATATTATAATTTAGCATTGTTTTCGTATTTTTTCTGGTTTGATGAACTTGAGAGTCTTGATATCATTTCAACTTTTATAGCTATCCTCATATACATAAAAATCATACTCATGAAAAATGTCCATGGTTAATACAAATCAATCAAACAAGAATTATTTATCAGATACAGGGCCAGCTAAGTGGATCAGGGATTAAGGTGCTGGACCTAGAGTCAGAAAGACCAAAGTTCAAATTCAGTCTCAGATACTAACTATATGACCCTGGGCAAGTTATTTAAACCTTTGTTTACCTCAATTTTCCTCATCTTTAAAATGAGGATAATAACTATGCCCACCTCCCTGGGTTGTTGTGAGAATCAAATGGGATGATAATTGCACAGTGAATGCCATAGTGCTACAAAAATGTTAGTTGTTGCTGTTACTCTATTAATTATGTCCATGGCACCATGCTAAATAAGCACTAGAGAGTCAAGTACAAAGGATGAAACAATTGCCAAGTATACTTTGAAACTATTATTTAACTCTGCAATTAGTTCATTTTGAAGGCAAAATATGGAATTCAACTAATAAAAGAAAAAGAAACAAAAAAAATCAATCTAGATGAATAGCATCACATTACTTTCTAGCAACATCCTGTAGGTTTATCAGAATTTCTGTGATCTAGAAGTCTCCAGTGTGTCTTTTAAATACATTCTTAAAAATTAAAAGGTGATTGAGAATCCTAATAATACCCTGGAACTCTACAAGATCAAACTGTCTCATAATTAGTCAAATAAAAATGGAATTCAGTAGAATTTAAGTAATGGATATTTTATCATAGTCTAAGGATTTGAAAAGCTAGGGATTGCATACAGTATACTATGGCATACTATGAATACAGTGAGGTATTTACCAGACTAAAAAAATCTTATTTCCTGAACACTTAGCAAAAAAGTTTGCTATATATAGGGGTATGTCTATAAAACAATGTGCCTGAATTTTGTAAATAAACTTAGCAGAATGAAAATACTCATAGGAGTGTTACTTCCTTTAAAATAGTCACTAAGTGAAGCTCTCCACTCATCCCAGAGATGCTATAATTACTCCCAGAAAAATTGGAATTCTTCTTATAGAATTGCTTTCCAAGCTTCCAATAGATACTTTTAAAATTCTCTGTATCAGCTAAGAGTTGATAGCTAAACTTAGTTGGGGCCAAGTCTGGAGAATATGCTAGATAACTGGATGATCAAGATGGTGAGTACAGCTTGTGGGGAGGGGATTAAGTGAAGTTATAAAATAATGAAATTATTTTCACATATATGTGTGTCATAAATTGGGATGCATATAGCTTTCCTGTCAGTACATTACATAAAATTATTGGTAAGTTTGCTTAAAAATTAGTTATTACCTCATTGTCATGCCTCATTTTCTATCTGTATCTTATATTGACATTATCTGCTTTTTTCTCTAATATGAATTCTACCTTAATGGAATAATAAATTGTACATATCCAACAGAGACTATGATGTATACCTAGCACCTTATGAAACCCAGTAGTTTAGGGGTAGTGGGATAAAAAGAAGTTCAAAAGTATAACAGAGCCAGATAGAAGGAGAGGCAAGTTTGGCAACTGCCTACCTCAGATGACAAATTATTTGAATGCTATGTGAAGTTCATCTTTTAACTCCAGGTGCACCACAAAATGTTTTTTAATAGCAATGAATGAGAAAATAACTAATTCAAAACTCTTTATCCATAAATAGCAATTCATTTTCTTGCCTTTTTATCAAATGCTTAAAAGCAACCCATAACAACTCAGTATATTGTTAGGCAAACATGCATTACCGTGTAATCCATTGAAATGCAATCAATCAGAGACTAAGGATATGAAATAAAGTTCAGTGGAAGACAGCTCATTATATTCTATTGAATGTTTTAACAAATCCTTTCTTTTCTTTTTCTTTTTGCTCTCATTATTTTGGTACTTAGAAAAACATGTGAAAATCCATAGTCCACATAATCCATCATAAAAGAAAGTTGAGGATGATAGAACATTTCCATGCACAAACTTTCCTTTCCTATGGATAGACATGGCATTCAGTTAAACCTATTTCAACTCATCCTAATTTCTTTTGTCTTACACACCATTTTTTATAAATCAGCATAATTTTTCCACTTGGAGCTTTCAAAGGACCGTGATAGTTGCATGTGCCCAGTGACTTAGTTGCCACTGTTTGAAAGCAGGCTGTGGCCTCATTTTTTGTCACTTACATATACTGTTGATATGCATTATGTCATCTATAAATGAATAAAAAAGAACCAATCACTGAAAACAGAAAGGATGATGAAAAATATAGACAAGAAGGGAAGGAAGAAAGGAAAGACACAGAGACAGACTATCAGATAACTAGATAAAGAAATAAATAGACACATAAGACAAAAATAACAACAACAGCAGTAACTGACATTTATATAGCACTTTCTATGTTCCAGGCACTGTGCTAAGCACTTTGCAATTATAATCTGATTTTTTCCTCACAACAGCTCTGGAGGTAGGTGTTATTATTATTATTGCTATTTTCCAAATAAGGAAATGTAGATAAGTTGAAGTGAGTTATCCAGGGTCATAGAGCTTAGTAAGTAGCTGAGGTTTAATTTGAACTTAGATCTTCATAACTCCAGGCTGGTGTCAAATAGGAGAAAGCAAAATGTAGTTACAAAAATGAAAAGCATTTCTTTCTTTTTCTTTCATTAAAAAGTTACCAATTACATGTAAAAAAGTTTTAATAATTATTTTTAAAAATTTTGAGTTCCAAATTCACTCCCTCCCTCTAGTCCCACACCACCCTTCCTTGAAAAGGCAAGCAATTTGATTTCAATTATGCATGTGAAGTCATGCAAAACATATTTCTGTATTAGCCACATTGCAGAAGAAAACAGACAAAAAGTAAAAATAGCATGCTTCCATCTGCATTCAGTGTTCAGTTCTCTCTCTCTCTCTCCCTCTCTCTCTCTCTCTCTCTCTCTCTCTCTCTCTCTCTCTCTCTCTCTCTCTCAAATTGCATAACATTTTTCATCAAGGGTCCTTTGGAATTGTCTTGGATCATTGTCCTGATAAGACTAGCCAAGGCTTTCACAGTGGATCATCCTAATCCTAACCTTTGCAATGTTGCTGTTACTATGCACAGTCTTCTCCTGGTACTGCTCAATTTATTTTGTATCAGTTCATATAAGTCATTCCAGGTTTTTCTGAAACCATCCTGCTCATCATTTCGCATAGCACAATAATATTCTATTGCAATCATATACTACACCTTGCCAGCCATTTGTCAATTGATGGACATTCTCTCAGTTTCCAATTATTTGTTGCCACAAAAAGAGCTGCCATAAATATTTTTGTACAAATAGATCCTTTTCCCTTTTTGAAATCTCTTTGGGATAAAGACCTAGTTATGGTATTGCTGGGTCAAGGGCTCTGCACAGTTTTACTGATCTTTGGGTGCAGTTCCAAATTGTTCTCCAGAATAATTGAACTAGTTCATAACTTTACAAGAGGGCATTAGTGTCCCATTTTTTTTCATATCACCTCCAGTACTTGTCATTATTCTTTTCTGTCATGTTTGCCAATCTAACAGATATAAAGTGGATTGTAATTGTAATTTTCATTTCTCTAGCCAGTAGTTATTTAGAGATTTTTTTTATATATCTATTGATAGGCTTAATTTCTTCTTCTGAAAATTTCCTGTTCATATCCTTTGAATGTTTATCGACTGAAGAATGGCTATTATTTTTTTTAAATCTGTCTCAGTTCCCCATGTATTTGAAAAATGAGACTTTTGTCAGAGAAACTTGCTATAAAAAATTTTCCCATTCTCCGTTTTCCTTCTATTTTTTGGCTGCATTAGTTTTGTTTCTGCAAAAGCCTCTTAATTACATGTAATCAAAATTATCTATTTTACCTTCTCCAGTCCTTTCTATCTCTTGTCTAGTAATAAATTCTTCTCTTACCCATAAATCTGACGGATACGTTTTTCCATGCTCTGCCAATTTACTTATGATATCACTTTATATATCTAAGTTTTTTATCTATTATGATCCTACCTTGGTTTATAGTATGAGATGTTAGCTTATGCCTAGTTTCTGCCAAACTGCATCCCAGTTTTCACAGAAATTTTTGTCAAATGTTGAATTCTTGCCTCCCAAAGCTTAGATCTTCGGTTTATCAAATACTAGATTTCTGTGGTCATTTAGTAATTGTGTATTGTTTACCTAATCAATTCAACTGCTCCACTACTTTATTAGCCAGTAATAGGTTGTTCTGTTGATTACCACTTTGTAATATAGTTTGAAATCAGGAATCCTAGGCTGTCTTCCTTCTCATTTTTTTCATCAATTTCCTTGATATTCTTCACTTTTGTTCTTCCAGATAATTTTATTATTTTTTCTAGTTCTATAAAATAATTCTTTGGTAGTTTGATTGGTATTGCACTGAATAAGTAAGTTAACTTCAAATTGCCATTTTATTATATTGGCTTAGCCTATCCATGAGCAATTAATATTTCTCCAATTATTTAGATCTGATTGTATTTGTGTGAAAAGTGTTTTGTAGTTGTGTTCATGTTCTTCCTGGGTTTGAGTTGGCAGGTGGACACACAAGTATTTCTGCAGCTACTTTAAGTGGAATTTCTTTTTCAATTTATCGCTGCTAGGTATTGTTGGTAGTATATAGAAATACTGCTGATTTGTCTGGGTTTATTTTCTATCTTGCAAATTTATTGAAATTGGTAATCATTTCAACTAGTTTTAGGTGATTCCCTAGAGTTTTCTAAGTATACTATCATGACAGCTGCAAAGAGGGATAGTTTTGTTTGTGTGATCTTTGTAATACATTGTCATAATCTCCTTGGTGCTGTTTTATTTTAGATGTTTGCATTAATATCCATTGATTCTTTCTGTGTATTTCCTTTATCTGGTTTAGGTATGAAAACATACTTAGGTTGTAAAAGAAATTTGGTAGGAATCCTTCTTTAACTATGTTTTTAAATAGTCTATACAGTTTGAGATTAATTGTTCCTTAAATGTTTCATAGAATTCACTTGTAAATCCATCTGGTCCTGGAGGTTTTTTCCTAGGGAACTCACTGATGGCTTATTCAATTTCTTTGTCTAAGAGTTATTTAGGTATTCTATTTCCATTTTTGTTAATCTGGGAGGCTTATGTTTTTGTAAATATTTATTAATTTAATTTAGATTATTAGTTTTACTGGCATATAGTTGGGCAAAATAGTTCCTAATAATTGCTTGGATTTCATTTTCGATAGTGGTGCATTCACCCATTTCATTTTTCATATTAATAATATGTTTTCTTTTTTAATCAAATTAACCAATGGTCTATCTATTTTATTGTTTGTTTTTTAAATAAAACCAGCTCCTGGTTGCATTTATTAGTTCAATGTTTGTTTGTTTTTTACTTTCAATTTTATTAAAATCTCCTTTGATTTTCAGGATTTCCATTTCAGTGTTTAAATGGGGGATGTTATTTTGTTCTTTTTCTAGTTTTTGCAGTTGTATGACCAATTTATTGATTGTTGATCTGTTCTCTGATTATTGATTTGTTCTTTCTCTTTTATTGATGAACACATTTAGAGACAAATTTTCCACTAAGTGCTGCTTTGGCTGCAAACCACAATTTTTGGAAGGTTGCCTCATTGTTGTCATCCTCTTTAATGAAATTATTAATGGCTTCTATGATTTGTTCTTTGTCCATCTCATCCTTTAGCATTAGATTATTTCATTTCCAATTTAATATTTAATCTATGCTTCCAAAGTCCTTTATTAAATGTAATTTCATTGAACTATGGTTTAAAATAGTGAATTTAATATTTCTGCTTTTTCGCATTTGATTGTGAGGTTTTTATGTCTTAATGGCCAATTTTTGTCACATGGTCATGTACAGTTAAGAAAAAAATGTTTATTCCTTCCTATTCTCATTCAGTTTTCTCCAGAGACCTATCATATCTAACTTGTCTAAGATTCTATTCCTCTTCTTGATTTCTTTCTTATTTATTTTATGTCTAGGTACAGCTAGCTCAGACAGGGAAAGTTGAGGTCCCCCAGTAGTATACTTTGTCTATTTCCTTCTGTAATTAATTTAGCTTTTCCTTTAAGAATTTGGATGCTAGGCCATTTGATACATATATGCTTAGTATTGACATTACTTGTCTATGTTTCTTTTTAGCAAGATGTCATTTTCTTGTTTATCCCTTTTAATTAGGTCTATTTTTGCTTTTGCTTTGTCTGAGATCATGATAACTTTCTGAGATCACACCTGCCTTTTTTACTTTAGCTGAAGCATAATCAAGTCTGCTCCAGCCCTTTATTTTAATTCTGTTTATTTAAGCTCTTTGTTTCAAGTGTGTTTCTTGTAAACAATATGTTGGATTCTGGCTTCTAATCCATTCTGCTATCCATTTCCATTTTATAGCTGAGTTTATCCCATTCTCATTCACAGTTGTGCTTAGTAACTGTGCATTTCCTTCTATCCTATTTTATTATGTTTATTCAATTCTCTCTTTTTATCCTGTCCCTCCTCTAAAGTCTATTTTGCTTCTGATCACTAGCTTCTTCTTTTTGCCCTCTCTTTTATTATCCTCTATTTTCATTATTATATTCCATTCCTACTTCCCTATTGGGTAAGATAGTTTTCTTTTATTAATTGAGTATGAATATGCAACTTCTCTCTTTGAACCAATTTATATGTGACTGAAGTTCAAGTATCGCCTTCTCCCCACCATTTATTCCTTCATTGTAAAATCTCTTGTTTGATTTTTGCTTTTATATGAGATATTTTCCCTATTCTTTCACTCCCTTTCTTTCTCCAGTCCATTCCTCTTTATTGCCTCTCAATTTTTTATATTCTCCAAACATAATCGATGCATTTCCATGCCCTTGTTTCCATGTAGAATCCTTTTAACTGCCCTACTAATAATAAAGTTCTTAGAAGTTATATGTATCATCTTCCCATATGGAAAAGTAAAAGTTTAATCTTATTAAGTCCCTTATGGTTTCTCTTTCATGTTTATCTTTTTAGTCTTCTCTTGAGTCCTGTATTTCAAAGTCAAATTTTCCATTCTCCTCTAGTCATTTCTTCAGGAATTCTTGAAAGTCTTCAATTTCACTAAAAGTCCATTTTTCCCTTGAAGAATTATATTCTGTTTTGCTACTAGGTTATTTTTATTGCAATCCCAGCTCTTTTACCTTTCAGAATACCATATTCCAAGCCCTCTGCTCCTTCAATGTGGTAGCTGCAAAATCTTGTGTGATCCTGACTATAGTTCCACCGTATTTGAATGGTTTCTTTCTGGCTGCTCAAAGGATTTTCTCTTTAACCTGGGAGCTCTGGAATTTGGCTTTAATATTCCTGGGAGTTTTCATTTTGGGGGCCTCTTTCAGGTGGTAATTGGCAGATTCTTTTAGTCTCTATTTGTTGGACCCTGTGAATCTAAGATATTAGAAAAATTTTTCTTGATAATTTCTTAAAATGTGATGTTTAGACTCTTTCTTTTTTTGATTCTTTAGATTTATTTTTAGTTTGCAACATTCATTTCCACAAGACTTTGAGTTACAAATTTTCTCCCCATCTCTACCCACCCTTACACCACTCCAAGATGGCATGTGTTCTGATTACCCCTTTCCCCATTCTGCCCTCCCTTCTATCACCCCACTTACCCCTCCCTTATTCCCTTTCCTGTTACTTTCTTGTAAGGCAAGATCGATTTCTATACCTCATTGCCTGTATATCTTATTTCCCAGTTGCATGGAAAAACAACTTTTTAACATTTGTTTTTAGAACTTTGAGTTCTCAATTCTCTCCCTTCTTCCCTCCCCACCCAACCTCAGTGAGAAGGCAAACAATTCAATATACATTATACATGTATCATTATGCAAAACACTTCCATAATAGTCATGTTGTGAAAGACTAACTATATTTCTCTCCATCTTATCCTATCCCCCTTGATTCAGTTTTGTCCCTTGACCCTGTCCCTTTTCAAAAGTGTTTGCTTTTGACTACATCTTCCCCCAATCTGCCCTCCCTTCTATCATCCCCCCTCTTATCCCCTACCCCCTACTTCCCTGTAGGGTAAGATATCCAATTGAGTGTGTATGTTATTCCCTCCTTAAGCCAAATCCTATGAGAGCAAGATTCATTCATTCCCTTTCACCTGCCCACTCTTCCCTTCCATTATAACAGCTTTTTCTTACACTTTTATGTGAGGTAATTTACCCTGTTATATCTCTACCTTTCTCCTTCTCTCAATATATTCCTCTTTCACCCCTTAGCTTTGTTTTTTTGGATATTATCCTCTTCATATTAAACTCACCCTGGACTCTCTGTATGTATGTGTATGTGTGTGTGTGTGTGTGTGTGTGTGAGTGTGTGTGTGTGTATTCCCTTCAACTTCCCTAATACTGAAAAAGATCTCGTGAGTTACAAATATCATCTTTCCTTGTACGAATGTAAACATTTCAACCTTAGTAAGTCCCTTATGTTTTCTCTTTCCTGTTTACCTTTTCATGCTTCTCTTGATTTTGGTATTTCAAAGTCAAATTTTCTATTCAGGTCTGGTTTTTTTTCATCAAGAATGCTTGAAAGTGCTCTATGTCATTGAAAATCCATATTTTTCCCTGAAGGATTATACTCAGTTTTACTGGATAGGTGATTCTTGGTTTTAATAATAGCTCCTTTGGACTCCAGAATATCATATTTCAAGCTCTTCAATCCCTTAATTTAGAAGCTGCTAGATCTTGTGTTATTCTGATTGTGTTTCCACAATACTCAAATTGTTTCTTTCTGGCTGCTTACAATATTCCTAGGAGTTTTCTTTTTGGGATCTTTTTCAAGAGGCAATTGGTGGATTCTTTTAATTTCTATTTTACCCTCCTAAACCTCTAGAATATCAGGGCAATTCTCCCTGATAATTTCTTGAAAGATGTTATCTAGGCTCCTTTTTAGATCATGGCTTTCAGGTAATCCAATAATTTTAAAATTATCTCTCCTGGATCTATTTTCCAGGTCAGTGGTTTTACCAATGAGCTATTTCAGATTGTCTTCCATTTCTTCATTCTTTTGGTTCTGTTTTATAATTTCTTGATTTCTCATAAAGTCACTAGCTTCCATTTTCTCCATTCTAATTTCTAAGGCAGTATTTTCTTCAGTGGTCTTTTGGGTCTCCTTTTCCATTTGGCTAATTCTGCCTTTCAAGGCATTCTTCTTCTCATTGGCTTTTTGGAGCTCTTTTGCCATTTGAGTTAGTTGATTTTTTTCGTATTTGGGGGGTTTCCTTGTGTTGACTTATTTTTCATGATTTTCTTGCATCCCTCTCCTTTCCCAATTTTTCCTCTACTTCTCCTACTTGATTTTCCAAATCCTTTTGGAGCTCTTCCATGGCCTGTGACCAATTCATATTTTTCTTGGAAGTTTTCGATGTTGGATCTTTGACTTTGTTGACTTCTTCTGGTTGTATATTTTGATCTTTGTAACCAAAGAAAGATTCTATAGTCTGAGTCCTTTTATGCTGTCTGCTCATTTTCCCAGCCAATTACTTGACTTTCAAGTTCTTTGTCAGGGTATGACTGCTTCCAGAGTGGAGAGTGCTCTCTCCCAAGCTTCAGGGGTTTTGCGCTGCTGTTTTCAGAGCTACTTCTATTCTGAGGTGGTATGATGCTCCTCTTCTGGCCTGTGTTCTGGTCTGTGAGTGCAAGCACTCATTTCTGCCATGTATCTACCAGGAGGACTTCCTCTCCACAGACACCACAAGCTCTGCCATACCAGCATTCCTCCTCTCCCAAGGACTGCCAACTAGGACTGTGACCCAGATTCAAGCTGGGCAAAGCAAAAGAACTCTGCCTCAGCTCCAGCAAAGAGATTTTTGCCATCCTGCTCTGATCAGTTGCTTGATTCCCCCCACCTTCTGTGGGCCTGGAGCTCCAGAAATAGCTGCTGCTGCTGCTGCTGCCGCCACTGCTGCTGCTGCCATGACTGCTGCAGCCACTTCTGCCACCCTCAGGGCTGGGGTCAGATGGTACCCTTCTCCCACCCAGGTCCAACAGTTTTCCCAGTGACCTGATAAGTTGTCTTTGGCGTTTGTGGATTGAGAAGTCTGGAAACCACCTCAGCTGCCAGTGATTCACTGCCCAGAGGCCTGCTCTGTTCAGTCTGCTCTGGCCTGGTCTGTCCTTGCACAGCCCATGCTGGGTTGTGCTCTGCTCCCAGCACGGTGTGATAGACCCTTCCCAAGGACTATCCAGGCCATCTTGGGCTGGAGATTTCTTTCACTCTGTCATTTCATGGGTTCTGTAACTCTAGAATTTTAGAGTCATTTTTACAGGTGTTTGGAGGGATTTGGGGGAGAGCTCATGCAAGTCCCTGTTTTCATGCCACCATCTTGGCTCAAACCCCCAGCCTCTTTCTTTGATCATGGCTTCTTAAATTATCTCTCCTCAATCTATTTTCCAAATCAGTTTTTTTTTGTTCCTCTGATGATATATTTCACATTTTCTATTTTTTCATTCTCTTGACTTTATTTTATTGATCCTTGATTTCTCATGGAGTCATTAGCTTCCACTTACCAAATTCTAATTTTGAAGGAATTATTTTCTTCAGTGAACTTTTGTACCTCTTTTTTCTATTTCACCAATTGTGCCTTTTTTTAACCATTTTGTGAATTCTGTTTTTTAAGCAGATATGTTAGGTTTGCACAATATACAGCCTGTGGGCCAGATGATCTACAGGACAGTTTTTTAAATTCTCTACATTTTTTGTGGGCCACCCAAAATCCTTTTGTCTGTGCAAGCATCCCTATGTTGTGTAGGCCTGCCCTAAGGTAACTTCACATAGTCAGTTTTGCTGAGGGATTTGCAGTTTTCATAGGCCACCCAAAATTCCTTAGCAGGCACAAGTGGTGCACTGGCAATGAGAGGCCAAAGATGCTGTACAGGCCTATGTTATGTTCTCCAGTATTTCTTGTACCTGTTTTACCAAGCTATTAATTGTCTTTTCATAATTTTCTTCATTTTCTTTAAGTTTTTTCCTAATTTTTCTCTACCCCTCTGATTTCAAAAATAATTTTTCAGCTCTTCCAGGAATTCTTCAGCTTGTATCAAATTTATATTTTTCTTTGAGGTTTTCTTCATGCTATTTTGACTTCATTGGCTTCTTCTGAGTTTTGTTGTTGTCATTGCTTTCTCCTTTTCTCATCCTATTTCTTAATTTTTACCTTTATATTAAAGTTGGGTTCTGTTCCTGGCATGAGAGGTAGAAGTGACACTTTCTCAAGCTTCAGGCTTTTTGCAGTACTGATTTCAAAGCTAGTTCTGAGTGTTTAGAAGTTTTTAATGCTTCCAAGGTGGTGTGATCTGGGGAGAGGTGTGATCACTGCTTTCCTGGTCTGTACTCTGATCCTTGCCTAGGAAGGGCCCTAATCTCTTGAGATTGCAAACAATACTGCTCCTCATGGCCCCTGCTTTCTTGGGATTGGAAATGATACTATCCCTCAGAGTTCCTGATCTGTTATGTCCAAAGCAATGTTGCTCCTCAGATCTCCCTCTTGACCAAAACTTACTCCTCTCTAGCCTTGAACTGGAGCTGCAAACAGCCTCTTGTCCTCAGTACAATCCCTTATAATCTCTTTTTAACCAGTTGCCAGATTCCCTTCTGTCTCTGACTTGAGAGCTTTCAAAGCTATTGCTGCTTCTGTTGCCAATACCTGGTCTTACCACTGGTATTTCATCCTTCTGGGCTTTGGGTCAACCTCTACCCATGCCACAGATCTCTCTTTCTGACCTCCTAAGTTGTCTTTGACTGAATGTCTCACTCCACATTAATGCACTGTT
Organism: Trichosurus vulpecula; assembly: GCF_011100635.1. Taxonomy (NCBI): domain Eukaryota; kingdom Metazoa; phylum Chordata; class Mammalia; order Diprotodontia; family Phalangeridae; genus Trichosurus; species Trichosurus vulpecula. Next base: position 408,288,807 of record NC_050574.1, on the reverse strand, counting down.
GGTGGAGTTGTGAAATAATTCAACCATTCTGTGGAGCAATTTGGAACTATGCCCAAAAGGCTATAAAACCATGTGTATCCTTTTACCTAGCATTACCACTATTAGGTCTGTATCCCAAAAGATGTAAAAAACAAAAAAGACATATATGTACAAAAATATTTATAGCAGTTCTTTTCTGGGAGTAAAGAATGAGAAATCGAGGAGATGCCCATCAATTGGGGAATGGCTGAACAAGTTATGTTCTATGATTATGATGGAACACTATTGTACTATATGAAATGATAAGCAGGACATTCTCAGAAAAACCTGGGAACACTTGCAGGGGCTAACGCAAAGTGAAATGTATGTGTATAAAGTAACAGCAATATTGTAAGGTGATCAGCCATGAATGACTTAGCTACTGTCAGCAATACAGTGATCTAAGACTACTCTGAAGGACTGATGATGAAAAATGCTATCCACCCCCAGAGAAAGAACTGATGGTATCTGAATACAGATTAAAGCATACTTCTTTTTACTGTATTTTTCTTGAGTTTTTTTGGCTGTATTTTCTTTCACAACATGACTATTATGGCTATGTTTTGCATGACTATACATGTATAACCTATTATTGAATTGCTCCCCTTCTCAATGGGGAGGAGGGGGGAGAAAGGGAGAGAATTTGTAACTCAAAGTTTTAAAAACAAATGTTAAAATTGTTTTTACATGTAACTCATGGAAAATAAAATACTAAATAAAAAATAGTATAAATCAAACAAAAAGGAGTGTCTCATTCTAAACTTTTGTTGGCTCTGCCACTCCAAAATTAAATTTGAGGCATTACTTTCAAGTTGTTAGGAAGGCAATGTTGGAAGAGCTCAGCTGAATGCTTTCTTTATTCCACAATCTTGACTGACTAGAAAGTATTTTCAATTTAATTTGATAGATACTTATTAAGCAACTTCTCTGTTCCCATTCTATATAGGTAAAAAATAAAATTACACTTTTATAAAAGGTCTGAAACAGCTCTTGCCCTCAAGTAGTTGACAGTGTTTTAGTGCCCCATAATTGCTGATGGCCAGGATCCTTTGGTTGCTAATGCAGACATATCTGGATGATGAGGGAAGGACTTAGAAGATGTTGCCAAGAGCAGAGAATTGCTAACCTTGTGGTATAGTCATCACTGTAGCTTCTCAGCATAAGCTTTACCTAAAATCCTAAAGAACCTGGATTGTCCAATTACAGTACTTTAGCCAGGTCCATAGAAGCATTAACAGGAACACACAGAGAAAACCACCTAGGTAATGAGACTTCTCTAGTCAGCACAACTCTGCCACAGAGAAGCCTCATTTGGATCTCTTACTTTCCATCTTTCCAGAACTCATAGTCAATGAATAGTATAAAAGATACTGAAAGCTTAGGTTCTGCGCTCTCTCTCTCTCTCTCTCTCTCTCTCTCTCTCTCTCTCTCTCTGTGTGTGTGTGTGCGCGCACGCATGTGTGTGTGTGTGTGTGTGTGTGCGCGTGTTTCCCACAGCCCACAAGCAATCTCAGAATGCAAGAGAAACTGGTACCTTGTTTAGAGCTAATGACAACTGCTGTCTTCTTAACCCACAGATTAGTTGTTCTGCCTTCCTGATTGTGATAATCCAATGTAGGTGAAGAATTTTGGTTTTCTAGTTCATTTGTATTTATTTACTATTTTTCATCCATCTACCCAAATTAGTGTCACATTAATTTAAACATTTTTCCATTATCAGAGACTGTCATTATCGAGTTCAGTATTATAAAATTACATTCTGTTGCTTTAAATCTAAGAAAGAAAGTGGGAAGGAAAGTTTTTGCTTTAAACTTGAAACAGAAAATGGAAACTGAAGAGCTTCAAGTACTGAAAAGTGGAGTTGAGTAGAAGTATTATAGGGTATTAGAAAAACCTCCATCTAAATATGTTACATTTTTCTTTTACTTGGAAAACAATTCTTCTCCTATGTGGGCTAGCTTCTCCCTAGAGTCCTCTATGGGTTTTTGAAAGCTGTAAAGCTGTAAACCATTCCCCGCTTCATTGACATTAAGTTGACGTTTGCGTGGAATAGAAGTCTAATACTTTTAGTCTGAAAATTGGTACTTTCACGGAGTTAATGTAAAGGTTCTGAAAATGTGCACGCAATTTCATTCTAAGCTAGTACTGCAGAGAAATTTTGTTCAGGAATAGCTATATGAGAACTTCAGGAAATAGTTTGTGAGAGTAATAGCATCATTACACTTTGAATGACTGAACCAGTCTTCTGTTCCATTAAGGTAACATGGAATATGTTGCCTTAACTGGTTTAGGTAACAAATACAGAGATCAGGTATTACAAAAAAACCTACAGTTATGAGGATAGTGTGGGGAGGAGGCGGACAAGAGCCCCACTTTCCTGTCATTATTTGTTTAACAGAGATACAAACAGCTGAAATATTATTGATCCTATTGAGGGTTGCTTTGCCACTAATCTATGCCTTCTTCCCTATTCCCAGGTATTGTAACTGGAAGCATCTCCAGAAAGAAAATCTAGAAACTTACTCCTAACCTCACCACCACCACTCCTGCCACACACACACACACACACACACAGAGAGAGAGAGAGAGAGAGAGAGAGAGAGAGAGAGAGAGAAAGTTCATTATCAGATGATATAATATTTCAGATTTTTTAAATGTATGGTACAATGCCTGGCACATAGTAGGCACTTGATAAATACTTAATTCCTTCCCCTTGCCTCATCCATCCGCACTCAGTAAACCCTTTGTATCTTCTTGACAAAGCTGCATCCCTAGACTTCCTCTGAGGCCAAGAGATTCATATCCTTCAGGACAGACACTTGTTACCTTCAGCCTACAGGTGTCCTCCTTAAACATAGATGCCCAGCTCCTAACAGCAGATTTCTCTGTCTCCCACCAGGGTAATCATTCAACCTAGTCGAGCACAACACTCTTAGCTACTATCTTGTGTTAGATCAGCTACTAAAGCTAAATGGTCAATCCCCAGACAACTTAATTAACTCCCTTTAGAGAGTTCTTTTTTATATCTGTCCTCCTTCAATCAAGTAAAGGCAGTTGTCAAATGCAGTGCAGTACATTTACAAATGGATACATTCCAATTCAGTCTCTCCTCTCTCTTGTCTATACTTCACAAACCTACCTGAATATCTTTTAATGCTCAGGTACAACAGTTTCAGCCTCGTGCTCAAAAATTTTTGTCATGCTTTGTAAGCATCTGCTAGCTTGACACTGCACAGCATAATCACATATCTTACTTAATCCAGTCCAGGCACTCAATCTGAGAGTCCTATTGCCATCACACTTCTCTCCTAGAGCAGTCATCCCCTCTGTGCCTGACTGTATGATCACCTCAACTGAATTTGCCTTGGGTGGGAAAATTCCTCATCATAACTGAAATCAGATCTTTCAAAATCTGTTTCCAATCTATATTTCCAGCATTCTTTTATGCTATTTCCTTTTATACCCTCTGTATTCCAGGCACACTGGACTGCTGGAAACCCTACTACCACCCAATTTCGTTAAGATCTATTTCATCAATGTACACATACGTAGACTCATCCTGTATTCATGAGGTTGATTTCTTGGCCCTAAGTATAAGATCTTACATTTATCCCTACTGAATCTCATTAGATTCAGCCAAGTGCTCAAGCCTGTCAAGATCTTTTCTGATCCTGACTAATCCAGTGTATTGGCTGTCTCTCCCCACCTCCAGATTGATATCATCTGCAAATTTGATAAGCAGATCATCTATGCCTTTATTCAAGTATTTGATTAAAAATATTAAATAACACAAGGACAAGTACAGATCTTATAGGGAACTCCACTGGAACCCTTTTTTCAAGGTGATGTTGAACAATGACCAACTTCAAGCCATTGAACAAGATCTGAATCTGTCTAATCATTCTATAGTTTACCCATGTCTCCTCATGTTTTCTATGACAGTACATGATACTTGATCACAAGCTATGCTAAAATCTGGGTAAACCAGATCTACAGCAGTCCCCTGTCTAACCAATTTAGTTACCCCATCAAAAAATAAAAAGGAATAAGCTAATCTGGAATGACCTATTCTTGATGAACCCATACGGACTTTTGTACTTCGGTTACTTTTCAAGATGTTCATTAATCATACCTTTGATCATCTGTCATAGAATTTCCCTAGAAATCAAAGCCAAGCTCATGGTCCCATAGTTTCCACTCTATTCTTTTCCATTTTTTGAAGCTTAAGATGACTTTCACCTATCTCTAGACCTATAGTATTTCTTCCATTCTCCAAGACATTTCAAATATCATGGAATATTACTAAGAAGCCTAAGCAATTACTTTTGCTGGTTCTTTCTGTGACAAAGGATGTAGCTCATCTGAGCCAATGGACTTGAATTTATCAAAGGCAACTAAGATATTCTCTCATGATCTCCTTACTTATCTTGGGCATCAATTCTCTATCTATAATTTTTGTTCTCTATTTTGATTGAAAGGTTCTTATCCTTATTTTTTTAAAAGCAGACATGAATAAAAATTAAACAGTTCTTCTTCATCAGTTATCATTATCTTACTTGAACTGTCTTATCTCTTCCTTAATCCTCCTCATTCCTCAAAAAGTAAATCCTTGTTTTTTTCCTTTATCTTCATATCCCTAACATCTAGATTTTCTTTACTTTTTATTCCTACCATCTAGATTGTTTAATAAAACATTTGTTGAATTGAATTAAATAGAGTTAAGGGTTATGTCATAAGAAAGTGTTTTATGAACTCCATGCTCCCTGTAACTCCCTGTAATGTCTTAAATATTTCACCGATGCTTTACAATGCCAATGATCAGCAGGAGGATGGCCAACCAGGCTTCTGCACAAACACAGCATTCCTTCACTCCAACGTAGGGAATACAACACTACCTCTGTTGGGAATAATAATAACAATTCACATTTATTTAAGGTTTACAAAATACATTATTACAAAACATATCAAGGCAGCTAGGTGATGTAATGGATAGACTTCCAGGCCTGAAGCCAGGAACACCTGAGTCCAAATCCTGCCTCAGATACTTACTAGCTATGTTACCCTGGGCAAGTCACTTAACCCTGTTTGCCTTAGTTTCCATATCTGTAAAATGAGCTGGAGAAGAACCATTCCAGTATCTTTGCCAAGAAAACCCCAAATGGGGTCAAGAAGAGTTGGACATGTGTAAAATGATTGAATAACAACAAAAAACACTTTTCATAACAGCCCCTCAAGATATATAGTCCTTGGTTTCTTCATATTTAAAAATAGGATAATTCTTCCTGTTCTATCTACCTGAGGACGTTTGGGGAAAGATCAAACTCATAATATATGTGAAGCTGGTTTGAAAAATATAAGGAATTATTATAAACATTGGGTATTATTCATTATTTGCCTAGTGATCCTAAAAGAAACAATGCATTTCAAGGAAAAAAAATGTACATCAACCATGTTATTCTATTTTCTAATTAAGATGCACGTGCCATCCTCTGCAACTCTCACTTTCCTTAATGCTGTCCTCTACATTTTAATATAACTTCAATCTAATATTGTAATGTATATATGTGTGTGCAGTGAAAAGTTGAAGTGGAAAGTCCAACATCTGTGTAACAATTTTTTTCCATACTAGACACTGCCAAAGTTCTTACTGTTGAATCTTTCTTTATGACTTTGATTGCTATCTCACTGATAAAGAATGAATTACTGTTGTAAGTCTAAGCCAACTTTTTTGCATTCACCAACTAAAAAATATCAGGCTCATTAAAATAAGATTTAAAAAAATTAAGATAAAAAAGAAAAGAATTGCAAAACCAGCCTCTCTTTCTCTCTCTTCTCTCTCTCTCTCTCTCTCTCTCTCTCTCTCTCTCTCTCTCTCTCTCTCTCTCTCTCTCTCCCCTTTTCTCCTGTGTTAGGAGCACACAGCAGAGAGCTACTGAGTTAAGAGTAAACCTGAGTGAAACAATGGTCATACTCACAACTTCCCCATTTTAACCTCCCTCTTCCAAGTTTTTAATGGTTGTTGGGAGACTGAGCTGCATTAGAGCTACATGTACTTATAAGCATATGTCCCAAGAAGAAAGTTCCTAGACCCAAGACCCAAAAAGGGAGTTTCTGGTCAATACCAGTTTAAAGGGTTGCCTCTCTAAAATACTTAAGTTTAAGAATTTGGGGAACCAGAGTCCTATTGAGAAAAAGGGAAATTCCTGTAAGAATCAGTCTCTTGGGGAAGAGGGAATTCTACATGCATTCTTAAAAGCTAAAAAAGCAGCACAGAATTGAAAGCAACAATACAGAGAAATAGAAGATGTATAATTTGCCTTATCCTTTCCTTAGAACTACTTAGACTACAAAGATTCAATGAGGACTTCCTACCATTTCCCTTCTTAGGGATTCTTGGAATAGAACACATGTGTAGTCTAGTACCAAGGACTAAATGCCTGTGGGACTCAAAATAATGTAAAAGATTGCCTATCTAGCCACTCCAAATTTGTTAGGGGAGTTTTCTTGAGGAGATTCTAAATATTAAGGTTAGTATCATAAGATTGGATTCCCAAATTAGCATCTGGGGGTGAAAATGGGACTTTTCAGAATGCTGGGAATTGCCTAAAACCTGCAAATTTATTTCCTATTTGAGATAGTCTGAGCCCTTAGGGAAGAACCATAAGACTTGAGGTTATAAGAATACCTTGCATGAAAGTAGATCTCATTGGAATGTTGTGCCATCACTTCTCTAGCAGCCCCACATTTATTTCTCTTCCAATGGGAACCCAAATGATTTGTGTTTGCCATAAAACTGTAGAACTATATAAGGCCCTTAGAGGAAAGGTAGAACTGAACTAGATAACAAAAAGAATTGTTTAATTGTTCATGAGCTACTGAAAGTCCATTACATGGTTTCTGCATTTTCTATGGGGTGAAATAAAGGTTTTCCTGTATCTACTATATACATTGTTACCTTGAATACCTGTACAGGAGCTGTGAATTCATTTTACATCCATAGACAGAGCAACATGAGCTATATCTGAGTTATGGTTGGACATGGTGGGGATGGGGGTGTTAAAATAAGTAAAAGAGATATGATCTGGCTGCAGGAGATGGTGGTTAGGGTTGATCCCAAATTTCAATTAATTCAGTTTAAGTCCCGAGCTTGCTGCTCAGAATAATGGGTTACATTTACAACTCTACTTTTTAGACTTATAATTTCCCCAAAGCCAGATCAATCCATATATTGTAAGCATGGCATAAGTGAAGGAATGAGGAGACCTAGGTTCTGATCCTGGTCCTGCCACTAACTGGCAGTGTGATCTTGGGACATTTTACCTCTCTGCTTCTTTTATCTAAAAAATGAGGAAGTTGAAATAGAGAATCTTTAAATTCACTTCTAACCCTAAATCTTACAATTCTGTGATTTTTATTTCCCTAAAACAGATAGCAATAGAATTTTGCTTAAAATTAAGTTTTCTGTTCCTTTAAATAATTTCTTATACATTCCATAGTTCCTTCACTCCACTTTACTTCAACATGCTAAGATGAATAAAGAGTACTACTATGCCCTAGTCTCTGAGTCTGATATAATTCATTGTAGAAATAAGTAATTAATGTAAGTTGAGAAATTGATATAAACTCACTTGTCCTAGGATACTTTAAATAGGGCATGACTGTATAATTATTTCCAACCAGCTTCCAATATTTTTCCTACTTTGTCTGGAAACTAGTCTACCTCTCATTTGTTCTTTGAAGTTTGGGATAATTAAAAAGCCATTATGGTTCCCTCTTTGCAATGACGCTACATAAATTAAGTCTCAGCAGTGCTGAAACTCACAAAGTGATATAACCCTTTCAAAGTGTCATTTTATCTGCAATTCAAATTTCATTTGTGTGATCAGGATTCCTTCAAATATTTTAAATTTGAAACTCAACCTTTTGGATGCATTAAAGCATAACTTTTTTTTTAAAATAATTAATAGGACAGGTTGTTAAGGACTCTCTCCAACAATATAAGATTATATAAAACATAATACTTTCTTCTCAGAGATCTAAAGGGTCTACTAAAGTAGAAGAATATACTTTCATAGTCTAGGCCCTTATAGGTGAAATTCCCTGTTCTAAATAAGATTATTGCTCCTTAAAGTTCAAGACAATCTTTGTCAGTCTACACTGACAAATTATTGGCATATTATTCCAAAATATGAATTTTGGTAAAAATTTGAAGTGAAGAGACAGAAAGGTGGCCTGAAAATTTTAGATTATTTCTGGCATAAATATTGTGACACATGAATCAGTGGTAGGAGATCAAAAGATGACATGAGAGGACTCAAGAAAAAGTCTCCATAAGGAAAGTAAAGAGAAAATAACAAAATGTTTTCCTGAGGGCAATTGTTTGGCAGATGATAGGGCCTAGTAACTCTGTCTGTTGTCTGAAGAACAATCTAGGTAAGTTCAAAGAAGATTATTAATAGACTAGCCAGAGGTTGATGAATTTTTTAGTCACAGAAACTCTCAAAGACTGTATTAAATTATAGAGGGGTGGCAATCTGTGTCAGTGGATGGAGTACCCAAACTGATAAAAATTACAGCTCCATGAAAAAGTGGAAATCAGTAGTGAGCTAATTAAGATTTATGGGATGAATGACATGATCTGTATGAAAAATCATATAAAGGAAATTTGAAAATGTTACAATAACTCAAAATAGAGAGCAGAGATATAGAAAAATGATGTCTTCTTGGATACAGGGAGAGAAAAGGAATGAGGAGTACAGTGAGAGGGAGATGGAGGATGAAAGAGGAAAATTATGATAAGGAAGAATCTGTGGAATTGTTAAAGTAGCATTCGTAGGACTGGGGTGGATTCCCCTAGCTGAAGCCCCAAGTACATTTTTGGCAAAATTATAAGGGTAGCAAAGTTCAACTTTAGAATCCTTCCTAGAGGCAGAGTCAAGATAATGGAATGAGAGGCCAAATCTGCCAAAAGCTCCCTGCAAAGCTCCTCTGCAATGACTGCAGAAAATACTCCAAACCAAATTCTGATCAGGAATGTCAAGACAAAGTGACAATAAGCCATTTTTTCTGCCCAGGGCAGCTTGGGAAGACAGAAAGAGGTAAGTGGACACTGGAGTGGGAGTTGGCCAGAAGCTCAATGCTGCACTGAGTGGTAGCGGCATCATTGGACCGTGATGGCCGCAGCACTGGCACGGAACAACTTAGCACCCAGGAATGGTAAGGGGATAGAAAAATTGGCAGAATAAAATCCCAGGAGACTCCTGTACTAAAACAGAATTGGTTCACTCATGTCCCAGTTTGGGGTCATAGTTCCAAGCGGGAGAGTATCAGTCTTGATTGTGAGGGATCAAAGACCTAACCCAAGTGAAAACTGGAATATAGGCCAGAAGGATAGTGACCAGACTTCTCCCTAGATCATGTCAACAGAAAATACTGAAAATTCACAGGCCCCAACACCAAGCTGTGAAAGCAGAAGAAAGAAGGACATAAAAGAAACTTAGGCCAGACATCCCCACAGAAATGGACAGAGGTCAGCTCTAACAGAAAATCCAGCACAAGAAATAGGACAGAAAAATGAACAAAGAGCCACAAAAAAGACCTGATCATAAAGTTTCTATGGTGACAGGAAAACTCAAGATACAATTTAAAAAGAAGACAACAATTTGAAAAGATCTATGAGCAAAGCCTCAAAGAAAACTGCAGATTGGACACAAGTACTGAAGGAATTTCTAGAAGGTCTAAAGAAAGAGATTTTAAAAAGAGAAAAAAAGACTTTAAAATTCAAATAAGAGCTGTGGAGGAAAAATTGGGAAAAGAAATGAGGCTTATGCAAGAAAACTATGAAAAAAAATTAACAAACATCCAGGCAAAAGAAGCACAAAATACTGAATAAAATAATCCCTTAAAAATAAAAATTGGTTAAATGATAAAAATGATACAAAAATACTGAAGAAAATAGCTCCTTAAAATTAGAATTGGTCAAATGAAACCTAAAGATTCCATGAGACATCAAGAAACAATAAAAAAAGTTTTTAAAAACCCTGAAAAACATAGAACAAAATATGAAGCATCTCGTGAGAAAAAAACATGAAAATGGATCAAGGAGAGATGATTTAAGAATTTTTGGAAACCTGAAAGCCATTAACAAAAAAATAGTTTTGATATTATATTTCAAGAAATTATAAAGGAAAATTGTCTTGATATCTTAGAACCAGAGAGCAAAGTAAAAATTGGAAGCACCTACTAATCACCTCCTGAGTGACATCCAAAAATTCAGAACTTCCAGTAACATCATAGCCAAAATCCAGAGCTATTAAGTCAAGGAGAAAATATTGCAGGCAGCTAGAAAGAAACCATTCAAACACCACTGAGCCATAGTCAGGATCACAAAAGATTAAAAGTTGCCCCCATAAAGGAGCAGAGGGCTTGGAATATGATATTCTGTAGAGCAAAGGTGGTAGGATTACAACCAAGAATAATTGACAATTTGTGAAAGAGAGGACTTTCAAGAATTCCTGACCCAAAGAACACAGCTAAATTGAAAATTTGACATTCAATCATAATAATCAAGAGAACCATAAAAAAGGTTAACACAAGTGAGGAATTTTAAGAGACAAAACAAGCTTAAACTGTTTACATTCCTATAGGAAGAGATGGTACATATAATCCCTAAGAACTTTGCCATCATTAGGGTAGTTAGAGAAAGTTTACTTAGATAGAAGACATGAGTGTGAGTCTATTATGTTGACATTATCTTAAAAGAAGAAAAATAGGGTGAGAAAGAGGGATATATTGAGAGAAGGCAGAGGAAGAAAGGGGGAAATTATCTGAATAAAAGAGGTTTACAAGGAAAAGTTTGTAAAACAGAGGAAAAATAGGGGAGGGGATGCAAAAACCTCATTCTCATCTGAACTGGTGCAAGGAGGAAAAACTATAGATGCACACATAGTGGAATACAGAAATTCGTATTACCTGATACAGAAGTCAAAGGGAAAGGGGATAAGAGAAAGATGAGGTTGATAAGCGGTAGGCTTAAAGGAGGCAGAAGTCAGAGTCAAAGGATATTTTTTAGAAGTAGGCAGGGGAAAAAAAGAAAAAAAGAAATAGAATAGTAAGGAGGGAAATACATAGTTTTCATAACTATGAGTGTGAATGGTATGAGCTCATCCATAAAATGGAAAAAGAATAGTAGGATGAATTAGACAACAAAATCTGACAATATGTTGTTTACAAGAGATATAGTCAAAACAAAAAGATAGGGACACAAATATTTACCATTATTATTATTATCTATTCTGCTTCACCTGAAATAAAATGGAAGGGGTAGTAATCATGATCTGAGAGAGAACAAAAGCAAAAATAGACCCAATTAAAAGAGATAATCAGGGAAACAACATTTGCTAAAAGATAACATAGACTGTGAATTAATATGAATGCTGAACATATATATACCAAAAGGCATAACCACAAAATTCTTGGAGGAAATGGTAAATGAGTTACAGAAGGAAATAGGTAGTAAAACTATACTGGTGGGAGGTCACAATTTATCCCTCTTAGATCAATATAAATCTAACTATAAAATAAACAAGAAGTTAAGGAAGAAGGTGAATACGAATTCTAGAAAAGCTTAATATGATAAACCTTTGCATAAAATTGAGTGAGAATAGAAACACACACACACACACACACACACACACACACACACACACACTCCTTTTTCTCAACTGTGCATGGCCCCTTCACAAAAATTGACAAAATTTGAAGGCATAAAATCCTTACAAACATATGCAAAAAAGGAGAAATGTTAAATGCACCTTTTCCAGACATCATGCAATAAAATTTCATTGAATAAAGAGCCTTGAAAGCATAGATTAATTATTGTTTGGAAATTAAATAATATAATCCTAAGGAATTAATTGATCAAAGAATGAATCATAGAAATGATCAATAATTTCATTAAAGATAATTATATCAAAGGCACAGTGTCTCAAAATTTGTGGCTAGAGCAGTACCTATGGGAAATTTTATATTCTAAATATGTGCATTGAAAAACAGAGAAAGAGGGGAAGCTAGGTAGTGCAGTGAGTAGAGCACTGGCCCTGGAGTTAGGAGGACCTGAGTTCAAATCCAGTCTCAGACACTTGACACACTTACTAGCTGTGTGACCTTGGGCAAGTCACTTAACCCCAGCTGCCTTGCATTCCCCCCTCAAAATAAAAAAAGAAAGAAAAATAGAGAAAGAACTAATTGACAAACTAAAATTAAAATTAAAAAACTAGAAAAAGAACAAGTTAAAAATTGATGATTAAACAGCCAAATAGAAATTTTGAAAATCAAAGAATATAATATAATTGAAATAAAAAAACTATTGAACTAATAAATAAAACTAGAAACTAGTTTTATAGGGGAAAATAAATTAAAATAAGGGCTGATCTGATATTTTTAAAAATAAAATCAAATTACCAATATACAAAATGGAAGACATAAATGCACAACCAATGAAGATGAAATTAAAGTAACTATTAGAAGTCATTTTGCCCTACTATATGGCAATAAAATTTGTAATCTAATTGAAATAAATGAATATTTACCAAAATAGAAATTACTCAGTTTAACATAAGAAGAATTAGAATACTTAAATAACTCTATCATAGAAATAGAAATGAAACAAGTCATAAATGAACTCCTAACCACAAGCACACACACACAAAAAAATGATCACATGGATTTACAAGTTAACACCAAACATTTGCAGGATAATTAATTCCAACACTACATAAACTACTTGAAAAAATAGGTAAAGAAAGAATCCTATCAAATTCCTTCTATGCTGCAAATATGATTTTGATACCTAAACTAGGGAACAAAAGCAGAGAGACAAAACAATAAACCATTTTCACTAATAAGCACAGGAATAGATGGAGCTTTTCTTAAAATGATAAGTGATATCTATCGAAAATCAGAAGCAAGCATTGTCTGTAGCAGGGATAAACTAGAAGCCTTCTCAATAAGATTAGGGGAGAAGCAAGGATGTCCATAATCAACATGTTATTTAATGTTTTACTTGAATTGCAAACTATAGCCATAAGACAAGTAAAATAAAAGAATAAGAATAGACAATGAGGAAACAAAACTATCACTTTGCAGATGATACAATGTTATCATTAGAGAATTTGAGGGAATCAACTAAAAACTGATCAAAATAGTTTAGCAAGGTTAAAGGATATAAAATAAACCCACCCAAATTATCAGCATTTCTATATGTTACCAACAAAATCTAGCAAGAAAAGGTAAAAAGACAAAATTCATTTGAATTAACTACAGGCAATAAAAAATACTTGGGAGTCTACCTTCCAAGTCACGTTCAGGACTCATAGGAACAAAATTAAAAGACATTTTTCACAACAATAATGGCTGACCTAAATAATTGGAGACTTGATCAGCTAAGTGGCACAGTGGATAGAGTGGAGTGCCAGGCCTAGAGTCAGAAAGATTCATCTTCTTAAGTTCAAATCTGGCCTCAGACACTTCCTAGCTATGTGATCCTGGGCAAGTCATTTAATCCTATTTCCCTTAGTTCCTCATCTATAAAATGAGCTTGAAAAGGAAATGGCAAATCACTCCACTATTTTTGCCAACAAAACCTCAAATGGGGTCACAAAGCCAGACACAACTAAAATGACTAAACAACAACAAAAAAAATTGGAGAAATATTAATTGTCATGGGTAGGTCGAGCCAACATAATCAAAATTATAATTTTACATAAATTAATTTACCTACTCAGTGCTATACCACACTACCAAAGAATTGTTTTATATAGCTAGGAAAAAAAATATAACAATTCATGTGGAGGAACAAAAGGACAAGAATATCTAATGAATCAAAGAAAAAATATAAAGTAAGGAGGCCTAGAAGTGCCAGGACTCAAACTATTTCACAAAGTGATAACCATCAAAACAATTTGGTACTGGATAAGAAATAGAGTGATTAATAAATGGAATAGATTAATTACATAGTATACAGAAGCAAATGAGCACAATACCTTGGCTCTCAAACATCTGAGCTATGTGGTCAAGGACCCACTTTTTGATTGAAAAACTACTGAATAAACTAGTAGTCTGGCAAAAACTAGGTATAGACCAATATTTCACACAATATGCCAAACAAGGTGGAATTTGGGTACATGGTTTAGACATAAAGAGTGATATAAGCAAATAAGGGGAGTGTGGGAAAAAATGCCTATAAGATTTGTGGATATGGGAATGATTCATGACCAAAAAAGAGTGAGATTTTCACAGAAGGTAAAATGAATTTTAATTACATAAAAATTAAAAAGATTTTGCACAGACAAAACAATACAGCCATATTTAAAAGAAAAGCAGGAAACTGGAAGGGAGAAATTACTGCAAGTTTCTCTGATGAAGGTCTCATTTCTCAAATATATAAAAAATGGAGGAAGATGGAAACTGGAAAGTAGGGACTTGCTTAAGCCCCTCCCCACCTGCCAGGTCCCTCCAAACATCTATAAAAAATGGCTCTGAACAAATTCTAGAGCTGTAGAACCCACAAAATAGCAAAGAGAAGCAGGGCTCAAGCCCAGGACAGCCTGGATGGTCCCTGGGAAGGGTCTATCGCAGGGACCTGGGAGCAGAGCAGAGCAAAGCCCAATGTGGGCTATGCCCAGACCAGCCAGACCGAGAGCGAGTCAGAACAGGCATAGGGCCCTGAATCAGTGAGCTGTGGCAGTTACCAGACTTCTCGACCCACAAATGCCAAAGACAACAGAGAAGGTTAGTGGGAAAAGCTGCTGGTTCAGAGTGAAAGGAGTTCACAGTTGGCCACCACCACAGAGGTGGGTGGAAGTGCTGCAGCTCTGAGGCTGTGTCCAGCTGCAGTGGTCTCTGGCCCGAGGCCTACCTGGTGGGAGGAATTAAGCAGCAGATTAGAGCAGGAGTGCAAAGCCTGCTTTGCCCTGCCTGATCTGGGCTGCAATCCAGGTTGACAGTTCTTGAAGGAGATGGAGTGCTGGTATGGCAGAGCTTGCCATGTAGAAGTAGCTCTGAAAATAGCAGCACAGTCCCTCAAGCTTGGGACAAAGTACTCTATACTCTACAAGCAGTCATACTCCAACGAAAAACTCAAGGGTGAAGTAGTTGGCTGGGAATGTGAACAGGCAGGGAAATTGGACTCAGATTCAGACTCAGACTTTGGAATCTTTCTTTGGTGACAAAGAAGACCAAAACATACAGCCAGAAGAAGTCAACAAAGTCACAGAGCCTACATCAAAAGCCTCCAAGAAAAATATGAATTGATCTCAGGCCATGGAAGAGTTCAAAAAGGATTTGGAAAATCAAGTAAGAGGAGAGGAAAAATTGGGAAGAGATATGAGAGTGATGCAAGAAAACCATGAAAAAAAATCAATGACTTGTTAAAGGAGACCCAAAAAATACTGAAGAAAATAACACCTTAAAAATAGACTAACTGAAATGGCAAAAGAGCTCCAAAAAGCCAATGAGGAGAAGAATGCCTTCAAAGGCAGAATTAGCCAAATGGAAAAGGAGGTCCAAAAGACCACTGAAGAAAATACTAACTTAAAAATTAGATTGGAGCAAGTAGAAGCCAGTGTAGGAGAAATCAAGATATTATAAAACAGAACCAAAGGAATGAAAAAACAGAAGACAATGTGAACTATCTCATTGGAAAAACCACTGACCTGGAAAATAGATCCAGGAGAGATAATTTAAAAATTATTGGACTACCTGAAAGCCATGATCAAAACAAGAGCCTAGATATCATCTTTCAAGAAATTATCAAGGAGAACTGCCCTGATATTCTAAAGCCAGAGGGTAAAATAGAAATTGAAAGAATCCACTGATCACCTCCTGAAAAAGATACCAAAAAGAAAACTAGGAATATTGTCACCAAATTCCAGAGCTCCCAGATCAAGGAGAAAATACTGCAAGCAGCCAGAAAGAAACAATTCAAGTATTGTGGAAACACAATCAGGGAAACACAAAATCTAGCAGCTTCTACATTAAGGGATTGAAGGGCTTGGAGTATGATATTCTGGAGATCAGTGGAGCTAAGATTAAAATCAAGAATCACCTACCCAGCAAAACTGAGTATCACGCTCCAAGGCAAAATATGGATTTTCAATAAAATAGAAGACTTTCAAGCTTTCTCAGGGAAAAGACCAGAGCTGAATAGAAAATTTGACTTTCAAGCACAAGAATCAAGAGAAGAATGAAAAGGTAAACAAGAAAGAGAAATCATAAGGGACTTACTAAAGTTGAACTGTTTTGTTTACATTCCTACATGGAAAGATGATGTGTGTCATTCATGAGACCTCAGTATTAGGGTAGCTGAAGGGAATATATATATATATAGACAGAGGGCACAGGGTGAGTTGAATATGAAGGGATGATATCTAAAAAAGTAAAATCAAATTGAGGCATGAGAGGAATATATTGAGGGAGGAAGAAAGGGAGAGATAGAATGGGGTAAATTATCTCCCATAAAAGTGGCAAGAAAAAGCAGTTCTGTTGGGAGGGAGGAGGGGGTAGGGAAGGGGGAATGAGTGAATCTTGCTCTCATCGAATTTGACTTGAGGAGCAAATAACATACACACTCAATTGGGTGTCTTACCCCACAGGAAAGAAGGAGGAAGAGGGTAAAAAATGGGGGACAATAGAAGGGAGGGCAGATAGGGGGAGGAGGTAATCAAAAGCAACACTTTCAAAAAGGGACAGGGTCAAGGGAGAAAATTGAATAAAGGGGCACAGGATAGGAGGGAGCAAAATGTAGTTAGTCTTTCACAACATGAGTATTGTGGAAGGGTTTTACATAATGACACATGTGTAGCCTATGTTGAATTGCGAGCCTTCTTAGTGAGGGCAGGTGGGGAGGGAAGAGGGGAGAGAATCTGGAACTCAAAGTTTTAAAAGCAGATGTTCAAAAAAAAGTTGTTTTTTGCATGCAACTGGGAAATAAGGTATACAGGCAATGGGGCATAGAAATCTATCTTGCCCTACAAGAAAGCAAGGGAAAAGGGGCTGGGGCAGGGAGTGGGGTGACAGAAGGGAGGGCTGACTGGGGAACAGGGTAATCAGAATATATGCCATCTTGGAGTGGGGGGAGGGTAGAAATGGGGAGAAATTTTGTAATTCAAAATCTTGTGGAAATCAGTGCTGAAAACTAAAATTATTAAATAAATAAGAAAAAGAAAAGAAAAACTGAGATAGATATATAGATAGATATGCCTCTTCAGCTTTGTGTGCCTTTTCATGAGCCTAATAAACAAACAGCAATCCTGAAATGAATATCTCCTATCTGAGAGGCAACATGATGCATTTAAGAGGTAGGGAAATCATACAGTCCCTAAACTATTGCCAGCTCCAGTGCAGAAGGTGCTTCATGAAGCTAATACAACCTACTAAAGTCATCTTGTCTTATGTTCTGGTGTTAGCTCCTCCAGGATGCCTCCTATCATCTAAGTTTTATATACATATATACATATGTATACTTATATATATATATATATGTGTGTGTGTGTATAAATATATATATATACATATATATATGTATATATATATGCCTGGTCCCGAAATTTATCCATTCCATATAATCAATTCCTTTCTCTCTAAAAACTGCTTACTGCTTTTGTAGACTCTGTAACCTTCATTCTATTTTCCTTTGAAGTGACTGTAATTATTATTAAGATATAATAGCTTAAGCTCCTATGTAGAGGTTTACCTCAATAGATACATAAACTATCAAAAATTAATTTTGATTATGGGCATTCTCTTACTTAGTAGTAGGGCTATAATAATTTATTCTTGACCATTTTGCAAGACTCTTAGGACCACTGTTTTCCAACCTCAACCTCATCCTACTTTTGTATATGCCCACCCATACACTTAAGAAAGCAACAGTTAACCAGCCACAGAACATAGTTTGGGAGATTAGTATTCTCTGTTCCTTAAGAGAGAAGTCTCCCAGAAAGAGTCAAATGAAGGGTAAATGGCCTCATCTCCCTAGTCCAAATATGCACTCATCCAAACCCTTTGGTGCCATCTAGTTACCATTCAAAACCTTCAGTCCTTCCTTTCACTACCAAAATTTAGCATTGAATATCTTTTCCACCTACTCCATCTTTAATATCTCTCTCCTTTTCTCATCATTCTGCTGATACTTCAATCTCAAAAGTTATCAGTGATTTATCTGATGCCAGACATAATCCAAAATGGACATTGCTTTTTCTTTGACTTCATTCTTTTTGATTCCTCTGATGCATTTGATATTTTTGAGGACTCTTGCCTCCTAGAAACATTCCTGTCTTTATTTGATTGACACTGTTTGGCTATACTATTCCAGCTCTCCTTCTTCCTCTTTGGTCACTCCTCTTTTTTCTTCTTTTATTCCTCTTCTGGCCTCTACATATGCTTTTCCTGAGGTCCTCTTTATAATCTAATTCTAAGAAGAATTATCTATTCTCACAGCTTCAACTTTAACCCCTATGCTGAAGACTCCCAAATATATATACATTTGTATGCATGTATGTGCATAAGCATACATATTTGTGTGTTTTATGCTATCATCTTGCCAAGTTCCAATTTCATATCTTTTGCTGTCTAATGGATATTTCTGTTTCTATTTTAATCTTTTGCCATTACCTCAACTCAGCATGCCTAAAATAAAATTCATTATGTCGTCTTCCCCCTTAAAGTGTCACCCATTTCAATTTCCCTTGCTCTATCAGTTTTGTACCTGATAGAATGGGCAAATGAGAACAGTTTGTTCCAAAGGCCATGAAAGCAGCTGAAGCAGGTGCTGTGGAGCACTTAGAGCTCGGGCATCCACTGCATCCCAGGCCATCACCAGTCATTTTGACTTTTGTCCTGCTACCAGACTTCAATAACTCTGGAAGAGAGAATGAGGCTGACAACTTTGAGCAACTCTGCTTCACTTAAAGCCAATCCATGCCCAAGTCAAAACAACACCTGTAATCTCATTGATCCTCTTCAGAAATGAAGGACAAACAACAATGATTTCTACAGGAAAATATGACTACCAGTAGAACAAGCCCAGTCCTTGGACTGGCTTTCCAAAACACATGAACCTTCAGAGAGTAATTTGGGCAATGTGCAGCAGTAGCGGAAACAAAATTATTCAAAAGCCCCATTACATGTTTTAAAACGTTAAATATCAAGTCTTTCAGAGGGTATAATAGGTATACAGGTACTTGCATGTTCTTTTAGTCTTTGTCAATTTGTGGTTAAGAGACTATTGTGTTTTAAATATTTGTTTTGTATTGAAAAAAATAATCTTATATACTTGATCTAAGTTTATCTCTACTCCCTTTTGAGGAGACTCTAGACATGAGCTAAACATGAGCTTTAAGTGTCTCCCCCCACACACATCCCAGGACTTCAATGTAGAGATATACAGAGAGCCAGAAAGTGCAATAAAAGTTATTGTCTTTGGAGGTAAGCCTCCTCATCCCACAACTAAACCTAATACAGGGTCATTCATGATGCCTCTTAAACAAATAAGGATTTATTTTTATATGTGAAATGAGAGGGTTGAACTAGATGCCTGCTAAGGTTCCTTTCAGCTCCAAATCTATGATTATACACTCCTATACACTGACTCATCTCAAATTTCAAAGAAAAAAGAATAGTTCCCAAAGTAGAAAATCTATTGAAAGTTAGCTAGTAACAATTAAGTAGTCATACCCTGTTAATTCTTAGTGGTTTAATATTTTATCCTTCAAATGGATATTTTCATTTTGATAAGAGGTCATTGGTGCCCAAAACAAATTCATTCCTGATAATGAAATTTAGACACCATGAAATACATTAAGGGAAACATTTGGGAGCAGAGTACTGTCCAATACCCCACCAAAACATATTGTACATATTCTTCCCCTTGTAAGCCCAGCTTTGGTGGCTTAGAGAGAGAAAAATACCTCAGTGTGAATGTAAAGTTGAATGCCATGAAAATTTATTCAAGAAGATTTAAGCTTCCTAATTTCTATCAATTCAACATTCATTAAACAACATTTGTTATTAATATAACCCTATGTTCTTTTGACTGCACTTTACTTACTCATTCAAGGCTAGATTCAAATCACACACTACTCATGAAGATTTCTCCTCCTAACACAGTCCTTAACAATCTTTAATCCCTTTGAATTTCTAAAAATTTTCTATGTAATATAGAACAGATTAATTTTATACTGCCTTGTATCATATTCTACTTGTTTTCAGGTCTCTATACATTTTCCCCTCTAGGAAGACAGCAAGATCCTTCAGAACAAATACTAGTCTTTCTCTCCTTTGTTCTCTTTCAGAACACTTAACACAATGTTGAGCTACTGGTAGTTTCATACATACTTATTGACTTCACAAATATATTCTACATTGATAAATTAGGAACAGGAGATCAAGAAGCAAATTGATAAAGGACAATGTTAAAGTGACAAGTTGTAGTAATTTGTACAAAAAATTTTATAATGAGAAGAAATAATGTGTGTGACTAGAGTCAAGGAAAAGATGCATTTGGCATGCAAGATTTTGAAGTCCAGAGAACAGGGCCCCTAAAAATAGATTAATGTAAGGAGAGAGGGAAGAAGACACAGTAGATGTCAGAGGGTTTGTTGATATAGAAGAATAAGAGAAAAAAAAGTGTAAATAAAATATACAGAATCCTAAGAAATGTTCCCTTCTTCATTGTGGATTTGTTTTAAAAATATACTTATAATGTTTCCTTAGTTTTCTTCTCAGTGACAACTGCCTGGATTATTGAAGCAGTGTGGAAGTGGATAAGCTTTCAGTTAAAGTTGTTTATTCTTCATAAGTTCATTTTTTTGATCTCCATCATCACATCACTTTTTAGACATCATAAGCACTATACTTCCACAGAGATAAAGAATAGATATCTTTTGCTGTATTGTAACCTCCCAAATAAGGATTATATGTAACAAACTGTTGTGAATTTTTTAAAAAACTATGTGACTCTATTAGCATCTATGTACCTATATGTATACTATGGACATGAAATAACTATTTAATGAAGAAATTCCCATAGATTGTAACTTCTTTAAGAAAAGAAAATTCTTTGATTTCTAGTTTTACATTATCAATGCCCAGCATAGCAACTTGATTTTAGTAGGCACTTAATAAATGTTTGTTGAGTCAGATTGTATTGAAATATGACTCTAATTCCATTGATTTCTATTGGTGAGCTTCCTGAGGTTTCTGAGGTGCTGAAATGTCCTATTGTGTGCAACTTGTTGCTGCGGGTTTCGAGATATTGTATAAAGCATAGACTGAAAACATAATAGTTCACTGGTAAGAAACTAAACATTTTATTAGAGTATCTTGATTATGGCAACAAAAAACCTCCATCTGAGTATTTTTTTAAAACTGGAAGTTGACGTAAAAATTATTGAATTTTATAATTTAAGTATTTGAATAAGTCTTATAAAAAGTAAAATGTAAAAAGTGAAATGACCCAGGTAGAATTGTATATTCTACCCTTTAAATAATAGTCTTATCATTTATTATAGCAATGTTAATATTGCAAATAACCATAAATCAGATTACAGAATAAAATAATTGTAATTTTCAAAAAGTAGGATTTTTAAATTCCATTTCCCGATTAGATGCATATATTTTTGGTCCAAACCTTGCTGTCTAAAATATTTCTCAAGTATTTTAGCCTAACTTCTTGCTTAGTGATAAGAGCGGTTTGGATCTACTGAAAAAAGAACCAAATTTTAGAATCAGGAAATCCGTATTAGAATTTCAGCTCTGCTGTTAATAGCTATGTGACCCTTGAACACTTCTTTGAACCTCAGTTTTATCATCTGTAAAGTGAGTAAGTAATCCTTGTACTCCTCCCTCACAAGGATGTTTCAATCATTATTATGATCTTGCCTTAGATATGCCACAGTGGCAAGTTGAGTCATGAGTATGAATTGTGACCCTGATAATTCTTACTTTTTGACGATGCACAAGTCACTTAACCTTTCTGAGTCTCAGTTTCCACATCTGTAAAAGTGATACTTATAGAACTTACTTTATGGATTGAGAAATTGTTTTGTACTTCTTAAGAACTATATAAATGAGAAGGCTTGTTACATTTATTTTTACACTTTCTTCACAGGGGCATTATGAGATTTGCACTTTGTAAACTGTAAAACACTATAGAAACAAGAGATGATATAATTTGATTTCTTTTGAAAATTCTTACAGTACCACAGGTCATAATTCAGAACATCATTTCACAATATGAAGTTCTGTAGATGCATACAATATTTGTGTGGGCATGTGTAATTTATCTAAGCAACCAGAAAAGTTCAAATAACTGCATTTTTATTCCACCTAACAGTAACTAACATTTATCACCGCAGGATAAATATCAGAAAAAATAAATTATATTAAATATGATTTTAATATTAAAGATATTTATTTTCTTGTATTTCTAATACTTTAGAAATTAGCAATTTCAGGAATATTATTATGATAGTAATACAGAACATCCCTTTTAACAACCATTATAGGTAAATGAGAGTTCAAATTTCTTACATATATTCAAATATTCCAGTATGTGATAAAATACAGTACTACATAGAAAGAAATAACATAAAGACCTGGTTATAATGAGAGCTCATGTAGCCAAAACCATAGCAGCTATAATTGTTAGTGGCAAAGAGTTCCTATAGCACATATTGCTATATCAATTTTTTATTGAGAAAAGATACAAGTGCTGAAGATCTGCAATAAATTTAATGTCTTTCTTTTTCACTTTCAGTTGAAGGATGTAGCAAGAGGAACCAAGGGCAAAAGGTAGCATGACTAAAGGATGTCTCTTCTCTGTGGGATACCAATATTTAACATACCAGATGAGTGAATTAGAATCTTCTTCTATAGCATACAAAAAGATATGTTTAACACTTTTCAACCAGTTTTTCTACCCAATCTGCTACTCACAAAATCCCTACATTCATCTCACCCTATCCCTATGAATCATCTACTTATCTTTCTCATCTCTGATACTTTTTTCATTCAATGTTCCCTCCAGAGTGATAAGAATAAAGTAATAACAGAAATTTCAAAGTGGCAAAATTGGCAAGACTTTAATTCTTTGTGCAGATGTGATATTTGCATTGGGTTGTAAAAGGCTTTCTATGTTTCATTATCAAATTGTTTTAGTACAAAAAATGTTTAGTTACAAAATCTTATATAATGCTTTTTTAATACTTTTCAGTGGCATTATATTTAGTTCTCAGAAAACTGAAGTTTATCAAGGTAACTGACTTTCCCTTTATAAAACAAAACAAAACAAATTACATAGGGGATCTCATTTGATCTTACCAATGACTTTGTTACGTAAGTATTACAGGTGTTACTATTCCCATTTTACAGAGAAGAAAGTTGAGACTTAGAAAGAGTGAATGGCTGTTCAATATTTCTAAATCCATGAAAATAAAAAGATAGAACTTGAACTCAAATGTCCTTTAAGTTTTAAATCCAATTATTCTATGACTTGCATATTGTCACCTACTTAGTAAATAGCAAAAATGGAGTTAGAATTCCAGGACATGTAGGGTGGGAGAGTGAAGCTATTATTTGTGCTTCAACATCCTCATCTTATTTGCAAACTATCTAGTACATGGACTAAGTCATTTTTTGGTTGACCTATGTTACTTTTCTCAAATACCTACTAAAATTCTGTACAAAATGAGTACTTAATAAATACTGACAGGTTAAATATAGTAAGATATGAAGGTATACTTAAAACTAGAAGAGACTTTAGAGGTCATTCAGTTCACCCTTCTTATTTTACAGAAGAGAAAATTGAGACATAGAAAGACTGTGACAAATCCAATGTCATACAGGGAGTAGATGGCAGAGTCTAGATTCATATTAAGGTTCTCTGATTCCAAACAAAATGTACCTTCCAATGGAATATAATTTCATTGAATAAGCGTTATTCTTTTTGTTTTGTCTATATGTTCTATCTTTTGTCTATATATCCCCAGTTTTAGGATAGTAGACACAATACATAAAGGCCTATGGAATTGGATAAGATTTTCATTGCACCCGTATTATGCATTAGTTGATTTCACATTAGCTCCCCCTGTAACAATAGAACATAGTAAAATTAAACACAATCATAACTTTTAAAGGATTTGAACAACTTTAAGAAAATAATAAGAGGGAAAGAGCTTTAGTTGGCTTTACAATCAGAAGGTGTGGATTTGAATCCTGCCTCTGACACTTTACTACCTGTGTTTCACTGGGTAAGTTATGCCTTCTATGGGCATCAGTTTCCACATCTCTAAAATGAGGTGATTTGATTAGATGATTTCTAAGTTCCCTTCTAGCTCTAAATGTATGACTCTGCCTCATCATGGTGTGAATCTGTTCTCGAATCCTCCAAAGCTATGCTCAAAGAATGTAAGATCTGTCAGTTCCTACCCAACTAGAAAACTGCACTTGATTATCAATTTTATGCACCTTTGTCAACTGAAAACAAGTCAAAACTAAGTTCAAAGAAGCTCATCAATAGGTTGGCCTGAGGGCAAAGAAATTTCGGCCACCACAACTTCCAAAGAAGTAAGTGATTATAAACTGTAATTGCAGAGAGTTTACTAACATTTGTGAAATCACAAACCCTTTGAAATATGTAATTACTGTGGTATTTAACACTAAGGGATGGGCAACAGGGATATGTAGGATAGTTGAACAGATATTACCATTTCCATAAAAATCAAGAAGATTCAAATGACTAATCAGAAGTTTGAGGATTTCAAAATGGTAAAATTTGAATGTAGATTCAGGGCTTAGGAAACCATATATAGTTTAGCCTCAAGTAACAAGCATGATTTGGAAATCATATTTCCAAGGAAGGAAATGGCAAATGACTTCAATATCTTTGACTAGAAAATCCCATTAGGGATTATTAAAATGATAGAAAACATGATGACACCAGAAGATGAGCCCCTCAGGTCAAGGTAGTATTCAACATATTATTAGAGAAGAGCAGAGAACAACTACAGGTAGTTCTAGAAAGAATGAAGCAGCTAGGACAAAGCTGAAAGGAAGCTCAGCTATGGATGTATCTGGTGACAAAAGGAAAACCTGATGCTGTAAATATCAGTATTGCATAGGAACCTAGAATATAAGGTATCTGAATGAAGGTAAGCTTGCTGTGGTCAAACAGAAATTGTAAAGATTAAACATTGACAATTTGGTATCAATAACCTAAATGGATGGGATGGATGAATTTAATTCTACCGTAGGCAAGAATTCCTTAGAAGAAATGGAGTACTCCTCGTAGTCAATATGAGTCAGAAAAGCAGTCCTGTTATACAATCTCAAAAATGATAGAATGATATCTGTCTGAATCCAAGGCAAACCATTCAGTATCACAGTATTATAAGTCTATGCTCCAACCACTGGTGACAGAAGCAAAAGTTGCTCAGTTCTATAAAACCCTACAACATCTAGAAATAGCATGAATAAGTGTCACATTCATCATAGGGGATTGGAATGCGAAAATACAAAATCAAAAGATAATTGGAGTAATGAGCAAGTTTGGCCTTGGAGTACAAAATGAAGGACAGAAAGTGACAGTTTTGCAAAGATACTCACGAGTCATACAGCAAACACCTACCTAAAGATAGCTCTACACATGAATATCATCAGATGGTCAATATCAAAATCAGATTGATTATATACTTTGCAAACAAAGGTAGAAAAACTCCATATACAGTTAGTTGAAAGAAGATCTGGATTTGACCATGGCTCAGATCTTCTAATTACAAAATTCAGACTTAAAGTGAAGAAATTAGGCAAAACCATCAGACTGTATAGATATGACCTAAATAACACCATCTGTGTATATGAAGTAGAAGTGATGAATACATATAAGGGATCATACCTGGTAGATAGAGTCCCTAAAGAATTAAAAACAGAGGTTTGCAGTGTTGTACAGAAAGCAGCAACAACAGCAAAAATCACAAAGAAAAAGAAAAACAAGAAAGCAAAATAGTTGTCTGATGAGGCTTCACAAATAGCTAAGGAAAGAAGGAAAGTGAAAGGGAAAGAAGGGAAAGATATACCCAACTGAATGCAGATAATAGCAAGGAGAGATAAGAATCTTTTCTTACATTAGCAATGCAAAGAAGTAGAAGAAAACAATAGAATGGGAAAGGCAGGAGATCTCTTCAAGAAAAGGAGATGGGGGCTGCTAGGCCATGGTGCAGCGAGTAGAGCATTGGCCCTGAGGTGAGGAGGACCTGAGTTCAAATCTGGCCTCAGACACCTGACACACTTTCTAGCTGTGTGACCTTGGGCAAGTCACTTAACCCCAATTGCCCTGCCTTCCCCCCTGCAAAAAGAAAAAAAAAGAATTTAAAAAAAAGAAAATTAGAGATGTCAAGGGAACATTTCATGCAAAAAATGGGGATGATAAAAGACAAAAATTGTAAGGTCTTAAGAGAATTAGAAGAAATTAAAAAGAGGTGGCAAAATGAGAAAGATCTTAACCTCACTGATAACCATTATGATGCTGTTACTGATCTAGAGCCAGACATCCTGGAGAACGAAGTTAACTGGGCCTTAGGAAGCTTTGCTAATAATAAGGCTAGTGGAGTTGATGTAGTTCCAGCTGAGCTATTTAAAATCCCAAAAGATGTTGTGTTAAAGTGCTGTACTCAATATGCAAGCAAAGTTGGAAAACTATAGTGGCCACCAGATTGGAAAAAAAAAATCAGTTTAGGTCCCAATCCTAAGAAGGGCAATGGCAAAGAATGTTAAAATTGCCACACAATTGCACTCATTTCCCACACCACCAAGTTAAGCTTAAGATTCTGCAAACTGGTCCTTGGCTATATGTGAACAGAGAATGACCAGAAGAGCTGGTCAGTTTTCAAAGAGGCAGACGAACTAGAGACCAGATTACCAACATTCGCTGGATTGTAGAGAAAGCAAGGGAGCTCCAGACAAACATCTACTTCAGCTTCTTTGACTACATTCAAGCTTTGACTAGGTGGATCACAACAAAACACAGCAAGTCCTCAAAAAGATCGAAGTACCGAATAATCTTGCTTGCCTTCTGATATGTGGGTCAATAAGTAACAGTTAGAACCAAACATGGAATAGCTGAATGATTTAAGACTGAAAAAGGAGTACAAGTCTGTATATTGTCACCTTATATATTTGACTTCAATGCAGATCTGGTTCATCATGCAAAATACCAGGCTGAATGAGTCAAAATCCAGAATTAAAGTTGCTAGGAGAAATATTAACAATTTCGGATATGCAGATGATACCACTCTAACGGCAGAAAGTGAAGAAGAATTAAGAAGTTATTTGATGAGGATGAAAGAGGAGGATGTAAAAGCTGGCTAGAAGCTTAACATTAAAAAACTAAGATCTTGGCAACTGGTCCCATCAATTTCTGGCAAATAAAGGGAGAAGAAATGAAAATGGTATCAGGTTTTATATTCTTAGGCTCAAAGCTCACTCCAGATGGCAACTGCAGCCATGAAATTAAAAGATGCTTGCTCTTTGGAAGGAAAGCTATAGCAAATCTGGATAGCATACTAAAAAACAGAGACATCTTCTTGCCAACAAAGGTCCATTTATTCAAAGCTGTGGTTTTTCCAGTAGTAATGTATGACTGTGAGAGTTGGACTATAAGGAAAGCTGAGCACCAAAGAATTGACACTTAAGAATTGTGATGCTGGAGCCAACTTTGAAGAGTCCCTTGAACAGTAAGGAGATCAAACCAGTCAAATTTTTAAAAATGAATTCAGACTGCTCATTGGAAGGACAAATACTGAATCTGAAGCTTAAATACTTTGGCCACATAACAAGATGATCAGATCAATTGGAAAAGACCCTGGTTTGGGGAAAGGTTGAAGATAAAAGAAGAAGGGGATGGCAGAGGATGAAATGGCTAGACAATGGCATGAAAACAACGAGCATGACTTTGGGCAGACTTCAGGAGATAGTGCAATCTAGAAGAGCCTGGTGTGCTATGGCCCATGGAGTCACAAAGAGTCAGACACGACTGAATAAATGAAGAACAATCAAACATGACTGCAACTACTACAAAACTGGAAACATTTGGGGTATGAGCTACATGATAGAGGGAACAGGCATACTTAGCTCAGCCTAGCTAAGTTTGGAAAGGTTTTATCAGATCGACTACAGCATGGTGAATTGTTGGGCCACAGAAACTTCCAAAGCCTATCATCTACTAAATTATGGATGAATTATAATCTTTATTGAAGGATGAAGTGCCCATTAACAAAATTATACCCTTTAAATATTGATATATTGGTATGCTACTAAAGGCTTTAATAAATAGCTTAAATTGAAGTTGTTGTTCAGTATACATTTTAAAAACAACATGATAGCCAGTAAGTTTTCAAATCAACCTATCTCAGGGTGACATACCTATGACTGCACTAACTAAAGTAGTCCAAAAATGCATTTAGTTAATGGTAAAATGTAATGATGCTTAAATAGTGATAATAATGACTGTTGAAGCAGAAAGAATATTAAGTTTTTAGTGAAAGGACCTGGGTTCAAAGCCCGACTCCATTTTTTAATATCTGTGTAACCTTGAAAAAGAGACTTTGCTTTCTTCAACTTTATCTATCTCCTTTATAAAAACAGAGATTTGGACTAAAAAATTTCTAAGGGCCCTTCCAACTATTTACCTGCCCATAGGCAGAGAAATTATATATTTAGGGTGCAGCATGAAATATATTTTTGGACATAAAAATGCAAGAATGTATTTTCCTTGACTATGCCTATTTGTTAAAAGATTTTTTCTTTTTCTTCCTCCTGTAATGGGGAAGGAGGTGAAGGAGAAAAAAAAGATGTTTATTAATTGAAAAATAAATTTAAAAAATAAAATAAGTTTGTGACTTAGGATATTTGATTCCTAATTTGAAGGGAACTCAGGAGATTCTCCTCTGAGTTTCACAAAAAGCCTTCAGAGCAGTAATTTAGCATAACTATACTCAATGAGTAATTTTTGTATTTAATAATATAGGCATAGAATCAAATGTGTTCTAATTGGGCAAAAGTGACTAATTAATCAAGAAGCATTTAATAAACATCTATTATGTGCTAAGCACTGTTCTAGGTGTTAAAGATAAAAAGATAAAAGAGAGACTATCTACCTTCAAGGAGCTTATGTTCTATTTAGAATATAATGCTGTAGATAAGCATACTATGAATATCTAATTTTACCCTTAAATACAATAATTAAGGGCAGCGCAGCATAGTGGATAGTGGGACAACTTTGTAGGCAGAAGGACCTTGGTGTAAGTGTTGTCTCTGATACATACTAGCTATGAAACTATAAGCTAGTCACGACTTCTCAGTGCTGCAAGCAATTCTCTCAAACTAAGTTACAGGTGAGTTACCAGTCGGCATTGCTACTGGGAGTTTCCACACCAGGGAATTGTCCAAATTCATAATATAAGAGATCCAGACAAAACTAATCACCCTAATGATAACAGCAATAATTGGAGAGTGTATTGTGAATGGAAGAATCAAGCTAGGTATTTTCATGGTAAGTTGGGGAACAAGAAAATATGACTAACTAAAGCTTCCCAAAGGAATTGGGCTCATATTTGATATCCTTGGCTACCTCTGCCCAGGGAAGAGAAGGTCACTGAGGTCCTACTCTGATGCTGCACCATGGTGTGAAGGTGACTCTATTTTCAAAGTCTCTGGCAGTGGATCATGAATTCTCCAAGGTCATAGACTATCTTTAGTCTTTTTTGTATTCCCAGCACTTTGCACAGTTCCTGGCACATAGTGAATAGCATTTCATAAGTGCTTATAGACTAATCGATTGACAGTAAAAGTTTCCAGCAGATCCTATTAAGCTAGAAGATATTTGGGTACAGGCCTACCAACAGATGGCATGTGTGTCATTTGAGGACCAACCTAGCTAGGTTTTTAGAGTGTCTCATCACAAAAAGGCTAGTCTCTGGGGGAGGAATTCTTTTTTGGACTCAGAGGGATAGAATCACCTTCTACAACGTGGAGATGTTGCACCCTACATTCGTGAAGGGAGTACCATATCACTGAAAGGTAGATTTATGAATTTTTAATACAATCAACTAAAACTTAGCTTAAGTTACAGCTTATACATTATAAAGTCACCTCCCTCTTATCAGATATGAGATTTGGAGATCACACAGATACAGATATGGATCAACATCCTTCTATGCTTTAGTCTATGGACTTCATTAACTACTGTGGTGGGAAAAAAAAATCATCACCTGGTTCCCAGCCTTCTATTGAGAATATGAACTTTGCTAACTTGAACATGAGATGTCAAATAGTTAGTTGCCAGGCTTGAACTTGAAACCTTTCTAATTTATACTCTGCAGGCATAGCCTCTACGAACCGCAGGTCATGACTATGCTGTGATTAGGCATCAAAGTAAGATTTTAGTGGAGCTACACTAAAACATGGAATGAAATTGATATCCACACTCTGACAGCATTGCAGACATAGCTGCCTGTGGACATAGGCCATGTAGCACCCGGGGACTTGTCATTTTTGTGAACACAATAGTCTCCAAAGCAGTGAAATTACTTTACACAAAGCAGGAAAACAAGTACACAAGATAAGAGAATGGAACGATGCTTCTGTTTGCTTTTAAAGCATTCATAAAGGGGATATCTAGCTTCACAGGGAGAAAGAAAAATAGTTATTCCAGGCCACCTGGAAACAATGCAGTTGAATATGTTTGCAGAAACATGACTTAGTTTTCAAGGTCATAGCTTCAGGCAATGACATTTCATGTTTTGTAAAATTGATATAGTAGCATATTTTTTTTAAAAAAATATTCATCTTCTGCCTGCCACTCTTTATTGAAGGTCATGAACACAGTCGGTGTCTAGCTGCCAATAGTGAAGCATATGAGGATCATAAAATCCAGTCAGTCTGCTTTGGAGGAGATAGAGTACAAAATTTGTAGTAAGGGGACCTGGGTTCCAATCTCATCCCAATAACTTAATTGCCATGTGATCCTAGGCAAGAGTGACTCAATTCTCTTATCTGTAAAATGGGGATATTCACATTGTCTGCCTAACAGTGTTGTCGTAAGGGAAGGGCTTTTTAAAACCTTAAGCTCTATATAAATATGCAATGTTATTATCTTCCATATAATGGGAATAGAATAGGGGTTTACACAGGAAATGGTACAAAAAGATGTCATCAAAGAAATATTTGACCAGAAAAGATAGGGATAAGTTAGGTTGCAATAGTGATGGATAACCCAAGATTGTAGTTACTTAGTCATTTTCAGATGCGTCCAACTCTTCGTGACTGCCTTTTGGAGTTTTCTTGGCAATCGTACTAGAGTGGTTTGCCATTTCCTTTTTTAACTCATTTTCAAAGATTAGGAAATTGAGGCAAACCACTTCAGTATGTTTGCTAAGAAAACCTCAAATTGGAGTCACAAAGGGTTGGACACAACTGAAACGACTCAACCACAACCATGATGACCTACTCTCCTGTTAACTCATCATACAATTTAGTAGTTTGGAATAAATTCATTGGACTGTGGCTTTAGAATCAAAGGATTTTAGAACTGGAAGGTACCTTAAAGATTACCTAAATCAACCCATTTACTGTGTCATTGAGGAAGCAGTGTCAGAGAGTTCAAGTGAGTTACTCAGTGTCTCACATCTAGGATACAGAGCCTTCTAACTTCACATCCAAGACTGTTTCAGCTCTGTCCTTTTGGTCTACCTCTACCCAAGAGAGAAAACTAAACAGTAGTCAAAATTCATTCCAATCTACAGGATTGTTTTAAATTATGAAAGAACTGAAATTATTTCTAACTTGTAATGAAACTCCAGTAGTGGAATGAAACTGTGATCCTATCAATGCCCATATTCTCTCTTACGATGCAGATCACAGCTTATTTCTTTCTGTCTATCCCATGTGAGTGTTTTCTGTGTTTTCCCATAAAATCTTTCACAGGGAATACACCCATTGTCATTAAGTATTTATCATCTATTGGCAAAGGCTACAAATCAGGGTTTGATTTATTAATTTATCCATTGTCTAAACTTTAAAAATGTTAATAATATATATTAAATGTAAAAGTGTTTCATGTGCACAATGTTTTCAAAGAGCCAGTTGTTAAACATTTACCAGTACATCCGCGGTCTGATAGCTACAAGGTGGTTGTGAATATAGTTACTATTATTTATAATA
Source organism: Trichosurus vulpecula (assembly GCF_011100635.1). Classification (NCBI taxonomy): domain Eukaryota; kingdom Metazoa; phylum Chordata; class Mammalia; order Diprotodontia; family Phalangeridae; genus Trichosurus; species Trichosurus vulpecula. The sequence goes on along the minus strand of NC_050574.1, from coordinate 408,256,515 downwards.
GTACTATAAACATTCCCTACTAACCATAATCACCTGGTAGATGATTTTAATTGCATTGTTGTTTAATTTGACCCATTAGGATCTTGGTATGCATTCCTTGGAGAGGTAGAATGATGCAGAGGCTAGTGTACCAGCCTTAGAGATAGGGCAGACATAGGTTCAAGTCCAGTCTTTAATAGATATTGGCTCTGTGACCCTAACAATGTTATTAAATCTCTCAGTGTCTCAAGTAACTCCCTACATTGGTAGAGGAAGTTTCTTTACCAGGAATCCCCTAAACTGATGAAATTTCAGCTCAAATAGTATCAAAAGAATATATAAGAAATAGATATAAGAAAAAGGATATTGCCTTGAGATTCATAAATCCTATATGAGCATATGATAACAAGTATTATATTCATTAATAACTAACATTTTTAGAGCACCCTAAGAGTTACAAAGTGCTTTATCCATATCAACCTTGTAAGGTTATAGACAAGAACACTGATATATGATAATATGCTAAACATTGTAGCATAAAACTATTCTGTAGCACCACAAAACTACTTCCAATTATGTCATGAACTGTCCTGGATCTTCTAAAATTGAAATTGGTCACCATTTTTTTCAACTTTTTTGAAGAAAGGACTGGGAAGAAGGAACTCATTAAAAATAGGCCATTTGAAAACAACAACAACATACGATGACCATCCTAAACCTTTTGTGTTCATGAGCAGTATGTTCTACATGGTCCTACTTTGTCTTTATCCATTTCATTTCTTCTAAACTGCAGCGTATGCTCTTTAGTAGCTTGATGCAACCTTGCTACTGATGCCAAAAGTAAAATCTACCTATGCACTCAAACCACGGATGAGTAACTTATCATTTCTGTTCTGTTAAGCTAGCTATATCTCAGTGATAGAACAGGAGAGAAATCAGCAAAGGGAAAGTATGAGTTGTAGAGGAAGCCAAACTTTTGAGATTGATTTATACTAAAAAGTAACTTCTGGTGTGAAAACATCTGTGAAAAATGAAGGACTTGGCTAAGCTTCAGCTATTGTAAGTGAAAAGTTTGCCCTTTACTGATGTTGGTACATTCAAATACTATTCTCAGTAAGATTGCAGTGTTTTTCTCTATTTTTCTATACTATTTTGCCAAGTCAGTGTTGCCAAGTTAATATGTAAAGCTAACTATGCATAAGTGCATAAGAGAGGTACAAAATATTCTTTGAGTTCAACAAAAAGATCCCTTCTAGCTGGAGAACAGTCAAAAAGTATTTATTAAGCACTTACTAGTGTCAAAGAATAAAATTATATTCAAGAAGCAAGCATGGTGCAAATTACTGGGAAAGATTCAAAATTTCAATGAGCCATAGTCTCTGCCAACATAGGTCTTACTAAAGAGAGAGATATGTGGATAATTATAATGAAAGAAAACCATATGTTAATTGCATTAGAGAGTGTCACATCAAGCACCCTAGCATAGCCAGGACAGCCTAGTTCTTTAATCTGCTTTTAAAGGAAAAATAGCTTTTAAAGGGGTCAACAATCTTCTTTAGTTACATTCACTAGTTCAGAGGAAAAGTCAGCACCCTGAACATCAGAGAAAAGACAAGCAGAGAAATTACCATAAAGACCAACAGACAGGGCTCTAACTGCCTGATCAAAGCAATATTGCTATACACTTTACATATATCACTGGATCAAGAGAGCCTTTACATCTGAGAAGCTGGCTAGCTCTGAACACATGACTACTCGTAATCTTGATGAGGAAATCAAAAGATCCTTCTAATAAGCAAACCCCCAAAGCAAAATGTCAACCTCGAAGTATATATACACTTTTGGCTAATAGGCTCAGAGCCAGAAGGCATCACAACCCTCATGACTCAGTGCCTAATTAGCTTAGTACCAAAAGGTGTGAAAGTATCCCCTAGGCAAGTTTCTTCTGCAATAGGCTCCACATGAGACCTATTAATGGGCAGGGAAGATCTTATATCCCATTAAGAAGAACATTAAGAAGAACAAAAAAATGTGCTATGGAAGAGCAAGATTTTTCCCTACTGGGGAGGGCTAGGAATCAGGGAAAAATTCCTGGAAGAGATTCAATTTTAATTGAACTTTAAAGTAGAAATAGTATTAGAACTAGTGACGATGGATAGAAATGATGCTCCTAGTATAGGAACATAAGTGACAATGTTAGTAAAAAAAAAACAGGATATTTGGGTTTATGAGAATAGTCAAGTTTGCATGGAATATAGTTCTACAGAAGGGCATAGTATGAAAATGATAAGAATGTCTCTATCAGATTTTATGTAGGTCCTTGAATGTTACACAAAAGAGTTTTCTTCAGTAAGGAAAAGGAAGGCATTGTAAAACCAAAGAATGACATGACATGACACAGATTTTCTATGCAAAAGGAAAATTAGTTTGGCAGCTACATGAAGAACGGATTTGGAAGGCAGATAGAATACAGGGAAGGTTCAAATACTGCCTCTGAAATATGCTAGCTACCTATGAGTCATTTGGCAATTCAGGTAACCTTTTAACACTAAGTTGCAATAAGATTGCAATTCTGCATCGATGGAGGAAGATTCCACACCAATAAAAATGTAGACTGGAGTGTGGTGAGGGTGGGTAGGGTATACACCGAAGATTAGAAGGAAGATTTTTCTAAGTGAGGCTCTTTCTTATTCTCATGATACTTTTTTTGCTTTCTTTTTGGTTTTTTTTTTTTCATCTTTTTCTTCTCCAGGTAGGAAAGAACCCAAGCAGCATTTGCCACCACATCTTCTATATTTCTGAGGGCTAAGGCTCTTACCACCTCTACCTAAATAGCAGCTCTAACAAACCCAAGTGAGACTGGTCCATTGAGACCCTGAGAGAGGGTCATGAGGCTAGGAGACCAATTTTTGCTATGTATTTTTTTTCAATTTACTCTTGCATAAGTCCATGTTAGAGGTGAGGAGAGCCTAAACTTTGGCATTGGTTCTATGAGCAGAATGAAGAGACAGACAAGATATGTTTCAGTTGTAAAATTAATAAGATTTAACAACAAATTGGATATTATTGTGAGTGAGAATGAATGGTCAAACACAACAGCGAGGTTGTAGACCTGATAGACTAGAAGGAAGGTGGTGCCCTCAGGAAAAATAACATGCATTTCAGAAATGGAGCATGGTTGAACTTTGATGCTTGTGGGACTTGCAGGGGGGAGATTCTCTCGACTTGATTTGGCCCAGTATACCTGTGCAACCTATTTTTAATTCTGTTCCAGTATGAACGTCCTATCCACTTGCCAGTATTGCCTTCATAATCTCTCTCATATATATAGATATATAGATATGCCCCATCTCCCCCCATCTCTTCTCTGACACTAACACCAGTGTGGTGCAGGCCTCTATCACTTCACACTTGGACTATTGCAATAGTATGCAATAAGTTGGTCTCCCTTTCTCAAATCTCTCCCAAATATAACCCAATTCCCACTTAGATGCTAAAGTGATCTAAGTGATCTTCCTAAAGGGCAACACACTCTCTCTCTCTCTCTCTCTCTCTCTCTCTCTCTCTCTCTCTCTCTCTCTCTCTCTGTCTCTCTCTGTTTCTCTCTCTCTCTCCCTCTCTCTCTCTCTCTCTCTCTCTCTCTCTCTCTGTCTCTCTCTTTCTCTCTCTCTCTCCCTCTCTCTCTCTCTCTCTCTCTCTCTCTCTCTCTCTCACACACACACACACACATGCTTCAATTCAATAAACATTTATTAAGTGCCTACTGTGTGCCATGCCCTGTGCTAAGTGCTATGGATATAATTAATAAAAAGAAAGAGAGTCCCTGCCCTCAAAGAGCTTACAATCTAATGAAGGAAAACAATGCACAAAAGGAGGCAGGAAAGCAGAGGAAGGGGAGACATCAGAGCATATCTTACTACCTTGTTCCATGGAGTTGAAACCAAGTGAGAAGCAGAAGCTATGAAGAGTGAGAAAACGTCCAGTTTTTGCTCTCTCTAAAGGGAGGCATTGGGAGGAGTTTGGTACTCTACCCTCTAGCCCCGTAATTAGAGGGGAGAAGAAGCTGAGAAAGATGGTGTCAATAAGACTTGAGTTAGCAGCGTGGAAGTGATGAGCTTATCCTGGGAGGAAGCCAGGCAGAGAGGCAGATGCAAAGTGGAATCTGCACTCTGCCAATTCAGTAAACTCTAGTGGCTGCCTATTATCTCTGAAATCAAACATAAAATCCTCTGTTTGGTGTTCAGAGCCCTTCATAACTTGACCACTTCATGCCATTTTTGTCTTCTTACATCTTACATATGTCTCATGCTCTCTGTGATCCAGTAACACTGCTCTCTTTACCATTCCTTATACAGGACATGCTGTCTTCCTAACTCTGGGCATTTTTGCCATCTGTCCCTCATGCCTCACATTCTCTCCCTCCTCCCCTCCATGTCTGGCTTCCCTAGCTCCCTTCAAGCCCTAGCTAAAGTCCCATCTTCAACAAGAAGTCTGATCCCCTTAATGCTTGTGCCTTCCACAAGGATAAACTGAATAATTTCTATTTTATCCTATACATAACTTATTCAGAGTTGTTTTCTTATTTTCTTGCCTAATAAACTGTGACTTCCATGAAAAGAATTGTTTTTTTATCTTTTTTTTATATCCCAGTGTTCAGCACAGTACTTGGCACATAGTATTAATTTAAATGTTTTTGTTTAGCTGAATAGATAACTCTAATCAAAACAGAGCATTAATCTGAAGAAGCCTTGTTTATATTTTAACTGCCATGCCTTTCTTTACTTTTGATGTTTTCAGGGCCAAGACTGCTGCCCCTCCCTCGGATAAATCCTGTCCATTCTTCCAAGCTAACTACAATGCTACCACTTCCAAAAAGCCTTCTATGATCTGCACAGTACTCTATACTTTCCCCCCTGCCAAAAGACAGAAAGAGAGAGGAAGAGAGAGAGAGAGAAAGAGAGAGAGAGAGAGAGAGCAAAAAGTGACAGCTTTTTCTTTGAAATTCAAAGATCACTTTATCAGTTGCTCTCTTATGGAATGTCACATACTACCTTGTATTACAATAACCTGCGTTGATTAACTATATTAATTACGAATATTCCATTTCTCCAACTGGACTACATATGAGTTTGTTAAATGGCAATGGCCTTAGTTTCTTTATCTTTCAATATCCCCCCCCCCCCAAATCACAGCAGAGTGCCTTATACATATTTGACATTAAGTGAATACATTGCAAAAAAATGAACCAAAAGCACATTAACCAATGAGATGGTAGAATGGACAAAGCACTAGACCTGGAGTCGGGAAAACCTGAGTTTAAATTTGGCCTCAGACTCTGGGTGACTCTGGGCAAGTCATTAACTTCTGTCTTGTTCAGTTTCTACATCTATAAAATGGAGATGATAATAGCACTTGCCTCCCAGGGTTATAGTAAAGATCAAATGAGATAATATAGGTAAAGCACTTCAAGAACCTTAAGGTATTATACAAATGCTAGCTAGAAGGAGGAGGAGGAGGACAAGGGGTAGATGAAGGAGAAACTTCTAATTATTCTTCTGTGTAATAACAGGACAATTTCTTAAGCACCTACTATGTGCTTAGGTGTTAGGCATACAAAGGCAAAGTGAAAAACAGTCCCTGCCATTAAGGGGATATCTCCTTCAAGGAGAATATTCAGAACCTCTCCATATACATCAGAATTCTGAGCCAGAATTGTCTCCAAGACCTTCTGATTTCTAACATTTGTATCATTCAAATTAGCTGCATGAGGAATGAGTTTTTCTTGGTAAAACAGATCATGAAATTGTGCATTAGACACACTTTAGTAATTCTCCTAAATCTAGAGTCAAAGATATGACAAATTTCTCCACATCATTTGAAGAACCTGTTGTCAAGCATTTTCTTGTGGAGGATTGTTTTAGGAGGGGCCAGGAATCTCTTGTGAGATGGAGGTCAGAGTTTGGACTCTCCATTTTGACCACTTCAGTGGAGATAATTCACAAGGGCCAGATAACTTCCTTAAAGGCATAGGCAGATTTGATGACTTCTGGTGCCAACCAGCTATTATGCTTTGAAACAAATGAAATAATGGAGGGGCAGAGGCAAGATGGCGGAGTAGAAGCAGAGACCTGATTGAGCTCTCCCCGCAACCCTTGAAATACCAGTAAAAAAATGACTCTAAACAGGTTCTAGAGCAGGAGAAGTCACAAAATGAGAGAGTGCAACAGATTTCCAGCCCATGACAATATGGAAGGCCAACAGGAAGAGTATATTGCACAGTGTTCAGAGAGGAGAGGAGCACAGCCTGGCATAGTCCCACCAATGGTACTGGAGCAGGCCTCAGGGCACTGAATCACTGGCAGCAGATTCCAGACTTCTCAACCCACCAACGCCAAAGACAAGCTTCAAAAGTCAGTGGGAAAGCTCTCTCACCTGGGTGAGAGGGGATTGTAGTCCAGACACAGGCCCAATCCCAGCCCCAGTCCCAGGGTGGAGGCATCCATTGCTGCAGGGGTAGCTGCTTCTGGAGCTCTCAGCCTGCATATGTTGAGAGAACAGAGAGGCTAAACTAGGTCACATAGTTCTGGGTGGTGGTGCTGGGCTGAGGAGGAATGCTGGCATGGCAGAGCCGGTGGCGGCTGTGGAGAGCAAACTCTCCTCAAAGTTCCAGGGCAAAAAAAGAGTGCTTTTGGATTATCATGGACCAGAACACAGGCCAGGAGAGGAGTAAACACCTCTCTTTTGATCATACCACTTTGGAGGAACTGAGAATTCACAGGTCCCTAAAGATATCTCTGAAAACAGCTGAACAAAACCCTTGAAACTTGGAGCTGTACAACCTCCACTTAACAAAGAGCTCATAAGTGAGATAATTGGCTGGAAAATGAGCAAACAGGGGAAAAAATAAGACTGTAGAAGGTTACTTTCTTGGTGAGAAGATGTTTTCTTACACACTTACTCATGAGGAAGATCAAGATATGCAGCCAGAGGAAGACAACAAGATCAAGGCTCCTACATCCAAATCCTCTAAGGAAAATATGAAATGGTCTCAGGCCATGGAAGAGCTCAAAAAGGATTTAGAAAATCAAATAAGAGAGGGGCAGCTAGGTGGTGCAGTGAATAGAGCACTGTCCCTGGAGTCAGAGGACCTGAGTTCAAATCCAGCCTCAGACACTTGACATACTTACTAGATATGTGACCTCAGGCAAGTCACTTAACCCCAATAGCCTCACCTTCCCCTTTCAAAAAAAAAAAACCAAAAAAAAAAAAAGAAAATCAACTAAGAGAAGTGGAGGAAAAATTGGGAAGAGAAATGAGAGTGATTCATGAAAATCATGAAAAATGAATCAACAGCAACCCAAAAAATACTGAAGAAAATAATACCTTAAAAAAGAGACTAACCCAAATGGCAAAAGAGGTCCAAAAAGCCAATGAGAAGAAGAATGTCTTGAAAGGCAGAATTGGACAAATGGAAAGGAGGTCCAAAAGCTCACTGATGAAAATAATTCTTTAAAAATTAGAATGGAGCAAATGGAAGTTAGTGACTTTATGAGAAATCAAACAGTTATTAGAAAAAAAAACAAAGGACTGACAAAATAAAGACAAGATGAAATAACTCATTGGAAAAACAACTGATCTGGAAAATAGATCCAGGAGAGATAATTTTTAAATTATTACATTACTTGAAGTCCATAATCAAAAAAAGAGCCTAGACATCATCTTTCAAGAAATTATCAAAGAAAACTTCCCTGATATTCTAGAACCAGAAGGTAAAACAGAAATTGAAAGAATACATAGATCACCTCCTGAAAGAGATCCCAGAAGGAAAACTCTTAGGAATATTGTAGACAAATTACAGAATTCCCAGGTCAAGGAGAAAATACTACAAGAAGCCAGAAGGAAAAAATTCAAGTATTGTGGAAACACAATCAGAATAACACAAGATTTAGCAGCTTCTACACTAAGGGATCAAAGAGCTTGGAATATGATATTCCACAAGTCAAAGGAGATAGGATTAAAATCAAGAATCACCTATCCAGCAAAACTGAGTATAATATTTCAGGGGAAAAAATAGAATTTCAATGAAATAGAGGACTTCCAAGCATTCTTGTTGAAAAGATCAGAGCTGAATAGAAAATTTGACTTTCAAATACAAGAATCAAGAGAAAGATGAAAAGGTAAACAGGAAAAAGAAACCATAAAGGACTTATTAAGGTTGAACTGTTTACATTCCTACACATGAAGATGATATTTGTAAAGTGAGAAAAGTACTGGGAAAAAGAGAATGAGAGAGATAGAATGTAGGAAATTATCTCACATAAAAGAGATAAGAAAGAGCTTTTACAATGGAGGGGAAAAGGGGAGAGATGAGAGGGAATAAGTGAACCTTAGCTCTCATCGGATTTGGCTTAGGGAGTCAATAACACACACATTCAATTAGGTATGGAAATCTATCTTACCCTAGAGGAAAGCAGGGGGGGAAGGGAATAAGACAGGGGAGACAATAGAAGGCACAGCAAATTGAGGGAAGAGGCAATCAGAAGAAACACTTTTGAGGAAGGACAGGTCAAAGGAAAGAATAGAATAAATGGAGGGTGGGACAGGATAGAGGCTAATATAGGTAGTCTTTCACAACATGACTGTTATGCAAGTGTTTTGCATGACTACACATGTATAATCTATATTGAATTGCTTGCTTTCTCAATGAGGGTGAGTGGGGAGGGAGGAGGGAGAGAATGTGGAACTCAAAACTTTAAAAATGAATGTTAAAAATTGTTTTTACTTGCAACTGGGAAATAAGATATACAAGCAAAGGAGTATAGAAATCTATCTTGCCTTACAGGAAAATAGAAGGGAAGGGGATAAGAGAAGGGGGTGGGGGGTAATAGAGGGGAGGGTAGATTGGAGGAAGGAGTAATCAAAATGCACGCTTTCCTGGGGTGGGGGGAGGGGAGAGATGGGGAGAAAATTTGGAATTCAGAATCTTGTGGAAGTGAATGTTGAAAATTGAAAACAAATAAATTTATATAGAAAAAAATGAAATAATGAGTGATGCTGTTTTTGCTGCTGTTGCTGATAGCAACACTGGGGACATATCATATAGTTTATATATTGTTGTGATTGTTTAGTCATGTCCGACTCTCCATGACCCCATATACCATAGCAGGTCAATACTGTCCATGGGGTTTCCATGGTAAAGATATTTGGGTGGTTTACCATTTCCTTCTCTACTGGCTTAAGCTAAACAGAGGTTAAATGCAGCTAGCAAGTGGCTGAGACCAGATTTGACCTCAGGTCTTCCTGACTCCAGGTTCAACACTCAATCACTGAGGCACTCAATTCACCTAGCTGCCTCTAGCTTATATATTGCTATATGCAAAAATGAAATATTATATACTAATTTGTCTGAAACTGTTTTGTTGATTATATAATTTCTTTTTTCAAAATCTATTAGCATATATTAAAAAGGCAGTGTCATTCATAAAAAAGAACAAATTAAATTTTCAATTGATTTAATTATCAAATTGTTCTGCTCTTAGCAACGTCATTCTTTTTGTTTCTATGAAACCCAAGACTACACCACCTGCAATATAAATACAGGAATAGACACAGAGTATATATATATTTTTAATTTTAAGTAAAATACATTTTAATTAGTAAGTTGATTTCTTGGTAAAGTGAAATTGGAACCAACAGGGTAGTTGACAAATTTTTATTTTGGTTTCCTTTTTGGAAATAATATTTCTTTTAAATATTTAATTTCTAATATTATTTTATGATTGCATGGTTCAGTGTATATGGCATACTAATATTGTCAAAGACATTATAACACAGTGTTTACAACATAATGAAGGAAATAGAGGATTAACAATTATATGGCCAATAAAATTTGCTCACTTTGCTGGCACTTTCTCCACTCCTTAAATGCATTTCATAGTAAAACATCAACAAGCTGTAATAGAGTATTTTGGTAAATTGAATTTTTAGCTAAATAAGAAAGAAGACAAAAAATATCTTTTTTTTTCAAACTTTATGGAAAATCCAAACTATGTTATTAAACCACTTTCCTGCCTCAGTAAGTATAGTATACTTATTTATTCATTAATTTATCTAGCAAAAACTTATCAAGCTATGGAAAAAGCACAATTCTAGTTCCTAGTGGAAATTCAGTATAAAGTAAGACAGTCCTTGCCTTTCTAAAAATTAATAATAATAATAGTAATACTTTAATAATATTTTAAGATTTGACTAGAGGTTTAAAAATTTTGTCTTTTTTTATCCTCACAACCAAAAAAGGTAGGTGCTATTATTATTATCCCAACTTTACAGATAAGGAAATGAGACAGGTTAAGTCACTTGCCCAGTATCAAACAGCTAGTACATGTCCAAGGCTAGATTTGAACTCAATTCTTCCTGGCTTCAGGCCCAATACTCTGTCCATTGTTTTTACATACTCTCGAAGGATAGACACAATATATAAATAAACATGCAATGTTATGAAACAAATATAAATAGCTATAGTGCCAAGTAATGTATTATGAGAGTACTAGAGAGAAACTATTTCTCTGAGAAATTGGAAAAAGAAGGACTGTTTCCAATTGGGTTGATCTGGAAAGACTTTGTGGGGTAGGGTCCATTTGAATCAAGCTTTGAAGAACGAATGAATATAATTAAAATTTTGTTAGACAAAGAACTTACAGTGCATCAAGATGATGACTATGAATTAAGCATTTCTCATTGTATCATAGTACTGTAGACATTAAGACTACAGGAGACACAGATCTGAGCAGTAGTGCAGAGCCTACTTAAGATCTGAGTCCAGTCTGGGTTGACGGTTCTTGGGGGAGGAGAAGCACTGGTGTGGCAAAGCTGGTTGCATAGAAGACTATAGGAGACTGTGTATAGAATATGATTAGTAGTAATTTTGTTTCATACACATATACATACATATATACACACATACATACATACATATATACATACAATCAATCCTCAACTTTCAAGGAGCATAACATTCCTAGAAAATAGGGCAAAAGTAAACCCAAAAAAGTGAATATTGATAGATTGAACCTTTGGGAAAGAGGGGGTTAGATTCCTTCAGCCATGAAAAACTGTAAAATTTCACTAGAGATTGCTGAAAATACACTTTTCTGCATAAAATCCTTTATAACAAAACATCAATTCTGATAATGTTACTTTTCCTAACACAGTAACCATGGAATAACCCACAAAATGAATTACACAAAATAAAACTGGTAACATGCAAAACATTTTTTCTCAATGAGGGTGAGTGGGGAGGGAGGAAGGGAGAGAATGTGGAACTCAAAACTTTAAAAATGAATGTTATAAATTGTTTTTACATGCAACTGGGAAATAAGATACACAAGCAATGGAGTATAGAAATCTATCTTGCCTTACAAGAAAATTGAAATACCCTAGAATTCTGCCACTTTTTGTGCTAACATCTCAATAAAGAAAAAACATTTATTTCAGACAATATTCACTTTTTATAACTTATGAAATCTGTAGTACCTTAAATACTGTACAGCAAATAAAATTCTTAAAAATTAAGCATTTTTAACCTGAATCTTACTTTCCACCATGTTAGCTGGCAGTGTGAGGGCACTGTATTGTATTCTACACTGCTATAAACCTCTCTACTTTGTCTGCCCTCTGAAAATTAAGGAAGAGTTTGCTGAGACTTTAGTTAGTGTTGTAAAAAGACACTGAAATTGGCAAGATCTTGACATCACTTCCAACACTCCATCCTTCATAGCTAGTGGATGGCATTAGAGATCATGAAGGATCTTGAAATAATCCATCAGGGACATCTGGTCATGTGCCATTTGAGATTCTTAAAGGCCTCAGAGGATGGGAGCATAACAGAGGCAAGTTGACATCTAAACTTGAGGCTGCATTTAATGATGGGATCAGCAGCCTAAATGTCTCTAGGCAGCTGGTCCATTAGGCCAGACAGCAGTCGCAGACATGCTGTCATGAAGTTTATCTAACACCTTAATTTTCTCACTAAGTCAAATCACTGACTTTGCACTCTTGGTTTTAGAGCCCGAAGGACTTGCATCACACTTTGGGTGCGTAATTGCAACACAAAACTTGAGTTTTAAAGGCAAATGATGAAATTATGCAGTGAATGCACAGGAAGTTCTTTACAATGGTAGGGTGAACAAGACCAGTGAAATACCTAGCAGGATACCAGCTGCTCTACAAACTTGCTCCCATACTGTCTGTCATTTTTTTCTCTATTAGGTGTAGCTGGGAATGTGCACAGTTGCTAACAGGAAAGTGAAAATGAGGTTACTAATAAAATCACGTGAATGCTTGAAGTTGTGAAAATTAAACATGCGAATGTTGAGGATTGACTGTACATATTCAAATGTCTTTCTACCACATGAATATTCTTCTTTGCTACTCTGAACATGTCAATGAGTGAGGTATAAATTAAACATTTACTATTTTTAAAGTATTTCTTTTCTGTCTGTGGTTATATTCCATTTGCCTTGCCTTTGATAGTTTGGTTTTATAGTGCTGTCCCTCCCAGGATAGTTAATGTATTCTGTATGTAGAATATAATTGCATTTTTGATTGGGGGGGAGGGGTGGACGTTTCAGAAATCATTAAAGCACTGTTGTTGAATTGAGTACCAGCTCTGAGATGCACTTCATCAAAGACTTGATATGATTCATTTGAATTGATCATTAATGTCTCTTTGGGACGGGGATGGGGGGAGAACCCTCATCAAACTCAACTTGCAGTCCATTGAATACATTAGCAATGACTAGTTATTAATCTTATAACCTTTTCTAATTAACAGAGTAAACTATAAAATGAAGACAAATTGAATGTATCCAAGGGTAAAATATATTCAAGCACTAGATGCATCCTTACTGAAAAAAAATCTATGAATAGTTGAATACTGAGAAAAGCTGTTTTGTAGGGTTATTTTTTTTTGCTTATTTATAGACAAAATGCAAAGAGCCAGACCATCTCTTTTGTCATTTGCTTCCCTGTATCTCCTTTCATGGTGCTCTAGAAATTGCTAGGAATAGCTATTGTAAACACTGTCATTACTGTTATTTATTTATTTTGTACGGCACCCTTAAGAATTATCAAAGAGCTACAGAATGAACACAGAAACACATTGAAATAGCAAACAGACAGATCTGCACCAGCAAAAGAAGCACTTGCCCCTAGGATAAATAAGCTAACAGTGATTCAGAAAAGAAGGAGAGGATCATGGAATGAACTACATTAATACTGTGGTTATCAAAAGTGAGTCCTTGGAGCCACAAAACAAGGGCAGCATGGAAGCAAGGAGGGTGCATTTTGAAAAAATAAGTGGTACATGAACTGATACAGTAACTATGTGATCCAACAAACTTCAAGATAAGCCAAGGCATACAAAATGCAATTTCATTCATTAACTGGGCAATGACAAAGAAAGAAGATTGACTTTGAGATGATCACATCAAAAAAAGCCAAGAAGATAATTAAACCAGAATTTGGGAGCCTCAAAAAATTAAATACTTATGAGTCTTAAAAATATCCACCAATCATTGAGCTAATATTATTAGCCAATGCTTTTGTTGAGAATTTTTTAATGTAGAAATAAGTCCCACATTATATCTATGCAATTTTTTCTCTTTGTTTATGTTCTAAAGGAATAAGGCAGTTCAGACTTGGAAAATGAGATACTAATCCCTAGACCGTGAAAGAATTTATCCAGTCAGAATTAACCTCCCCAAGGAAATACCCCAAGGTAAGGAAAATTGAATTCTGATGGTTCTGCTCCACTACCCCATGTCAGAAAAGCTAGGGAAGAGCCAACATATACCTATAGAGACAGAGATAGAGATAGATAATATAGATACAGATGCAGATAAATACTAATTCTTTCAATCCCCCTGTGCCTTAATTTAAAGCTCATCAGAAGGTGTCTCCCTCAGTCCCACATTCCCAAAGGCCAGCTTGGCCATAGTTAACCATAATCTAGGATCGGCGTAGGGAACCTGCAGCCTTGAGGCCATGTGTGTCCCTCTAGGTCCTCAAGTGTGGACCTTTGACTGAATCCAGACTTCACAGAACAAATCTTTTTACCCACCTCAGAAGGTACTTCAAACTCACTATGCCACAAACTGAGCTTATTATTCTTGTAAACTTGTACCTACTTCTGGCTTTATTACTTCAGCATTTGATACTGTCACTCACCAGCCCTGGTGTTTTAAATATTGTTGTCATTGACTGGTTGATTTTACTTCCATAAAGTCTCTTACATCTCCCCCATTCTCCTTGAACCAATTGTTAGCTCCCTAGCACAGATCTTCAATAACCACCTAAACCATTGCAATATTTTCTTCAATCTTTCCCATCACCATTTTCTTCTCTTTTTTCTTCCCTCATTTCTCATACTACTAAAAGACTTAAATGTAGATGTAAACATATCATTCTATTCAAATACTTTTAGTGACTCTCTACTGAGCAAATTTCAAATTCTTTGACTCATATTCATAGTATCATAGGGCCATAAATGTAGAGCTAGAAGGACCTGTAGAGGTTGTCAATTCAGTATCCTAATTTTTCCAATGAGGAAAATGTGTTCTAGACTAGTTACGTAACTTGCATTGTATCACACAATGACCCCAGCTGATGTCTGAAGAGGGATTTGTTTTCTAGCATGTGTCTTTCAAATTCCAGTTCTCATGTCTTATCTACTACACAATACTAGCTTTTTAAACCAATCAATCAACAAGCATTTATTAAGCACCTACTATGTGCCAGGTACTGTGCAAAATTTGGGGGAGTATAAACCCATCCTCAAAGAATTCATATCCTATCAAGGCAGATAAAATATACGTATTTTTATTTGTGTGTGTGTGTGTGTGTGAGTGTGCGTGTGTGTGTGTGTGTGTGTGTGTGTGTGTGTGTGTGTGATATGTGTGTATGGAGGGGGTACAGAGAATATAAGAAAGAGAAACAGAAGCAGAAAAAAAGAAATACAGGGTAATTTAGGAAGAGAAAGTATATGCTAGAGGGATCAGGAAATAGTTCATGAATTCCACAGAGCAGAGGTAAAGAAAGAATGCAAGTCAGGCTTGCAGCACAGCAAGTACAAAGAAAGAGATAAGAAGTGGAATTCTACATAAGTGGACCCAAAAGAACATCATTTTGTCTAGATTATAGAAGATGAGAAAGTAAGTAACGGATGAGGCTAAAAAGGGAAGTTGAAGGCAAATTGTAATGGGATTTGTATTTTTATAAATGTTTTTTAATTATGTGTAAAAACAATTTTTAACATTCATTTTTTAATTGTGAGTTCCAAGTTCGCTCCCTCCCTCCCCTTCCTTCTTTTTGAGAAGGCAAGCAATTTGATATGGATTAAACATGTGAAATCTTGCAAAATATATTTCTAAATGACCTATGTTGCAAAAATTGGTTAATATGATAGGAAAGGAAAGTGACAAATGTTGGGGGTGGGGGGATAGGAGCACCAAAATTGGTGATGTTGTGAACTGATCCAACCATCTGGAGAGCAATTTGGAACTATGCCCAAAAGGCTATAAATGTGTACATGCTCTTTGACCTAGCAATACCTCTACCAGGTCTGTACCCCAAAGAGATCAAAGAAAAAGGGACCTATATATACAAAAATATCTTAACAACTTTTTATGGCATCAAAGAATTGGAAGCTGAGAGAATGCCCATCAACTACGGAATGGCTAAACAAGTGTTGGTATATGATTATGATGGAATACTATTGTGTTTCAATGACAAATAGGATGATTTCAGAAAAACCTGGGAAGATTTATATGAGCTGATGCAAAGTGAAATGAGCAGAACCAGGAGAACATTGTACATAGTAACAGCACTATTGTACAATGATCAATGATGAATGATTTAGCTCTTCTCAGCAATACAACAAGCTAAAACAATTCAAAGGACCTATGATGAAAAATGCAGATTGAAGCATACTTTTTAAAAACTTTATTACTCTTAGTTTTTTTATGTTTTGATTTTTTTTTCAACATGACCCATGTGGAAATGTTTTTCATAACTATAATATAGCTTGCATTATAACATAATGCATATAACTATAATTATAGCATATGATTTATATCAAATCATTCACCTTCTCAAAGAGAGGCTAGAAAAGAGAGAGATGATTATCAAAGAAACCTGCCCTGATATTCTAGAACCAGAGGGTAAAATAGAAATTGAAAGAATCCACCAATCACCTCTTTGAAAAAGATCCCAAAAGGAAAACTCCTAGGAATATTGTAGCCAAATTCCAGAGTTCCCAAGTCAAGGAGAAAATATTGTAAGCAGCCAGAAAGAAATAATTTGAGTTTTGTGGAAACATCATCAAGATAATACAAGATCTAGCAGTGTCTAAATTAAGGGATTGAAGGGCTTAGAATATGATATTCTGGAGGTCAAAGGAGCTAGGATTAAAACCAAGAATCACCTACCCAGCAAAATTTAGTGTAATACTTCAGGGAAAAAATGAATTTTCAATGAAATAGAGGATTTTGAAGCATTCTTGATGAAAAGACCAAAGCTGAATAGAAAATTTGACTTTCAAATACAAGAATGAAGAGAAGCATGAGAAGATAAGCAGGAAAGAGAAATCATAAGGGATTTATTAAAGTTGAATTGTTTACATTCCTACATGGAAGGATGATATTTGTAACTCATGAGATCTTTCTCAGTATTAGGGTAGTTGAAGGGAATATAAACAGAGGGCACAGGGTGAGTTGAATATGAAGGGATGATAGCTAAAAAATAAAATTAAGGGGTGAGAGAGGAATATATTGGGAGAATGATAAAGAGAGAGATAGAATGGGGTAAATTATCTCACATAAAAGAGGAAAGAAAAAGCTGTTATAATGGAAGGGAAGAAAGGGGAGATGAACCTAGTCTCATTGGATTTGGCTTAAGGAGGGGATAACATACACACTCAATTCAGTATCTCACCCTACAGGAAAGTAGAGTAAGGGAGGGGGGTGATAGAAGGGAGGGCAGATTGGGGTAGGCAGTAGTCAGAAGCAAACACTTTTGAAAAGGGACAGGGTCAAAGGAGAAAATGGAATAACTAGGGGGTGGGATAGGATGGAGGGAAATATAGTTAGTCTTTCACAGCATGACCATTACAGAAGTATTTTGCATAACAAAACACATATGACCTATATTGAATTGCTTGCTTTCTCAATGAGGTTGGGTGCAGAGGGAAGAAGGGAGAGAATTTGGAACCCCAAGTTTTAAAAACAAATGTTAAAATTGTTTTTGCATGCTACTGGGAAATAAGATATACAGGTTATAGAAATTTATCTTGCCCTACAAGAAAGTAAGGGGGAAGGGGACACAGGCAGGGGGTGATAGAAGTGAGGGCAGACTGGGGTAAGGGCTAACGAGAATGCATGCCATCTTGGGGTGGAAGGGAGGGAAGAGATGGGGAGAAAATTTGTAACTCAAAATCTTGTGGAAATTAACGTTGAAAACTAAAAACAAATAAATTAATATAAAAAAAGGAAAGGGCGAGATGAAGAGTCTGGAACTCAAAAATTTTTTAAACAAACGTTAAAATTTTTTTCTTTACATGTAATTGGCAAAAAATGAAAGCAAATTAAATAAAAAAGAAAAAATGAACTTCACAACACTTCAACCTAAAACACACTCTTTTCCTTCCTTTCTCAAAGCCTTCATTTGTGTCATTTCCTATATTTAGAACAGTATCCTTATCCTTTTTAATCCATTTCAAACAGCCATAGCTTTCTCTGATCTACCTATCAATAAAAATCTTTCCCCACAGAGCTCATATGGTACTTCTGTGGCACATCTCTAATGCATTTTTCGTATAAGATATTATCATTATATCCATTTATGTCTTGTCATCTAACAAATGGTAAAGCTTCATAAGGGCAGAGACCATGTATCTCTATAATGCTTAACAGTTCTATGTACACGGTATGTTCTTAACAAGTAGCTGGTGAATTTTATTTTGAATTTCAATTCAATCATTCAGTGGCTAAAAGGAGTATTTTCTCAGAGCAGTTGAGAACTTGTTCCTCTAACATCATATTAAAGTTTATTAAATTAACCTATGTATGTCAATTTAATTAACCTGTCAAAATGACAAAAGTGAATATTCACTAATTCTAGCAGGGAAATAGGATGATTCTAGAACTCTGTTTCTTTGCCATGATGTTCAAAAGCCTTTTGGTCATCAGTGAGTGGCTAGGTGGACAGGTCGATGGGTGGAAGTATTTGGATAAAGAAGAAAACTGTCTACTACTTCTAAGATGGCATCATCTTTGTGTGGGTAGAGACATTCTTTTCCACATCGTCCCTTCAGACAGGACTCGTTCCCTTCTGGTGACCCTTGCTATCAGCCCCAGGGAAGGGGGTTTCTAGAACCTACTGAAGAAAATGGGAAAGATATGCCTAGGACTACCAAGGCAAGTGTTTCTGAGAGAAAAGATTGATGCTTCTTAGTCATTTAACCTCTTTTCTCTAACAGTCACCATTACTTATTTCTTTGCCTCAGATAATCTATATCTAGATACATGCTTGTATGTGCTTATAGGGAGTTTTATAATATACTTTACATAAAAATCTCTTTTGTTTGTTCAAGCCCTTCAGCCAACTATCTCAGAGATTGTAGAGAGAAATTTGTCCCCCTCAACTGTCTTTGAGCAAGTGAAATATATACATACTAACATATTTAATTTTAATATTGGCTTTTAGAGACTAGGTGAATAATTATCAATAATAGGTGAATAAATATGTATGTATAAGATTGAGAAAATAGCACATGCACACACAACACACACATACACACACTACACAGCACACACACACATACACACATATCCATAGAGAAAGTAACCATGGGACAAATAGGTTTGGCAAGGCATTAGCCACGGAGGGATCAAGAAAGGCAGGAGTCATGTAAGCAATATTTTGAAAGAAACAAGGTGCAAATCTCAGGTGGGAAGTGCATTCTAGGAATGGAGGACAGCCAGTTAAAAGGTGCAGAAAAGAGAGATAGAGTTTATTTGAGCAACAGCAAGAAAGCCAGTTTGTCTGAACCACAAAGTGCAGGGAGTTAACCAATATATAATTAGGTTTGAAAAATAGAGGTAGGGGCCAATTTGTGAAGGACTTTAGAAGCTGAACAGAAGAGCTTATATTTAATCCCAGAGGCAAGAGGAAGTCATAACAGTTTATGG
Organism: Trichosurus vulpecula; assembly: GCF_011100635.1. NCBI lineage: Eukaryota > Metazoa > Chordata > Mammalia > Diprotodontia > Phalangeridae > Trichosurus > Trichosurus vulpecula. Next base: position 408,237,292 of record NC_050574.1, on the reverse strand, counting down.
GATTTCTATAGCAATATCAAGAGGCCTTTAAACCTCTAAAAGCTAAACCTAGATGCTAATACTATATGTTTTCTGCATGTGTCATGACAGAATCCTTTACATATGAATAAAGCTATAAATAAAAATTTAAAATAACGTTAGTCTCTGAATTGTGTGAATGCAAAATCAATACGAAATCTACATATTTATTCATATACATGTAGCTTTCAACCCAGTATCTGGTATCTAATAGGCTCTCAATAAATGTTACTTGAATCTGACAATATGCATATGTATAATCCATACTCACAGATGGTGACTATAAATTTAAACCTTGCAAATGTGCTAAGTAAAGCAAGTCAATGGCCACCTCTGGAGCCATAATCATAGTTTAAGAGGATATAATTTATGACATACCTCACATTCCTCTGTTTTACAGAGGAAAAGATTCTGTTTAAAATCTAAAAATTATATGAATTATCATTTTGTAAGCAATATAGATAAATCTGATTGATCCAGTAATTGGAAACTTTGTTTCTGCAACGTCAAGGTAACCTTCCTTAAACAGAGCTTTGACCTACTCAGTCAACTCCAATCTCCCCTTAATGCATCTAGGATAAAATATAAACTCCTATGTTTAGTTTATAAAGCCCTTTACAACCTGAGCCCAACTTATCTTTTTAGCCACACTGGAAATTACTCACACCTCTGCACTGTGAAACCCGTTCAAACTGGCCTTATCTCTGTTTCTCACATATGACACTACATCTCCCATTTTTGTGACTTTGCATCAGCTACTCCCAATGCCTGGAATTCATTTATTTGCTCCTCAACTATGCCTCATAAAGTTCCTCTTTTCCTTTAAGACATAATTCAGTAGTGTTGTGACCAACAAGATCAACAACTAGGCATTTTCTCTTATTAGCATTACTTCTCAATCATCTTTAGAATTATTTGCAAGAGACAAAGGAATTTCACCTGTTTTGAAAGTCTAGGATGCCAAGAACCATAATCCTAAGGTAAAAAATCCATTGAACTAACATCAGACAAGGCTAACTCATAACCCTCCAGATCAGAAAAAGCTAATTCTTAAACCAAAAATCACTCAAGGCTCCTTCCCTGTCCTTCTACCTAACACACTCCAGCAGGGCTGTTCAAGCCAACCCCCACTCCTGCCTGCAACAGAAATCAACTCTATCCCTCTGTTCTCGCCATGGAGTAGTAAAAATCAGAAGCTTGCTCTGGTTGAGAATGCAGTTTGATAGCCCTCTCTGCTGCAGCAGAGCTAAGGCAAAGAAATGAGG